>NC_060151.1:19790391-19967018 GCF_021292245.1 Micropterus dolomieu
ATATAGTACCACTTCAGCTCACTGATATTCTGTCCATCAGGCTACACTAAATTAAAGACCTAATTTCTTCTCCATTGCCTCCTTTAATAAGTTCTTCTTGATCTAGAAAAATAGAAAGTAGCAGCCATTTCAGTCTCATAATATTAATCGACCATAAATCATATCGGCCATCTTAATAGTTGAGGTATGTCTGTGTTAAAGCAGAAGTATGGTACCTTTCCAGAGGCTGTCAGAGGGTAGCTGTCTACAAAGATCACGTAGTGTGGCATCTTGAAGTGAGAAATCTAGTAGTGGGAGGGAAAGTCCACAAAATGTTACAGCTGTTCTCTGATTTTGAGTAAGTTGAGCTTTTTGCAATTATTACCGTCTCTCACTTGGCCTTTGCAGAATGCTTTTATCTCCTCTGCACTGGAGGTCTGGCCCTCCATCAGCCTGATGCAGGCACACACCTGCTCGCCCAGCCTCTCATCTTTCACTCCGACCACCTGGGAAACAGAGAAATAGGACTAGAAGCTTATTACTAACATGAAATATGTTCTCATGGAACGCTTCTTTTTTCTTTTACAACAACAAGAACGTCTACAATTGTTCCTCCATTTAGAGACAAACTAATTTCTGCTGCCCTCCAGTGGTTCTGAGTCTCACCTGCACCTCCTGTACTTTGGGATGTGTATAGAGAAATTGCTCTATCTCAGCGGGGTAGATGTTCTCCCCTCCTCGAATGATCATGTCCTTTATGCGTCCTTCGATGCAGCAGTATCCCAGACTGTTCAGACTGGCCACGTCACTGTGTAGAAGACAGTCACACATGAAACATGTATACACTCTTTCCCCACGTTAGCATCAATCCCTGTAAGACGCCTCTGTATTTTCTCTTTTAGACAGACGTTTAGTACATATTGCACGTACCCAGTCCTGTACCAGCGGGCTTGGCAAATAGCCTGTCTGGTTTTCTCAGGATCGTCCCAGTATCCATGCATCACACAGCTGCCTCTGATCATCAGCTCACCTGAGGCCCCGAGAGGGACAATCTCCCCATTATTAGGATCCACCACTTTAGCCTATAGGAAAAACACATAGGCATAAGTCGCAGTGTTGTTAATGTAATGATGTAAATAAAGGTTTGTACATACCTCAGTGTGGCTCATGATGCATCCAACAGTGTTCGTCTTCAGCTCCTCTGTGTCTTGTGGGAATCCCATAAATGTAATAGGGCTGTTCTCAGTGGTTCCATAACATATCTATTAAAACATAATGTACACATGCTGTATGTATGTATGTATATGCTGGAGGAGCTATAACTATGTATTATAACGTTTTTATACAGCATTATTTGAAAAGGTATAGCACATGTAACCACTCACCGTTATCTCTTTCATGTTCATGTCTGTTATCAGTTTTCTCATAATCGCAGGAGGGCACGGAGAACCTCCCATGATACCTAAAACACATCAGCACACAGACAAGGATGCCTCAAATGCTTGTGAAACATCACACTAAGCTCAACCCAACATATTTATCATGTTTTAGTCTTCAAATCCCTTACCAGCTTCAACTGATGACAAATCATACTTGTGTAAATCTTGGCTAAGCATGTCGGCGAACATTGTGGGAGTGCCGTAGACGAAATTGCACCTTGAGTGAAAGAAAAATATTAAATTATTTCAGTTAAAGTGCTTAATGTTATATATGTGGAAGTCATTCGGGTGATGAGCAGCGGGCCGTACTTTTCGCTCTGAATGGCCTCTAGGTTGGCTCGGCTACTGTAGCCAGAGCATGGGAAGACCAGTGTGATACCATGCACCGCCATACTCATCCCTCCCAGCACAGAGCCAAAGCAGTGGTACATGGGTACGGGCACACACACTCGCACCTGAGGCTGATGGGAATATGGAAGATCACTTACATTTCACTGTTTTTGTTTTCTTCAAATCAGGAGACAAATAGGGACTTACTCTCCATCCATAACCCATTCGGAGACCAATAAAGTAGGCATTGTTTACAATATTGTGGTGGGAGAGAGTGGCTCCCTTTGGACTCCCTGTAGTCCCCTGAAACAAATCAACAAGCAACATGACTTGATCTGAACCACTGTTAGATCTATGTTGCATCATAATGTCAGTCCAAGTGTTCAAACATGTGGGCCAGTGTGACAGGTGCAATACTGAAGGTTACTGATGTGAACTGAATGTTGATGGGTTCATCTGAGGACAGCTTGCTCTGCAGATCCGTCAGCTCTTTGTGGTGCCGACTCTCCGCTGCTTGCATCACATCGTCTACATGGAGCATCCCCGGTTGTCTGCTATCAGTCACAATCACCATCCGCAAGTCTGGCACCCTGGCACACCCAAGACAGGATCTTTATACTACATCCACAAACCCATTGATTATAGATTGTGCCCTTTGTTAAGTGTTTACTGTATCTTACTTCCATAACGAAATAACGAGGAGAAACATGTTTTAAATCTGATATTTGACATTGCTCTGTCAAACCTGGAGCTTTTGATCATGCCTACTGGCGTTGTGTCAATCTCTGGGCAGATCTCCCTCAGCATCTCACAGAAATTTTGTGTTTTAAAGCGAGTAGGGCAGACCACAGCTTTACACTGGACCTGTAAATGACAAGTCAGTTCTGTTGAATTTATTTTCCCACATAGTTGTTTGTAAGGGTTATTTTTACCATGACAACAGTAAAATGTCAGATGTCAGTTGTCATGCTTTTATATTTTACTTTGGTTCTGAAGGGGCCAGAGGTGGGTCATTGTTTTACAAGTCCCAGGTAAGTCCCAAGTCTTTGAGTTTTCGAGTCCTAAACTAATGTGCGAAAAAATGTGAAAAATCAAAGCATGAGTTGTTTAATGAAAGCAAAAACAATTTTGAGGAGCCATTGTTTCAGGCACTGATATGAACCTTAAACCAAACAATCATGTAGAAAAACAATGTACTCATATTATTGGCAGACAGAATAGTCATAGTTAGCCCTTCCAAAAAAGAAATGTTTTTATATTACTTGTCAGATAGAATATCAGGAATTCTTTCTTTGATTATGTGAGCTCATTGTTGTCTGTTTTTTGTATTACAAAAGCTATTACTGCCCAAGCCATTGAATTCATTATAAGTGTTGAACCGAGTAGGCCTACCTTTTTTTAAAGCCTTTAGAGTAAGTTAACTTACTCTAAAGGCTTTAAAAAATGAGAACAATAAATTGTTGTTCTAGTAGCTACTACGGTATATTCTTAAACTCTTTATACATCCATCACTGTAGACAGAAGTTGTAGCTTCACAGGGAGATGAGAGCTGAATTCTTGCATCAAGTGATTTCTCTTGAGTCAGCATCTGTTGGGGCTGAAGGCTACAAGTTTGGAAATTAAAAAAGGATCTGGAGTTGGTTAGAAAGAAGTGAACTTAGCAGGCTTCTGTAGCCCGCTCCTCATCTTTGCTTAAGGTTAGTATAACAGGCCTGCATCTTCGACTGAACTGTCAACTATCGAATTGCATTGTGGATACTGTAAGTTTTGACAAATTAAAAAAAGAAGATTGTCGGTTCTGCTGCATTGATTTTTAATGTTATAGAAGTGCAATGCTAAATTAGTTGATGTTGACTTGGTCCTAGTAACAGTCAGTGGTGGACTCAGATCCTTTATTTAAGTAAAATTAGAAATACCATTACTCCTTTAACTTAAGGGTCCAGTGTATAATATTTCTGAGAATCTTTTGACAGAAATTAAATTTAACTATGTTTTCAGAACTGTATCAAGATCTTACATAATGAACCATTATGTCTTCATTACCTTAGAATGAGCCATTTCTATCTCTGATAATGCTAATCCAACATATCTTTGTAGCATCCAAGTTGATTGCACATTCCGACTCATGGGCACATGAACACACACTGAACTCGGAAGAACAACTTCACAAATCCGGACCATGCGAGGAGCAGGCGAATGCACCGTGAGCCACTGATTGCACTTCGCAACCCTCACCACTAGATGCCACTAAAACTTACACAATGAACCTTTAAGTATAAGAACAAAGGTATTATCAGCAAAAGTACTCATTATGCAGAATGGTTCTTTTCACAGCGTTACATTACTATAGCATATTATATTATTCTACTACAAAAGCCTCGTTTTAGAAGATGTTAACTTTACACAACTGTAGGGAGAAATTCATGCCTAGGTCTATAAGATATTTGAAAACCGAACAGTTATCAAATATTAACATCGCAACATACAGCAAATGAGAAATGCAGGCATTCAAGGGCACAATGATTAAAAAGTTATGGTTGTTTATTAATTTGACCACCTCCAGCCAAGAAATGTGAGGGACCCAGTGAGACACAGACTGTTTAGATGTAACACGGTATGAATGGAAGAATGGTTCTAAAGTCAACTGAAAGCTGTAGGCCCTACCAACAGGTTAAGTTAGGATGACCTATTTTTTTCATTGACTGAGACTCAAATTGATATTTAGATTAGGCTATCTCACAAAGATCGCTGTCATCTGATTTTTTAAAAAAGCCATTTTTTTTCTATTTTTATAGATTATACAATTACCTACAGACTTTAATGCAGGGGTTCTTAACCTTTTGACAGTCCGACCCCTTTTTGAAGTTTTGAAGATGACCCCCCGCGGATCAGACAGACTGCGTTTTTGCAGCGAGAGGCGCCTTTTTTAAATTGTAGGCTATATTTTTGGCAGTGAGCGTTCTGCGCGCTGTTAATGCGCCCTGGACACCTTGCGTTTTGGCCGCCTGCTGCGCCTTTTTGAATGAGCGCTCTGAGTGCACGGAGTTGGAAAAAAATTCAATTGTCCAAATTTAATAAATGACAGAAGGGCCCTCAGTGGTGCTGACGGAAGTTTAGCCTACAGTTGCTTGGATTGTCCGGAGACTGCAACAGTCTGTCCCCAACTCATCCTAAAATAGGCCTAAGCCTTAAACCGGCCATCAGAACCTGGACCAACTGGTAGGCTACTACCAGCGGTGTCTCCTCTTTCTGAGGGTCTCATCATGAGACTCTCATGTACCCACACGGATCACCGTTTCTCTGTCTCCTGCGTGTTTGTGTAGCCTACTCACACACTCAAATCCATGCAGGCGATTTCCGTTTGTCTATTTTTTTAAAGCAGATGTTTTTAGCAACAAAAGACCTGTGAGTTGTGATCAAGTTTCTGCTAATATGACCGTTATTAGGCTACTTGGCAGCAAACCAAAGATTACAGGTCGCTGGCGATATAATCTTTGATTAGACTGCCTTGCAACATTAAAAAACCGCAGCGCTTTGCTCTTTTCTGAATTCAACCAAAAAAAGACCCCCAGGTTAAGAACCACTGCTTTAATGGAACACAAACATCTTAAATAGCCTACATTTGTGAATGACACCATGTTCCCCTTGGACCAATAAACTTACCGACACCACTGGAGCAAACTTGTGCTGCATAATTTCCAAGTCTTGCTGTGTTTGAGTCCTTGCGCAGATCTGAGACTGTGAGCACCTTGCTTTAGCAGTGAGGAAGTAATCAGTGCTGACATTGGTGTTAAGTATCTCACAACCAATCTGTTTCCACTGGGTCTAAATACCGTCTGAATATACTGAGTCTTAACAACGAATGGACTTGATCTTATCTTTCTGTCTTTGCTGTAGCCGCATTTTTATCACATATTAACCTTTACCTTACACTCATCCTCATTGGCTGAGAGATAATGGTATAAACAAATTTCATCATCTTCCAAGAAAATTTTAACAAGAATATAAATAACCATTAACCCATACTGACAAGGACCTGCAGGACAGTAAATTTATAACGTCTGCACAATGGCCATTTTGGGGGGTGGCATGTGGTTTTTGAGTGAAATCTCATTGGTCACCCTGTGGCTACCCCAGACCTGATTGGTAGTTCAAGAGAAACAACTGTCAATCAATGATGACGGCTCAGAAAGAAAATTGTTACTTTTTTGCTTTACGAGTAAGGTTTGCTATTTAAATGCATATTATTGTCAATCAGAATATTTAAACATTTTTAAAATTTTTAAATACATTAGGCCTATTTGACATTTTAAGTATGCAGAGGCAGGGTAGGCCTACATATTGCACTTAAATTCCACAAATGATTTGCCGAACTTTTTAATTGTGTTATATAGGCCTAGCCTATTCAAAGTAGGCTAATTGAAATTATCAGAACATGTGCAAAATAAAACTGTGAATGGAGGGGGGTTTTTTTTACATACAGGGCTTAATCTGCTGCTAGGGTTTCCAGACAGACACCTATGAGCCCCCTATAGCCTATTTCTCACACTGATTTGTACCCAATTTAACAATATTTCAGATGGACATTGTAGTTATAATAAATGAATCAATAATTGATTGAAGGACTGATAGAATTGCATTTTCCCACAGGGATAACAGCTATGAAGAGAAAGAAGGACATTCAAAGGTTTATCTTCAAAAAAAAGAAAAGAGTCTGAGCCAGTCACAGATACTTCCAGCAGCAGGTAAATAGCCCACTCAAGTCAGCAGCAGTGATACATCAGTGAGGAAGTCAGGCATGTTCAGAAAGACCCTGTGACTTCTGGATAAACAAATATGAATTTGCCCTGTACCTTTACATTCAAGTTGTCACTGAGGTCCATGTAGCCTAATTATCACAAAACAAGTTGTAACTTTGTAATTTGTAATTTGAATGTTCCATTCTTGCTCATATGACATGCCTTATAAAATGATGCGACATTGCACTGATACTTTGCACAAGTTAGCCTCACAGTGATGGAGTGATTTTGATTATTATTTGCAGATTTTTCACAGTCAAGAGCAGCAGACACAGCCTCATCTGAAAGTAGCCTATTTCCTCGGACACTGCATGGTAAAAGGAAGAGGTGCATCCAGAGTGGCTGGTATAAACAGTGCATGGCTTGAATATTTTCACAAACTAAACTCTGCCTACTGACTAAGATTACCTCACATCACATAACAGTAAATACTTATTTGCAGGTATGGTGTGTTCGGTTTATGTTACAATTGTTTACAGCTGTCATAATTTATAAAACAAAGCAATTTAATCCTTTATTTATGTTTGGCCCATGACACTGCTTTGGATTGAAAGCCTCAACTGGTTGTATTTCATTTAAATTGCAATTATTTATTAAATTGTCAAATGAATCATTATTTTTGACATGTATCTTTTTTATGATTATACAGCATAGCTGATATATGCTGATTCATTCTCTACAATGGCACTTAAAATGTGTAACTGACTTTTCCTAAACAATTACTGATTTAAAAACAGATGTTTCTAGAAACTTTAATAGGTTGAAATAGAACAGGAATAGAAAACTGTCAAATATCAAAACAACAGTCTGATGTTGAATACAAACAATTCAGTGAATGCTAACATGAGTTTTAGAATTCAATTATTACATATAGCCTACTGTATGTGTAGATGCTGAAGCAAAGAAATGTGAGATTTACACATTTTGATCATGTGCCTTCATAAAGGTTTTCCTGGTATAGCCACCACACACTTGCTCTGTGCCCCATCTTGGCCACCCCAGAAAAAATGTTCTGGATACATCACTGTCTGCTCTGCACTCAAAAAGCAACAAACAAGGAGATACTAATAAACGTGAACCACCTGGAGGAGAAAAAAGCTGGCACAAGCTACAACTAAAATCAATTTATTCATTAAAACATCTTTATCAGGTGTCTAAGAAGGGGACAAAAAATGCTCCAGGGATAAACAACACACAGCACAATCCAAAATATCAAATCAGAATCGTTTGTCCCAAATCTACAAGGTAAGGAGAAAGGAGAAGATAACAGAAATACCCCATAGTACAGCAACGATTTTTAAAAGAATCCAGTAACAGCCATGTTTTACGTTTATTTCATAAAATAAAGTGTATAATCCTGCTTGAATATTAGTTATAATTCTGTTTTATCATCTAGTTTTTGTTTTACCACGCACAGCACATCACACCTCCATTAAATCAAACTGATTTAAAGGATGTTAATACAAACATATTTTTTTATTTAAAAAAAAACATAATTCTTTAAATAGCTAACACGCAGTTGCAGTCCTACTTGAAAATAATCTGTATAATTTTGCGAATTCCCTTTTAGCCTTAAAAAAGCCTGTCATGTGTAGCAATATTCATCAACAGATATGACATATACAACTGGATGATTGGAAAATATTTACATAATTTTGAAATGGAGCCTGCAATGCCACCTATGCACCAGGATATAGGATGTTTTTCCTGTTAATTTACAGGGAAAAGAACACCCCTTATTAAAATAATTTCATGACAGTTTTTATTAAACCAAAAATTTAGTATAGGGCCAAAAATAACTTTGTTCAAAACAAGCCATGGTTTTACATAAACATCAAACTTGATCATGTGGAATGGCACTGAGTTTGTAATCTGTCACACAGTGAAAAGGTAAATGTATGCAAAATAATACATTTACAGTGTTGAATATTAATACCAAAATAATCTGTAAAAGTTGTAAACATTAGTAATTTATTACAACGGTCTACTTAATATTTTACCATTAAAAAAACTTTAGCATAAAATAATCTAAAAATTCTAAGCAATTACTCCACTTTAAAACAGTGAATACAAATTCCAACCAACATTAATTTTAAATCAACTTAAATAACTTCATGAGAAAATAAAGGGCTTCGTAATACAGTGCAGTAACAGAAAAAGAAAATGTCATACTGTTACTGGCTGCAGTTTGACAAAGGAGCAGTGGGAGGAAACATAGTGTGACTTTATAGAAAATCAAACTTAAAGATTAAAAATTTCAGACCCAAGAGTTTATCAATGCACTGTTTTAAAGCTGTAAACAGTTTCTCTTCTATGCAAATGTGTGTTCTTCAATCACACACTGGTAACATACACTGCGTTTTCTGATGTTCCTCCTTTTGAGGCGACATACTGGCAGTCAGGGGCCAGGATTACAACAGGCTTCTGATAGATAGCTGATGGCGTCTTCATGCTCTTTTTCTTCTCCTCATCGTTTTTGCTGTCCAGGAAGTAGAAGAACCCCAGGAGAAAGAGGCTGGCAGAGAATACACACACACTGCACGCGTAGAAGACATACGAATACTGGCCTGTGTGGTCCACCAACATACCTGAGAAATGCAAAAGAAAGGCAAAAGCTGACCAGAATGACATAATTCATCTGCAGTGTTGATGAATTTCTCTTGAATCTAACTTTACTTTGTTACTTTCCCTAAAAAGTTTCCAGTTGGCGCACTACAGTAAGTTAGTAATTTTGAAGAGTACCTCAAGTTAGCCAGCAAAGTACAAAAAACTGTCATGCAACAACTAGAGTAATAGAAAATAACAACACATGTGGAAACTTAGCCTTGAATTCAGTACAATTTCCATAAATGAATTGTTAACAAAATTAATTCCACATTCTTTACCTTTATCCTCGAAACATCTCAACAATAATCTGTACCATTTATATATTTCCTGTTAATATTGTTACACAATACTTCTGCTGGAGGGTCAGATTGTACTTTGAGCTGTATAGTATTTGCTTTCTCCAGACTAGAGCAGAAGTCAGTCACTGGACCTTGTCTGACAATGTCTCACTGCCACAGTTTAATGGTTTGTAAAACATTTTTACATGGAATAAGCCATTTCTTGGCTTTTATTTAGGAATGTACGTTACTTTGCACAAAAGCATCAGCCAATTTTATTTTATATTAAAGTTCAATGTCATGTTATCCTCTAAGCTCTGTGGTAAACATACAATTAATGTTGGTTATATGATCATACATTTGCCTCCAGTGAATGGAAATTGTGTCATTGTAGGTGGTACAATGAAAGACATTTCCAGCACAATATTTCCGTATTACTCCAGAATATTACTCCATTGGATTAGTTTTCAAGGGCTGATGGTATGATACCACAGTGAGTTTGAAAGATTTTTCTTTGTGACCTTATGAGCTTAAAACTATCACAGGCCACTACTAAATGGAGAAGAGTGGCGAACACGCTGAGAACTTAACATGCCTTGCTTTTTGCTCACCATTTGTGTGCATATTCAGTGAAAAACTATTCAACATACTGTAATTTCACTTCACAAGTGGATTTGCTTTCTGTGGGTCTAAGGAATATGGCAACATACTGTGTTGAGATCATTTCTGACCAACAGATACACCTTAACATCATCCTGAGGGGAACATGAATGTGTGAAATCCAACCAACAGTTGGCAATCCATCTGATTCTTGAGATGTTTCAGTCTACCAAAGTGGTGGACCGGTAGACACTGCCATCTCTACAGCCATGCCACAAAAAACAGCAAAGGCCGCATGTATATGTTTGTGTGTGTGTGTGTGTGTGCGTGCGTGCGTGCATGCGTGTGTACCTGCTAGAGGTGGCCCAATGAGCATTGTTCCACTTTGCAGCATGCAGAGAAGTCCAAGGGCTGAGGGGAAGCGGTTCATCTCCACAATGTCCATCAGCACAGTATAGAGCAGCGAGCCACCCACGCTCATGGACAGTCCAAAGATCACCACGTACACCAGGAGAGCTTCGAAGGAGGCCGACGCTCCACAGATGCAGTTACTCAGCCCGTTCACGAGCACAGCACCGGCAAACACGTACACGAAGCTGCTGCTGTCTCTGAAGCGTGGCAGGCCCAAGACTAGGGCAGCCGTCGGTCGCACTGCAATGTTCACCAGGCCCAGGACTGACATCAGGAAGGCCGCACGGTCTATTTCCATGTTGTGGTGAGTAGCATAAGGCACCAGATAGACCAGAGGCACTACACACCCCAGTGTCATCCAGGTCACTCCCACAGCATAAGCGCGGTAGCGAGGATTAATCACGAGCAGGTCAAAGGCCATATGTCTGTGTAGGAATGCTATAAAGCCCTGAAGCACAGTCTTTACATTGCTTTTGACCCCCTTTGTCTCCTGCTGCAGAGAGAGGTCGTTTGTTTTATCCAAAACCTGAGAGCATCTGGGTTTGTTTGGTCCTGATGCAATGGGCCTCATCACTGCCCCACATACACAGCAGTTTAGCAGCACACCGCCCAGAATCAGGAAGCTGCCGCGCCAGCCAAACTGACAGAGCAGGACATTGGCAATCAGGGGTAAAGTGGTCAGGCCTACAGCCGTGCCGGTGGACGACAAGGCATTAGCAAAGACCCGACGTCGCACAAAGTAGTGGCCCATGATCGTCACTGATGGCTGGAAAGAAAGGCAGAATCCCAGTCCTGCAGAGGAGAGGACAGAGAGTGTGATGATCCGTCACCTTGGTGGAAATGTGGAACTGTGGGTGTGTGTATCTCCTCACCTGTGATGCCGCTAGTGATGTAAATTTCAGTGATGGTCCTGGCCAGGGCAGAGACCGCCATGCCCAGTCCACTTAAGAGCCCGCCAACCATCACTGTTACCCGGCAACCAAAACGCTCCACTAACATGCTGCATAAAGGACCTGTGGAGAAATGGGGGTAAAATTTCAAGTATAAATTTCATTAATACTGAGAAGTGTTTGCAATCTTTTAGCCCACATGGGTTTTTAAGACATATTACAGTTATTTACAGGGAACGTTTTTACTTTGTAAAGAAACAGACACTCCCAACTCTATTAAAAATAAATAAATACATGTGCAAAAGTCTCCAATAACCAATAGATCACTGTAAATCTTTCATATTTATCAATCATTCTCACGCTAAACAAAAGATACAGTACAATACTCATAGTACAACTATTAGTAAAAAAACAACAACACACTGTTCCAATATAAAGTGACAGAGACTGCATTAATTTTTCTAAACAGACAATATTTATTTTTACGATAATCGATTGTTCAGAGACGATCTTTTCAAATACAAATCGGCAGGCCCAAATTAACAGAAAGCTATGTCCTCATTAGCACAACAAATCAACCTGATTTGCATCTATTATTTTTGAACAGAGAAATGAGGCTTCACAAAGGACCAAAAACAGGGCCTTATTAATTTCCTCTTGTCTCCAGTGTATTTTCAGAAACATAAAACACTGGTAATATCTGCTTTCTAGTCTTGCCAAAATGTGGAAAGCATGTTGCAAAAGTGAATTATAAAAATCCATTTCCTGACTCACCAAAACCGACTAATGCCAAATACATTACATAAGCACAGACTTATCAAATAAAGTAGACATCTAAATCAGCTTAGGGGGCTTTTCAGCTCTTTGATGTCCCATCTCCATGCTTTCATGACTCCTTTTCCACTTTGATACGGACATAAAACAAATCTCAGAATGTTAACTGCTTGTATGTAATGTATACATGTATCATGCAGTTATAGTCCGTGCAAAACAATAAAAGGAAATATAATGTACATGAATTTGGTGAAAGGGCAAGAAGGTGGTTACAAACAGATGAAGTGTTCCAGCACGCTCATACCCTTTCATATGATCTACATGCCGAGGGTCCAGCCTCTGGTGCTTCACAAAAAGGGAAGCATTAATACACAAATCTTACCATCTAGCAGCTGACATCTTCTACGTTTTACAGGCAGGAGCCAAGAAATGCCAGACGTTTCACCAGTGCACATGTGAAAATGCATTATTCTACTGCTGAATACATTTGTGCTCCTCGAGCTCGAGAGGGTGAACTCTTCCACATGCTTTCCTCTCGTGCCACCACCCATGAAAATGTCAGCTTTGCACGCAGGATACCTCAAAATGTGATTGACAGATTGTCATGAAACTTTCTGTAAATGCTCCCAAGGTGATAAACCATTTGGATTTAACAGCCCCTGTTGTTTACTCTAGGAAAAACTCTACTCCTAGTTAGAGGTATGAATAATAAAATAATTTTTTTTGTTCTAACACCTTTGAGTGTAAGAACTGCTGCCTCCAGGGCCCATTAGTGAAGCTCTAGCTAGTCTTGTTCAATACATTTGAACAAGCTGAACCTGTACTTAACAAATTGTCCAGAGGAAATATTTAAGCTCTGATAGCTTTCTGATAGAGGGAGGAAGGCAGACAAAAGACAAATAAACTCTCCTGCACAAGAACAATGGCCAAAGCACTGAACTCATCACATCTGCAGCCTGACTCATTGCTGTACAGGAAGCAGTACAGTAAATGTGTATTTTAATATAACAAATAACATTTAAAGCAAACTTTGAATAACTGACCATGATTGATGCCACCTCGAAAAAACACCATCTGCCTATGTGTGTGCATGGGTTACATTTCTGCAGGGAAAGATAAAGATAACAGCCTCAACATGCACATTTCCCACGTGTTCAGTTAGTGTGGGATCTAAAGTTATGTATGGCGGTCTCTACCTCCAGCATGCAGCATGGCGGTCATGATTGCCGGCACCCAGGAGGTCTCCGTGTTGCTGGTTTTGAACTCAGTTTGAAGGTCTCTGTAGAAGATGCCGATGCATGAAGGGAAGGCCAGCGTTAGAGACAGAACCAACACGGTGGCTACAAGCACAACCCAGCCCCAGCCCCCGTCAGGTGCGGCCAGGTGTTTGTGTTCAGCGGGGCCACCAACCTGCACAGCATCAGTGAGACAGGAGGCGGACTCTTGTTCCTCTTCTTGGTTTTCCTCCTCCAAATCACTGCGTTGCACTCCTGACGCTGGATGACACTTCTCCACTCCCTTGGCAAACTGAGCAGCATTTTTGCTTTCCCTCCAGAGTAAAGCATTATCTCTGTGGCTGTGCCTGCATCTTGCAGCTGGTGTCTGGACTTCCACCTGAGTCATTCTGTCCTGCTGCTGCTGCTTTTAGTGCTGCGTCCTCTGTTGGAGATAAGACAGAGGCAGGCCTGTGAGCAAGATTTAGCAAATACTGAGGTCACGAGTGAATGCTAATGTTAATGTTATCACATTTTATTTAATTGTGATTAAATTAATTAAATTACAAAATAAAACTTACTACACTAAAGATGAAGAAGAGGTTTCAGGTTGTAGTTTCTAATAATGTTTATCTGGTTGTGATCATAAAGATCATAAATCACTTCATTATCAGAGGCTATCTAAAACTGGTGAACCATTACACAGGGAGCTGTGTGTTGCATCGGCCCAGAACATCCTCTCAGACTGGGAGTATTGGGACACATTCTCTTATTTTCAGTTTTCACAGTAACAGCCTGATATCAGGTTTTAATTAAAGTATAATAACAACTGATAACCTCCATGTCATTCTAGCCCACACTTTGGTTGTAAACCTATTATATGAGGACAATTTCATCCAAGCACATTTATCTCCATGGTAACTGTGTAATGTCCTCATCACTTTAAAATCCTGAGGAAATTAAGCAAAGCAAATATTGTAGCTGGGGACTGTAACCTAAATGCAACACCATCTCATGTCAGAGAAAAAAAACTTTTTATAAGAAAGCTTTTATGCATTTTTAATGCAACGGAGTTTTTTAATACGCTGCCTTTGTTGCTCTATTGGTTTTTATTCGCAATTTCCGTTGCTTTTATTGTTTGCTCTTTTCTTTTCCCTGTAAAACTCTTTTAAACTACTATAATTGTAAAGTTGTTTGTTATTATTAGGCTACAATTATTAGTCAGAAAGAAGTTAGCAAGCAGTGTTTAGAGTCATTCACGCGCATCAAAAAGGTACAGCAAACTGGAACATATAAAAAGATTAAAAACAATTTCGTATTCTTAAAATAGTCTACTTGGATATTATTGTTATTGTTATAATTGCCAAATTTCCGTCCATGCTGTCGGTATGATCTGTAAAAATCCTGAAATTGCAGGCCTACATAGCCTACAATATAGCCTAACTAAACTAAAATAATATTTTTTAAAAGGTAATTGTCATCATCATATCTTAAACCATCAGGCTTTATCTTATGTTAGAAATATTTTAGTAGGCTGTACATAGGCATTATAAAGATGTGTTTTTATCTCTCTGTCTGCGGGGTTATTTTACCTTTTAGCTCTCCTTTCCTCGTCCCTTCCTTTCACTTCGCGTGTTGAAGTTCATCTCCGCGAGGTCAACAGTGTTCTTTGACATCTAACAGCACCTGAACCTCCCGTGGTCCTCTTATTGAGCAGTCAGCTGCGTCAAGCTGGAGACTGACAGGAATACTCATACCATGCGATCATGCGATTCTTCAAATAAAACTACAGTCGTCACAAAAAGACGTTTTATAAGGAAATAAGGACCAGTTTGTTGACTTGAAATGCAAATAAAGCACCTGTTGCAAACTTTACCATATAACACTCACAACAAATCTTACTAGAATCCGCATTACTACTATACTAAAGTTTATGCCAAACAATATCATCTGTAATCTGTAATATCATCTGAGCATCTGTACCATGCAATGCATTTCAGTAAAAAAAAAGAAAAAGTAAAAAGTAAACTACCTTTGAATTGTTGTGGCCACCTACATTTACACACGGACGGTTCGTTGTTTTATTTTGAAGGTTTCCATCGGAAATGATAGTACGGTATTTTTGGCGTCTTGACGTTAGATGGAACTTCATTAATAGATTAAACTGTCGCTTGTAACGCGTCACAAAAGTAACGCAATTACAGTAGGCTAATGTATTGCACTTTGCTGTAATGCAGTAATATGTATTACTAAAAAAGTATTATACCTATTACAATTTGTTTAACGCAAAATTAGGTGGTGTCCTGTTGTGGAAATACGATGGTCGAGATTATAGGCAGGGTGCAAACTACCCTCCTCCCCACCCTATTAATCAGAAGGTTAATTTTTATGACATAGACCCACCCGATCCGCAGATAACTCTGCACATCACAAGAACCCACTTATTCAGGCACACGTAGGCCTACTATCAGAATAATAGGCCCATTAAATAGCAGTGAAAGTAATGCAAAAGTAATGACGCATTACAATTCAGAGACAGTAATATTATAATACCGTATAACTGATTACTCTCAATGACTAATCTATAATGCATTAGGCTACATTTTCGAAGTAACTTGCCCAACACTGGTCCCCAATAACCTCCTGTTTGAACGAACGGGAAGATATAGAAGTTTCTGCTGCCACACCACCAGACTGCAGAGAACCCCCCCCCCATCCCACCACAAGCTATGAGACTTTTTATCCTCAGCATTTAGTTTATTTCTGTTTACTATTTTTATAATTGCTTTTATATGTATATTGTCTGCTACGTAGGAGAAGGAAGTTACAAACTAAATTTCACTCTACATCCTGTTGTATTGTGACCAGATTGTGACAAATAAATCAAATGCACTCAATTTACATCCTAACCAGTGGATAAAATATTATCTCTGATGGCTCTATTTTATACCACTGAAATGTTTGCATTAATTAGCTAAATGAACATTAGGTCTACCGTCAAGAAAGAAACAATACCATACTAACATTTCCTGGAAAACTTTCAAAATAAAACTATGACGAGCAACAGAAGGTCATTTCCGGTTCCTGTCGGCCGTCAACAGTTTGTCGGAGTTTGTGTCCCATCGACGGTATGACGCTCAATGTTTATCAGAAATATACATTTAAAAGATTTTCATGATCCCATCCATAGAGAAATGTAGTATATCCGTTAATAAATGTTCCAACTTGACATTAAACCTGCCTGTGATATTCCGACTGTGCGCGGTGTTGTTCTGACCTTGCTAATGTTAGCTTTGCTAACTAACTTAGATGTCAAACTGAAGCTAAATCACATGAGAGACGTATGAAAGGTCCGTGAATAGTTATTTAGCTGTAAGTCAAACAATCCACACGTGTTGTCCATCCAAGTTTCAGACTTGGGACATAGATCTGAATATGTTTCAAAAAGATAGATAATAATACAACCAAATGCGGGAAACAGAAGCTTATTTGGAGCAATGTCAACAAGGAGTTCGCTAATTTAAGTGGCTATCCCATTAACATTGTTTATGAGCAAAAGGTTAATCTTGATTTTTCTGTCCCCTCTAGATAACACGCCCTATAACATGGCTGGGAGACGAGGTGCACTGAAGGCCATTGACTGGCTGGCTTTTGCAGAGAGGGTGCCACCCAGCCAGAGGACCATGTTCAACAACCTGAAGACACGGAGTGATGCTATTTCTGCAAAGTTTGTATTCCCGTTACATCCCATTTCCAAGATGTGACATGTCCTTATCGTTGTAATCATGAAAAATCCTAATCTTCCCTTTAATAACCAGATGATCTGTGTTCACAGGCTCACCTCTCTGCCAGAGAAACCCGCCACCATTGACTGGAGCTACTACAGGTCTGCTGTGGCTAAAGCCGGCATGGTGGATGAGTTTGAAAAGAAGGTCAGAGAAGATCAGAAAGTTAACTATCTATTACCAGCTAGTCTGACTATGCGCTACTGAAATCTTATTTTACTGTTATCAGATATAACTTTCTGTTTCCTCTCAGTTCAGCGCCCTGAAGGTTCCTGAGCCTGTAGACACTCAGACAGCTCTTATCAACGCCCAGGAGGCAGAAGCGGTGAGTGCCACGCTGTTTAGATGGCATATGCTTTGGCTTAAACCAGAGTATTGTAATTTTATTCGTCAGCGCTCTATATCATATATACCATATCCAATTATTAACCCAAACATGTGATGGATGAAAACCTTTTGAAAAGCAGAATTCATTTTGATACAGGATCAATTCCTTTTATAATATAGAACACTGTGTGTGGTACTGAGATTGAGTACAGTCAGAGCAATAAAATAAAGTGTGATTGTGTACAAACACCAGTAATCACTAAGAATAGCATTTAAAACAATATCATTTAACAAGTGCCATTTGTTTCACACAATATCCACACAGAAATACGAACAGTAAAAGTAGTAGTGGTTCAGAATATGAATAATGAAACTGATAATTATAGTAATGACAGTAATAATAATAATTGTAGCAGCGGGTGTTAAGCAGGAACATGGGGGCAGCAGTTGACTCGCAGCCACAGATCCAGACTCCACAGCTTTAGAGACAGAAACACCTGCAGAAAGCGACAGAAGGAAAGAGGGACAAGAAAGCACATGACAACGGGAGAGGGAAGAAGTCGAGTTAGTAAAGCCGCATTTCGACCAAAGGAACTATACCTCGGAACTAGGAACCTTTGGAGGAACTCACTGCGTTTCCACTGAAGGGACCAGGGTCTAAAATATTGGGGGTTGGGGCTTGCCTTGCAGTGAATATCTGAATGGGCACGTAGAGACTACTGGCTTTAAATCGAGCATGTTGAGTGTTTTTCTACGACTGCTCCTCTCTTTTCCACCTTGTTTGCAAACCAATAAATCACAATTAACAGTCAGATAGTACACACGTCTCGCCGATGTCCACCTGAGATCGTACATCGGTATTAAATTTATTGCTCCGAAACAGCAGCCAGTGTGCAGCACTGTGTTGACAGCAAACAGCTAATGGAGTTATGCTAAATACTGGGTCTGAAGTTGTTGTTTTAAGTTTTCATCAGTCAGGAAGTTTTTACAAGGAGCCGAAGTCGGTCTCCTCTTCTCCAAAACAAGCGGAACAGCTGGTTACAGCAGGTAATAAAGCTTGTTAAAAGTCCCGTTCCTCCGACGCTCAGGCGGACACAGATGTGAGTGCTGCAGCTGATCTGCAGCTCTTGTCGGCTGGAAATGTTGTAATAACCTTCCAAACTGTCGCGATTTTATGTTTGTGTTGTGTTCTCTGTGCTGTGTGAGTTCTTTTAAGAACTTTATGGTTTTATCCAGTCTGTTATTAAATTTGTAACAAACTCGTGTCTCTCCAAATACTCCCCAACAAAAAAGCTGCTTTAATGGTCAAGCACAGCCTATAGTTTTTTCATTATGTTCCAATTAAATCTGATGTTCATTTATAAATTTTGCTACTATCTCATGGATAGTGGTTACAAATGTTGATGCCAGTGCATCGCTTTGTACGGTGTACAGGCCTACAGCCTACCAATAAGGGATGGTTCAGGACTCACCTGAGCCAGCCCTAACTATACGCTTTATCAAAGGGGCAAGTCTTAAGCCTACTCTTAAATGTGGAGATGGTGTCTACCTCCTGAACCCAAACTGGGACCTGATTCCACAAGAGAGGAACTCGATAGCTGAAGGTACTATGAGCTCTTCGAGATAAGATATGGTGTCTGACCACTAAGAGCTTTGTAGGTGAGCAGAAGGATTTTAAATTCAGGTCAGGATTTTACAGGGAGCCAGTGCAGAGAAATTAAAACAGGAGAAATATGGTTTATTTTCCTGGTTCCAGTCTTAAGGGTGTTATTCTGACAACCTGATAGTAAAGAATTGCAGTAATTCTTTATTACGTAGGTGGAAAAGGCGGTCCTCAAAGTTTTTTGGTTTTTTTAGATGGTTGTTAAGTTGTATTCTGTTGTTCCAAAGTGCTATAAGGTCACATGCTGAGTAGTGGCAATGGATCTTTATGGCGTACACAAACTTGTATTGAAACCCATTGTGAGTTGTCTCTTTTTGTCTTCCAGAACAAAACGGCTGCTGCCTACATTGAAGCATCCAAAGCTCGTATCGCCCAGTATGAAAAAGAGGTAGGAATTACACATGTAAAAACTTGCTGGGGTTATCATTATGCAGGAGCTAAAAATCGTCTTGCATATAGATCTCCATTCCAGAGCACATACAGGACATACAAAGTAAAGGTGTGGTCACATTACACCTAAAAATAGTCACACCGTCTCCCATTCACTTCTATTGAAGCCCACACGAAGGACAAATTCAAGCGTGCGTTTCCTGTTTTGCTGCCATCTTCAGCCATCTGCATCGTGCTCGGTCAGCCAATAGAAACACAAATGCACTGTTTTTGGAAATGGAGATGTGTTTAAAACTACAAACTGCAGAATCACTCTCGTACATTGTTAACAGATTGTTCAATATGTATTCATTACATGCTTTAGTAACATTACATCCCTTTTGATGAGTGCAGGGAATTTTGTTAAACGGAATTGTAATGTGATCACACCGTTAGACAGCCTGTGTCTGTGGATAGGTGGGGGTTTTTAATTTCAAAATGTGTGCATAGACTCCTGCAGCTAGAAAAAGTGCTTTGTTCCAAGAAAAAACCTGGCACTTGCTTATTTACCTGCTTCTACTGGAAACACTTCATCACAATCCTCTGCTCTTCCTTCCCCAGCTGAACAAATTCAAGAATATGATTCCCTTCGACCAGATGACCATTGAAGACCTAAACGAGACTTTCCCAGAAACCAAGCTGGACAAAGAGAAACATCCTTACTGGCCACACAAACCCATTGCTGAACTGTAAACGTAGCACCCTGACCATATTCTATATCATCTAAGGAAAACCTGTACAGTATGTGTATAAAAGTCTTGTTTCATCCATTGAGAGTTATAAAATGACTTAAATGTTGCTCCACTGTAAGAACTGAATGAATGGAGGGGGGAAAAAATCAAACATGACATATTTGTTCAATTTCTTCTGAGTTCGACTTAAGTGATTCCTGAAAGTAAATCCTGAAAATATGGCACAACCTTCTTGCTTTCTGTGATCAGTAAAATGAGCTGAAGGTCGTCCGTGTTCACAGGCCCATTATAAACAACCTCATAGGCCCCTCACCGGCAAACAACTGTTATTTTATTACTGGATTTCTCCCCAGGCGTCATGAACTGAACCTGATCTTTTGGGACTATGTTTTCTTTCTAAATTTGGTATGAAATATCTTCCAACACTCACTGAAAATCTAACCCTTGTGGATACACTGATGAGTTTTTAAGTACACACTCGGCCAAATCACTCTCAGCAGAAAGCCGAGTACGGTTTCCTTCCCTCGTGGGGGCACTGTTGTCTTTGGGATAGCGACTTGTAGTTGTCGGTTTTCTCCATCAGCAGGGAAGAAGAAGCACTGTTCTCTTTGTATATTTACCCATGTCTGCAGGTAGGCACAGCCTCACACACACTTTAATTGATGCCTTGTTGTAGTGGAAACATGAGATAGATTCAAGTCATCCATTAGTGTGTGGACAGAATGTCTGCTCTGTACACATGAACATAGCTCCAGCCCTCTTATTGTGCAGTCATGTCAGTCTTGTTCAGGCTTTGTTATGACTGCAGCATAAATCTACATTTCACCACGGTTGGAAATAAGAGCAGTCTCTCTGGGATTGGAGAGAGACTTTAAACATAAAGCCTACTTTCTGTGCTGTCACTACACTGTTATTATGGCTTTGGTTTTTGAACTAATACTGCACATAACTGGCTCCATCTGCGTAGGCTTGGTGGTGATAAGTAGGGAATGTACTGTGGCCCCGACATTGTCATTGTTACAGGATTGACCATGGATAGCAGAGGCAAGACGGCTCAAGCTGCAGCTGTCTTCCTGCAGGGGGCAGCATCTGTCTTACTAAGGTCTGCTATAAAGGCCGGGGCTCCTTTGAGGAGTATGCGTTTTGCTGTGTTCTTCAAAGTGAAAAATAAAATCTTATTCTAGGCAGTATTAAGGCAAAATAGACACAATAGAAACACATTTATCAGATGGATGAAATAATCTAATAAGTAGTATTTCCCTGAACATAATAGCAAAATTCCTAGAACGCAGTCTAATGGTGTTTTAGGACAAATGCCAAAATTACCTACCTCTTATTTTTGTTAATACCAAATGAAAACAGCTTAATTGGAGTCAATTCAGCCAATTCAGTGTGTGTTAAATTCTATTTTTTTTTTAAAATGCACTTCTACAAAGTTAGGCGACTTGCTAGAAAAAACTTTCAGAACATAGGTCAAAATCAGAACAGCCAATGTTGAGATATTCTGACTTTCATATGGGCTAAGCTCCAAAAATCACTGGATCTTACAGTAATGCAATGAGACAGCATATTTCATAAGACCGTCCTCGCAAGCTAAATGCCCACATCTTTCACACCTCACATGCGAAGTTTGTGTCAAAAATGTGCAATCTCCAAGCCTAAATATAGACAACTGGTGACATCAGGGTTATTTCTACAGCCATAGCAAAGGTCCCCCAGAGCCACAAGAGACGTGACACAACTGTTTCCACAGGCTGAGTGGTGGTCCTTGTGTTGAGTAAACTGACTTTGTAACATTGACTACACACTGTCAGCTACATAGTTCAAGAACACTGGCCAGATTTGTTATGCACATATCTAAATAGCATTATGTAATTTTTTGTAATTAACATTTAAGGAGTGGAGACATGAAATATTTAAGACTTCATTCAGCAGCTTTTGAGAAAGCAGGCCGAAACAAAATGTCGCTGTGAGGCTCCTGTGCCCTCATTGCCACTCTCTCTCTCGCCCTGATTCCTCCACTCAGACGTGTTATGCATTCCACAGTAGAGCGGCGATAATCCTCCCAAAATCTACACGTCATGTCTTTACCAGCGAGCACCCACTTGCACTTCAGTGTGCAACTGGGTAAACTTGACGTGACTGTGGTGCAACATGAGCACAAGGCTCCACGACAGCTTTCTCAAGAAGCTGTTTAAGAGCGAGTTTAAAAAAAAAAAAAAAACTGCAACAAGTAGAGCGAAGAATTGAAACAGGCTGCGAGTTGAAGAGTCTGAAATAAATACTCTTTTTATTTAATTAATTTCTCATGTTTGAGCACTCATTTTCTTTCTGTCTTGTCTTTGCCAATGGTTCATCCTTACAAGCTCAACAGCAAAATTGTACTTTGACTTCAGTTTTTACATCCTCAGTGTTAATCAGTCAGGTTGACCTCTGACCTTTTGAAGTGCTGGTAAGTCCCTAGCAACATAATAGGGTCCTGAACTGTGATTAAGGGTCACTGACTGTCACCTGTGCCAAGCTATTATGTGAAACAGCTACAAGCATGTGCACAAAACCGCGTGTGTGACCCCCTGCAGCTCTACTTTCCCTGGGCTCAGCCATTCTTTTCCCAGCTGACCAGTCAGCTGTTGCCAACACTTGTCCACTTGATAACTGTTACTGTAACTCAGAACTCTGCATGCTGGTATTACAACCAGTAATGGTTTTTAATGAAGTCCCAACGCTCCTGTCTGCATCCAGGATCTATAATTCAGCTGAAGAGAGAAATCAAAGTGTTTTCTAAATCCAGCCAAACATCTTGCAAGAGTGAAAATTCTGTTTCTGTTTGCCGTGCGTGCTGAGCTGTTCTATATGTGAGGCCCTAAATTCCTCTGATGCTATCCAGAATTAGGCAGCACTGTTGTTGGGTTGGATCTCCATTTAACATGTGCTCACA
This sequence comes from Micropterus dolomieu, assembly GCF_021292245.1. Classification (NCBI taxonomy): domain Eukaryota; kingdom Metazoa; phylum Chordata; class Actinopteri; order Centrarchiformes; family Centrarchidae; genus Micropterus; species Micropterus dolomieu. Next base: position 19,813,547 of record NC_060151.1, read on the forward strand.
ATGTTGTACAAGCACGCTCAAATGATTTAACAGCATTTATTGATTTTTTTTTTTTTTTTTAGCAAAGTTCAGTTCATTTTTAGCGCCAATTCATAACAAAAGTCAGGTCTAGGTCTAGAAAGTAGTCTTTGTAATATTTTCAGGTATTCACACCAATTCCTCCATATACTGTATGTATTTTAATTAATCTCAAATTGCAATTATACAAAAATATATATAAAAAAAGGGAACTTCAATTAAATGTTTCTTATTTTATGCAGGTTGAAAAAACTTTAGTCTAACAAATATGTACCACTACCACATTCCTTTACTGGCGCAAAAGCATTAATGTCTGTTATTAATGCAGACTGAATATATGTGCATTTGGTGCAAATGCTCTCCTGTGTGATTGCATTTTGCACATATGGGGAGATTGTAGGGCGGCACGGTGGTGCAGTGGTTAGCACTGTCGCCTCACAGCAAGAGGGTTGAACCCCGGTTGCCCCGGTTCTCTCCGGGTGCTCCCGCTTCCTCCCACCGTCCAAAGACATGCGGACTACGTTGATTGGTGACCCTAAATTGTCTTGTCTGGGCGTTGCCTTAGGTGTGAGTGTCAGCGTGAGTGGTTGTTTGTCTATGTGTGGCCCTGCAATGGACTGGCGCCCTGTCCAGGATGTACCCCGCCTTTCGCCCGATGTCAGCTGGGATTGGCTCCAGCCCCTCCGTGACCCTGTACGCAGGATAAGAGGTTGACGATGGATGGATGGATGGGGAGATTGTAACCTGTGTTGTCTAACCGCAGTCTACCTCGTTAACAGTGCATTACATTTGTAATTTGTAAATATTTGATTTGGATCATGATGGCCTGTGGCTTTCTTTTTTGCATGGAACCATCCAGTTGACACTAAAAACAGAAATGGTCAAAAATCTAAAAAGCAGTATCATGCATTTGTTCCCTCTTTTGCCGAGTCCTCCTCCCTCACAAATCGATCCATCATTGTCTATCCCAAAAGCAAACAGCTCACATCCGCTCCTGTGTGAAAATCTAAGAGTTTGCTTCCTACCTATCCATCACACAGCCTATTATGCTCCTCATTAAGACATCCATCAAACGCCACATGTTCAATTACACAATCCATCACGCTTTGCTCTGCACTTGTCCTGCCACTGGCTGATTATCTTTGTCACCTCAATGCCCAAAGATGCATCTCCTCCAGATTCTAATGGATGAATTTAGACAGGAACCATTTTTTCCTTTTCTTATGCAAAGGCCACAACCCTGGTCAGAGGTCAGAGGGGGTTGGCCTGGTTGCCAAGGAGGAGTCTACCAGCAAGGCGAAGCCGCTGGTGCTCATTGGACTGTGCAAACAGCAGATCTGCTGATTCTGACAGGCCTGAGAGCAGAGGAGCCTGGGCAGATTGCATTTTCACAATCAGACATATAGCAAGGCTCGATGAGTGACAGGATGTGTAGAGCAGGCAACAACACGCTCATTCAAAGCCAAGAGCGCAATAGTGACAGCACAAGCTTTTGTTATTGTGATCAGTGAAAAGTAATGGTCTATCCAAAATGTATTGTTTAAGGTTGAGTTATACTAAAAAAAAAATTGTTTGTGTGACATGTTGTCCGACCACATCAGAAGGTAAAAGGGTCTATAGTTGTTCCGACACACACGGGGGTTCCAAAGTTATTCTTCCACCCAACAAGCAGTTCTGATGGAGTATACTGGCCCCTTTGCTATGGTGAACCTAGAAACAAAAAGTGAACTTGCAAACACAATTGTGAGATTATAATACACAAAACTTGACCCTTCCAAAGAGAACCATGACTATCACAATTCAAGGTCAAGCTTCACTACCAAAATCCAGTTCCAGTGGGATCCTGACATCTAAGAACAAGTTTCATCTTTTTCGCAACAGACTGCCAATCACCATGGCATGGTGACATCATGAGAAAGTTGTCCCCCCTCCCTCCCCCACTGACATGGACTACTGTTGCTATGGGGCTCCTGGAAATGGCACCGCGGATCCCAGTAAATGAAGGATGTTGGGGGAAGGGGTTGCATGAAGGCAAGTAAATAAAAGTGCCATTTGCAGTGTGTTTGCTTGACGTCCTTGGATCCAAATTCTGCTCTGTTATTGGGCTGCTGAGCACTGGGGCGGGGGGCTCCCAGTAACCGCTTGCAGCAGGACCCCCCAGTCTGGAGGACATCGGCGTGTTTGCTGAGAGAACGGGGCACCCTGATGCGGCCTCTGGGAGCCATGTGAGCTGACAGCAGTCGCACACATTCACTCATTTAGAAAAGAGGATGATGTAGGACAAAAGGAAGAAGGAGACAGTCTTGTTGGCGCAGACTGCAGTAGCAAATCACCATTCACAAACAGAAATAATTAGTCATAATACAGACATCAGCCCAGAAAGAGGAATTTACATGATAAAGCTTAGCAGTGTGGAGATTTTCCATCATGTGCATGGACTCTCCTTAAGTAGTTTTCATCAACAGACTCTGGCTAGTGCTACTGTATGTTTTTTGATTGGATGCGATCCCAAATGTTTCTGCCAACTTTAATCTAGACATAGTGGAATGTTATCTTGACAGGCTACCATCAGCCTAAACTGAGCAACCCTGATCTCCAAACCATCTGATGAAGACAGGGCCTGGTCTACTTTACTCACACTAGCCATTTACTCAGTTGGCGCACACAATTCCCAGATCCCCTTTGATACCTGATATTTAGACATGCAGGCCCATGCTGTGACCCCGCATTCACTTTTTTGCTAGAGACACCCAACACACGAGTCCTTAATCCTGCTATAACGCTTCAGTTGGAGAGGAGGCAGCTGCAAGGCATTTCATGACTGGGAGACTTATTACCCACTGGGGATTAATAAGCATTCTGGGATGTGCCTTATTGGCTTGTTGACCTTGGCTTTCTGATGTGTTCGTCTCTATCTGGCTCAAATTTGGGAATCATGTACATGAAATTGTAACAATAACTCAATGTTCAATCAAAATCTTATTAAAATAGTTGTGAGCATGTTAGCATGCTAATGTTTGCATTTAGCTTAAAGCATGTGCAGTTTCTCAGAGCACCTAACATGGCTAAAGACTCTTAGCCTTGAGGTTTTTTGGTTGATAAAGTATCTATTTCTCTCCCCATGTGTGTAACTGGACTCATTTAACCAGTTCAACCAGAAATTATAGTACGATGTTGATTTGACCAACAAAAACAATGCTGGAATATACTGTAGAGGGAGCGCTGCAATCCAAAATTGAAGTGGGTAAATGATTTGACATGATTTTAGAGATGTAACAGTCAGATTTTAATCTGATTTCATTAACTGTCTGAAACATGTGAGTTGTGCTAGGGCAGTGTTGTGTCACATTGGAGGTGTTAGGACTGCAGCTGCAGCGTGAGCCATGGCTCATTGTGGGTTGTGGCTATCTTGCTGCTGGGGTGGTGTGTTTATGTGTGCTGGGGTTAGGGCCACGCGCACTGTGTGGGCATACACACTGAAACACATACACACACCAAAACCACAGAGACTCTATTGATTCCAGCTAATCAAGGCAGCAGCGCTGGGGGAAGTTGTGCATGCGTGTGTGTGAAGTCAACACATTCCCCACATTCCAGCACTTCCCAAAGAGGCATAAAATATTAGCCACTACACTGAACTTGTGGGCCTCTTCTCTCTGCTGGGGTCCTCCTGCTCTTTAACTCCACTGCCCTTTCTGTCTGGCAAGTCACTGTGCACTCATTTTCAGCAAGTTTTTTTTTTTACTTTTTCCTTTTTAATTCCACCCACGAGATGACCGTGCAATGCCTTCCGGCTGAATCACACTGACAAGTCCACATATTCATGTCTGGTTTAGACCGGTCCTTTTCAACTGGTAACTAAATCTGACCTCACCCATAAGCTGCAACCGATTGCATGTGCACAGCTGTATAACTAATAGCTTGAGCTACACCCAGTGACACTAAGAGCAAATAATTTTGAAGAGTATCTGATGAAACGTAATGTATAAACATTTTCTAAAATTATATTTTATTTTGATATTAGTGACAACAGCCAGTATACAAATTACCTCTATAATTGTGACGCCTTTCAAATTATCAAAAACAACAGTGTAATTGATAAGATAATGTTATCGTTCCAATGGAGATTTATCATGTGGCGTGTCTTATTAACACGCACAGGTTTATATCATAATCAGTCTTGCAGAAGTCTGCTCATAGTGATCATGCTTCACCCTTTAAGTATTCACTGATAAAGTAGCACTGATGGGAACATGCTGGACTATCTTCATAATCGATTCATCTGCCAATTATTTTCTTTTTCTTGGGTAATCGTTTGCTCTATATAAGATTAGTAAAACGTGAAAATGTGCATCAGTTTTCTAGAGCTCAAGGAGACATCATCAAATGTCATGTTTTTTGCAACCAAGAGTCCAAAAACCCAAAGAATTTGAATTTACTACATTGTAAGCAGCTCATTTACCCATATGAAGACTTTGTACATCTGTTGCCAGCAGCCGAGAGGAAGGAGAGAGGGAGGTCTGACAACTAGGACAGCTGGACCAGCGAAAAACCTCAGTAATGCCCGCTGACTCTCCTCTTCCTCCTCCTCCAAGCCTCCTGGTCTTAAAGCCAGAGCGAGAAGGTTCACAGTTAGGCATCGTTTCCATGGAAACTCTGTTTGCATTTCCCAGTGAGCAATTCCGGGACCGCTGGCTTTCAGCTGGAATTCAGACATACAATTCAATGCACAGTGATGTCAGGAAAAGCAATTGTCTATGTGGGGCAATTTATTCTAAGGCATTCTAGGTGCATTTCCGTTTAAGTGAAAAGGCAGACAAAAACAGCCTTGGCCATGAACCGGATGTCACCTTAAAAGGCCTAGCTGACGGGCTGCATCATCTGAGAGCGCAGTTAGGATGCCCAATAACCTGATTCGTTCCTTGTGTTTTATTTGAGGTGAAGAAAATGAAAATGCTGTCATTTAGACAGGGAAACTGTACATGCCAATCAATATCAATGTTTGGAGTGTGGTTGGAGAGTGCTGCTTTCTGCTACGTGCCCAGTCACAGGGCAGTATTCAGGTCTGTCTTTAGTCCTCTCTCTCATACCAGGCTGCTGCGCTTGAACAAAGAGGCCTTTCACATTGACCTTGACACACGGCCACCCCCATCACCACAGGAACCAACGCAGAGGAATCCACCGCAACTCTCAGATATCAATCTCTCTGTACCCCTGGCAGACCGTCCCAGCTCAAGGCTGAGGTGAACCTTAAAGAGGAGACTAATGCACATCATACGAGTGTGTTTTTATTCCAACAGAGAAAATGGGGGGGGGGGGGGGGAACCCCTTAGCACCACTGTGAAGTATTATATCTGATCAGAAAAGTCCATCTATGCCCAAATGTAAAATGCTACGTTTGTGTTTATAGTATTAGCTTTAATATAATTAGGGCTGCAACTAGTGATTATTTTCTAAATTGACTGACTGTTTGAACTAAAATGTCATACCCATCACAATTTCTCACAGCCCAAGGAGAGGTCTTCAAATGTCTGTCAACAGTCTAAAACCCAAAAATATTTAGTTCACAATGATATAAAACAGACATGAGTAACAAATACTAAGTCATGTTTGGCCTTTTTGATTGAAAAAAAGTCTTAAATGAACAAAATAGCTGATACATTTATTGATCAATTAATTAGCTATATATAATCCCTCGTAAAACTGTGTCACAAGTCTGAAAACATTCATCTACTAAAGTCAAAATTTGCCCACTGGAGATTTTGTCAATTATTTTACACGTAAACACCATAAATATCAACGCTGTTCCAGGGAATAAAAGCTTTTATTCTCAAGGGCACAAAACAAATGTAGCTTTTTTTGGTTCATTTTCGTTTATTTTTTATTTTATTTTCTAACTGTCAGGCCAGAAAAACAAAAACATGAATTCAGGCATTAATTTGCAAATCATTTTTTTTATATAAAATAAAAATAAGAGGCTTTCACTTTTTACATTTCCGTCATAAGAAATAACTTCAGAACTGTACATCAAGCTTTTTACAAAGCAGAGCTTCAAAATATACAATAGTCATTCACATTTTATACACATCAAAAACCAAATGGGGTTTGCTACATTTAAAACCTGCGAGTTCCTTGTCTGCGAGAAAGGCAGTCTGAACACATTCCACGATGCATCACGCTCAACTTTGAGTCCATCCAGCATGCTGCTTGGCTACATTCAGGAGCTCAATGATTCATCTCCAGAGAGTCACAAGACAGCAGGAGAGGAGGGAGGCTCTGCTACAGGGACAGTCCGTCAGTTTCTTTCTCACCCTTAGCTTGAACACTTGGTTCACCTCTCCTCCCCAACCAGTGAGGACTTGTCTTACTTCCAAGTGCGGGCAGGAAACACGCTCAGTCAGTGTCCACGTGACAGGGGTTGGTCCCCTGCTGCTGCGCCTCATGATACAACCGCAGGAAATCTTTGTAACGTGGAGCACATCCCATCCAGGCCTCCCCAAACCTCACCGTCCCTGTGAAGAGGAACTCACCCTCACCAGACCTCACCCCACACTTAAGGGGCATCTTGATGTGGCCAGTCCAGTGGCGTACCCTCACACCCCCAGATACAAAGACCTGGGTCTTCTGTCTGTAGAGGCGGCTGATCTCCACAGTGACAGACGAGTGCTCCTCCTCCTGCTCCACCTTCTTAATGCTGCCCCGTGCCACTGAAAACACCAAGCAGGAAGACAAGATTTAGACACTGGTGATGGCTCCATTTCATACTTCACAGGATGTTTTCATTGGACATTTCTGCACACCATACAGCAGCAGGAAGCCTATAATTCTCCCAAACAGTGTTTTTAACTTACCAAAGTCATTGGTGCAGACTGCTAGAAGCATCTCTGCATCGCTGCAGGGCTGACAGGGTGCTAAGTGAAAATAAAGGGAGAGGGCAGATGAGTTTAGAGCCATAATTTTGGAAAAGCACCACAAACAGAAAAAGTTTCCGATTTCTTTCACACTCCCGCTCTAGCAGAATGATAAAAATCTTGTTGATGAGACACACGTGCATGCGCGCACGCACATGAGCTCTGTGTTTTAACACCAAACAGAGCAGCGAATGCTGCTGATGAAAAAACAACAGTGAAATCACTGCTTATTTAAAAAATGCTCGTGTGTGTTTAATGCTCATAAGGGCTGTTCAGTCAACTTCCCTGCCACAAGTGGAACACCATAACAATCCACGACAAACAAGGGCCAGATGAAAAGGATAAGGAGAGCACAGAGACGAGAAAAGGCTACATCTCTGACCGGAGCTCTGTTAGCACTTAAGCAGGCCTGCTGGGACTGAAACAGTGAACAGTCTCAACTGTAACATCAAGTAGAGATTTTTTTTAACAGCTTTAAAAGTCAAAAATCAAAAAAAAGGAGGCAGATAAGGAGGAGAAAATCAGCTGGTTACACAAAAGCCTCCTACATTACCATATCATGTCTAGCACAATAAAAGGGAGACAACTAGATGGCAAATAATTGGGTGTAAGTGAACAGTGAAAAGTGATAAATAGCCTCTACCCAGGACTTTAAAAGCCTACCCCAGGCTACATTTCACCTTCGTCTGGTGGCAAGCTGCAACTCGGCCTGCTGACCTCAACAGTGTTTTATAGCAGGAGAAAGGGCCCTAAATGGGAGCAGTCAAGTCAATGATCAGTTGACTCAGGTGGTCCTGCGGCTGGCCTGACCAGAATGCCTTCATTAGCTCTTTACTGCTGTGGTTTTCCTTTGCGGCAAAGTGGCACATGGGCAGGTGGGGAGAGGAGGAGTAGGGCGGCAGAGGGAGGGGTGTCAAGTCAGCAGTGGGCTGAGGGTAGGGCAGTATCCATCCATAAATGCAGAGGAAGAATGATTAAAACTGTTAACTCAGGTGGATTTGGTGGACTGGAAACCACCTTAGTTTACATAGTCATAAATCTGAGCATAAAAAATTATCTAGTTTTGAAATGATGCATAAGGAAAAGTATGGAGCCCATTATCCTGAATTAAGTCCAAAACCAGAGATGTGTGCCCTCTGTCTTTAGGTGCAGGGCTGGAGCTTATTTTTAACTGGCTTGTCTGACATTGACGGTATAAGGGTGAGGGGTGAGAATGTCTTAGGTCAGCTTGTGTAGCAACACGAGGCGATGCCGCATCACTAGAGAGATCAGGGGTCAAACAGCCACAAGTTCGGACGGCTTAAGAACAGCCGGAGAGTCGGGATACTTCAGAGTGACCGACCTCGCCTAAAGCCCGAGTGCAAAGGCCCTTTGAAGTGAGCCTGCATGCTGCCGTAGAATCAGACAGAGCAACAAGCCGAGGGATAAACCCTGGGGTGTTTTTTTTTTTCTTTCCTCCACAGCAGAGCCGAGCAGGGCTCACATGTCAGACACGAAACAGAGCCACAGGAATGGGCCGAGAGCCGAGTCAGCATCTCTAGCTGGCCCATGCACATGCAGCGCCACTCTGATCAGAACCACTTCACAGAAGCAGAGAGGGATGAGGGATGGGACGAGTGGTAAAGAGAGGGTGGGGGCATGATATAGTGTCCCTGCAACATCTGGGCCCTGATGCATTCCACTGTAATGGAGCACAACTTGCTAATACCACTGTGCACAGACAAAACCACTTCAAACAGCCAGGGAGGGAGACGGAAGATATATGAAGGGGAGAGGAATGAAAAGGAAAATACTAGCATGATAAATAGACAAGAAAGAAGAGGTAGGAAATAGTGAGACAGAGTGGGAGAAAAAGGAGAATAATTTAAGTGAGCTGAAAGGCAGGCTGAGGGAGTGACGGCAAGAAAAGAAAGAGTGGGGGGGGAAAATAAGCCTATATGCTGCTAGAAGTTCCTCCCAACATCTGGTTGGAGATACATTCCAGCTTGACGGTGAGCAACTCAATCCCAGCACAGCGGGTGAGAGAGAAGAGGAAGGGAGAGGAAAAAAAGGGAAGAAACTGGGAAGAAAAAAAAAAAAAAAGATGAGAACAAGCAAAAGGAGCAATCAATCCACCGGTTGGGGCTTCAGATGACACGAGACCACTGTCTTTGTGAATCATCCCAGTGCTATCTCAGGCCACATCACAGAACCAGATTATACTGCAGAGCTGAGCAGAGAACACTAATGTGGTCAAAACAACTGCACGCCTCTACATTTAACCCTCTCCCTCTCACCCCCTCTCTGCTGCCAAATAATGACACAGGATGTGGATATGTGAACCCGGAGAGAGCCGTTAAAACAGATGTGGGCCCAATACTGCTCATATTTTGTTTTAGGTAAAGGAAAAAAACACAGTTGCGCAGCTTGAGGCTGTGCAGGTTTGGCAGGTACACAGCATGAAAATAGACGGCTGTTTTTACCAATGGAGGCCCTCTGTTTGGCTGTGCCCCCTCCACACACATAAAACAATTACAGCTTAGAACCAAGTGTGGACAGTTGTGAAATATGAACATTTGATCCTAAAAAACACAAGTTCCATAAAGACTTAAAGGCTTCAGATTTTGATGTTTTGATACTCAGTGAGCATTGGATTTTGACAAGAAATATATTCTCCCAGAACCAAAATGTACAGACAATGCAACCAGAGAAATGGACTTTGGCTTCAGTATTTGCAGTGTGCTGGAGCAAATGCAGACTTTCCTACTATTAGAGTCCAACTTAATAAAAGTTTCCACCAGTAGATGGCTGCATTTAGTGCACAGCACACACCACAGGGACAAAGCACAAAGGAAACCACTCTTAATCAAAAGAAAGTCTGCAGACCTTTATTATGGCGACTTAGACAATTATCTACATTCCCACTAATATTGTGAAGTGAAAGCATCATAACAGATGTATCTTACCACCCAGTGGTCCCAGCCTGTTGCTGACCAGCTCATACTGGAACGCTGTGAGCCGGCGGCTGATGTCCATATGCGGGACGGCCTCAATGAAGAGCGCCCCCTCCTGGATACTGAAGCACTGCACCTTCCTCTGAGCTTGGTCCTGTTCACGCAACAGTAACCGCAGCTTGCCATTACGGTCCAGGTAGAAGTTGGTGCCACTGGAGTCCGCGGAGGGTCTGATACAGACAGAGAGGCGGGCGGCTGCGGGGGAGACCGTGTTGGGTCGGAGGTTGACAATGATGGCCCCCGTGGGATAGAGCCACTCCAGAGAGCCTTGGGAGCAACGCAAGTACACCTGCTCCACGTCCCTAGCGTGGCCTTCATGAGTCAGGCCGCTGGAAGGAAAGAAAAAGGAAAGACGTCAGCAGACATCAGACATTAAACACAGGCCTTGTCAAGAATCTCTGAAAAAGTGGACAAAACCCAAGAATGCTTTTTTAGTGGAGATGAAAACTCATTCTCTTTTGTCTTTAATAAAGCATAAAGGGATTATTCAGTGATCTAAAGATGATTTTCTGCTAATTTATAGCCCAAGTTAACTGACCAAGGTGAAGCCCTGTGGCAGACTGAAAGGACATTAGACCGCATTCCTCCTGAAGCATTAAGGGCCGTGTGTGCGCGCAAGACTGGCTGCATGACCAGTCACGAGCCGGAGCAGTCAAAATGACCTCAGCTCCAACACACACTCCCCCCATACCACATTGTTCCTCCCAGAGCTTTGGCAAAATGCGCCACTGGCAGGCTGCCTTTGGGAAGAGTTTGGAAGCAGAAATGGATGAATGGAGGGACACAGGGGCTTCTGGGCAGACAACGGCAGCAACAGTAGCTGGGCCTGCTGCATGCAAGTGCAAATGCAGGTCACGCACCGAACCTCCCCTTGCTTTCAAGCCACCAAAGAGACTGGAAGAGACTTGTCCGGGCAGCACTTCGGACTCTGGCGCCAGCATGACCAAATGACTCCCTCCAGAACTTAATGCCTGGTCAGGGTTTTGAAAACTCCAGGCTGTCAGTTATTCTGTGGCAAAGCCAGAGGCAGGAAGCCATCAGCAGTCCACCAGCATGGGCATGCCAAGCTAGCGGTTTGACTCGGGGGGAGAAACGCCCAGTTTCCTGAAAATGAGATGCTGAAATTCAAATTTGCCATAGATCTAAAGTAACCCATCGCACATGCTGAACACATGCAGCTGAAGCCCCATAACCAGGCTCTCCTCAGCACGCCTCTAATTAAGTCCTTTCTAACTTCATCACTTCTGCATGCAATTAAAGGAGATTAGTCAAGAGTTTCCCTAATGAACAACAGATTATTGGTTGAGAGCTCAAAGTACTAAATATGGTGTACTCCTCCTGACTGGAGGATGAAAAACAAAACCACACCATTTGAGACACAGTATCTCAAGTGCAAAACAGATTTCAGCACATGTTGGATGGGAGATGCAACTTTTGAGTTAAATGCTGCCTGAGGTTTTAAAAATCTGTTAGACATATTTTTAAAACATAAACCAAACTACTCTGGTCCTTACTCTTGAGACATCTGCACAATGCCAGGAATATTTCTGTATTTTGTTATGGGGGATATTAACCCTTAGAGAAAAAACAAAAAGTATGAGCTAGGTAACATTTCAGAATGACTAAGATATAAATGGCAACATTTGATCATTTTAACATATAATTCAATGTAGCCTATAATTCTGTGCCACTTTTATAATCCAAAGTATATATTATTCTAAACAAGAATAAGCACAGCTATATTAAAATGTATTGAAATACCACTTGTTTTCGGTAATAGTGCAATTAGTCATTCATAAATTCAGCCCAAAACTCTCGTGTCTTTTCACGTCCTTTCATATCGCAACAGTAATATACTTTATGAAATTAGGCCAGACATTTGCGCTATATTTGTATTTTTGTTCTCATTTATGGCTCTTTTTCGTTTTTCCACTCCGCTGCCTGCTTTCACATCACCGCGCTCTCTCTGTTGAGTTTCGGTCACAGTCATTACAGGCAGGCTGGAGGACAGAAACTTTCACACGTCGTTGCAAATCACTCTTATCAATCTGACATTTAATGAAACAGGACAGCGAACCTCACCTGCCCTTCCAGCTGCACTGGTCGCTTGAGTATTGGCAGAAAGAAAGCCGACAGAGAAGGAGAAGAGGCAGCAGGGAGGCCAGCATCGGGGCGAGCATGTTTGTCTCGCAGCTCACTTCGCTTCTTCTCGGGTGAAACTATGATAAAATCCGCCGCCGTATTTCCAGCTGCATAGCGTTTCCATGTGCCCCCAGTCCGCTCCGTGCTGCTCCCCGGTGTGTCCTCTTTGAGTCTCGGGTGGTTCAGATTAATAAAGGCGCTTATTCAAACTCGTCCGTAGCGAGTCCGGTGCCGACAGCCCTCCGTAAAATGTGTGCTGAGTTCAGCTCCGACTCCGTTTCTGCGGCTCTGATTGCTCCACGTTACACCCCTTCCACGGTTCATGACATTTGCTGCGTTCAAGTGCTCAGCAGAGGCTCTGATATCTGAGCTTCACTGTATAAAACGATTGTTGTGTAGCATTGGAGTGCTTTTGGCGTTTGGAAATTTGGTAATTGTTTTTTATCCATAGCTATAAGCTACTCTGGTATGCAATGGTAGGAAAATGAGATGCATTATTTTTATGAATTTGTTAAAAAAAAACATATATAGCATATGTGACAAACTTTACAGTTGCATGATATTAAACACATGATGTAGCCTACAATATTTCCTTCTGAACTGGAGTGAAGTGGAAGTAGAAAGCATTGGAGTTTAATTGATTAATGGAAATACTCAAGTAAAGTAAGTACCTCAAAATTATACCTAAGTACAATACTTGAGAAAATGGGCTTAATTAATTTTCAACACTGCAGATTACAAAGTATCAACAGAGCAGACAAGTACAGATTTATTCTTGTTGTTTGATTTGTTTTTTTATTTGTAATCATGACAGTTATAACAGTCAAGTATATATGTCAAGTGAGTGTTATTTTTTTTAGATTTACTTGAGATACATTTTTTTTTTTTTCTGTCTTGTGTTTCTCTTGTGATTCCAGAAAAATAACTAGTTTGTGATCTCATCATCACAGGAGAACAAAGTTGTTCTTTTATGCCGAGTGTATCATTATTTTGTGACAAAATATGAGTGGAAAAAATACACTGTGTAATTTAATAATGACAGAAAATGCACATCTTCCTATTATTTATTTATTTATTCACTGAGATGTGTTGAGATGGTTCATCTGACAAACAGCGTGGAAAGTTCCGACAGCACCTGAAGTAAGCATAAAAATAAAAAAATGTTTTTGTAAAGAATAACAAAAAAACCCTGCATGCTCACCTTTTTATATTTAGGCGAAACTAAAAATGGCAGTTTTACATATAAAGTAATTAACATTATTCCTTAATCATTACTGGTCTGCAAGAGCCTTTTCAACCAATCAAGTCCTTCCTGATGTTAGTTATGTCAGGCAACACAAAATGGAAAGGAAGAAAAAGGAAGCAATATGAGTGACAGCATCTGTTAAATGCCTTCAGAAGACAGTTAATGAATACAGCTTGCTAAGACCACTTTAATATCAGTGCATGGACTGAATTTAGCTGCTATCATTATCACTGCTGGCTGCTTTTTAAAATAAGGAGGATGTGACTAAAACAGCCACCAGACTGAAGTAATATAAAGTTCAACTGTAACCCAGCTGTATTATTGCATATTTTTATTGCATTGTGTAATCGCTTTCAGCAAGTTTACAGAGTGTTGAAATTTAAGTGGCGAGTATTTATGTTTATGTGTTAGAAATACTTACTTTAATAACAACCACATATTTGTAAAGTTGTTGATTCAGTTGTTTGTAAAAATACTCAAATGATTAAAGACAAGCCACTGATAATACATGCTGTAGAAGGTTTACTCACCATCATGGAGTATGTTGACTGTTATATATTTTCCGTTGGTTTCTTGACTGAAGAGAAGAACCAACTGAAATAAAAAAAAATTCATGGTTTGGTGCTTGAGTCATGGCCCTGCTGCAAATGTTGGCCACATCAAAAGAATAAATTAATGAATGTCATAAGTATTGGTCAAGTAAACATGTAAAATAATGGTGGTTCAATGCCTAAAATTGTAAATTATTTCACCTTGGCTCCAAGATTTAAATACATAGTTCATTTACGTGGAAATCTGGAAAACCACACAATGCATTCCAGATGGCTCTCAGGCCAAAGAGCTTATTCAAAACACGCAAATAATAATCACTATTGATTTTATATAATTAAGTTACTTTGACAATTGATCCATAGGTTACGACACACAAGTCCCAACCAAAATTTGAACATAACACTCCTGAGCTTTAGAGTTTATAATGCAGCTCTGCTTCCGAGTGCAACAAGAACTGCCAGGACTTGCAGAGCAGAGGGGTCCGTTACCACTGGGTGCATCTGTAAACATAAACTACTCATCACTCAAGTCATGGATCCCGGGCTTTTCATATGAAACAAGATGTTTTCTGTGTAGATGGTGTTTGGCATGGGAAAGAAACCTGTCAGACAAGGAAAACCAGAGCAGTTTGTAACTGCTACTTTTCCTCTCTGGTTTCTTTGGACTTGGAATTGGTTGCGGCTGGTTGGTGATGAGCATGTCTTTATTACTAATCCGATGTGTAGGGTACATGTCTAAGCCTGGGATGCATGCCGCAAAAGGGCCCCACAACATATGCAGATAGTTTTTTTGATATTACTCTCCCCCTCCAGTTGAATTGCTCAAACTCTCAGCCATCTTCCAGACTTGTACATTGAGCAACTTTTTAGTATCGTTTGCGTAACCTAGTTAGAGGATTAAAGGTTTGGCTGGTGTGTGTGCTCTTGTTTTTGTGTAGTCCTTGCTGTATTGCAGGCTGTCTGGGAGTTATACACCGCTTGATGAGGTAACAGAACCATGAGGCATGTCCGAACATGGTGTCTGAGGAACCATCACAAAGACACCTGCACTGTTACACCAGAGCTACACCTGTAAATGTTTCTAAATGGTGTCTGTGAAATGCACACTTTGTATCCCCAATTCTTTGTTGTAGTCTAAGATTAAAGGGGATTTTATACATTAAAGTGTTTACAGGTCTCTATTGCATATGTGCAAAAAGTTGTATAAATCCCTTTGTGGCTCCACAGGAAGCTGCACGAAATCTGATAAACTGCTTGTTATGGCACAGACTAAGATGCCACTGGACACAATAGGATAGACCTACAACCAATCAGAGCAACGAAATGTGTGACATAGAGCAAAGAAGCAAGTCAGGTGATGTATTGTAGTATAAAGAGCAAGCAAGTCCGCAGTTAGAGATGGATGGACGGGTCAAACAAACAAAAGACTTGTCCCGTGTGAAACAAAGTCAACATTGAGATATTTAAAGTTTAAAATTAAATAACGTTACGTAGGTGGCTGATGTCACATCCAAACCACAAAATTTACCTAAACCTAACCAATTAGTTTTGTTGGCTAAACCCAACCAAACTGCAACCGTTTCACAATGTTAACCACGTGTTTAACATCATGTGATGTATGTAATGTGACTTACGTAATGTACTTAAAATCCAATACACTTGTCCCTGGTGCTGGGCAGAAAAAGGTAAACATGAGCTAGCAGATTAATCTTGTTTCCAGGCTGTAACGCACCCGAATCTCAAACCAAACTGTCAGCGGTCGAGTTGCATTGTGGATAGGCGCCAGGTTTTGACCAGGAACAAGAATGCATGTGATTAAAAAAAGATGATATCGCTGATTCTACTGTATCAATTTTGATCGTTTTGATCGTTGAATGTAGCACTTCCTGTATTTTAATATTTAGTATGTATACTGACATGTTTTTATAAGCTTATAGCATACACAAAGCTAGAGCACCCACAGTTAGACAATCACCAGAAAAATAATCAACCACCATTTTCATAATCTCAATAGTTTGAAAAAGTTGTTTAAATTTAACAAAGGTGAAGATTTGCAGCTTTCAGAACATTATGGAAAGAATAATTTGGGTTTTAAACTGTCGGCTAGACAAAACAAGCCCTTTGACAATATCACCTTGAATTGTGAAGAGCATTTTCACTATTTTAAAGACAAAACAATTAACAGACAAAATGTAATTAACAGATTAATCTATCATTAAAATAATATGTAGGTGCTACCCTACTCGCATTCTGGATAAAATGACTAAATATTATATGACTAGGACTCAATGAGAAACAAAGAAACCAAAATCTCTTTCAAGAAGCTTGTGTTTGCCCTCTTGTTGTTATTCCAGTTGCTTGATCACTTGCTGTCAGTGTTTGTTATTTTCTGTCTCACTGCAGCTTAAAGGAAGCAGGTTTAGCTCTCACCCACTACTTGTCAATAGTTTCACTGGTGTTGGGAGGGGCGGGGGGGACAAATCGATGACAGATAGCAGGAGACGGAACAACAGACAGTTAATCATATAGTACAGTGCGCTCCTGTTGTTGCTTTTAAACTTGGCAGAGGACACATGACATTCAACAGAGAAGCAGTGAGGTTCAGTTAAAATGAGAAGATTAGGTGCATTTGGTAATTATGTGTTATGTAGCCTGGGATAGCGAGGTGGAATACAAGTGGAGTTTAGGGAGTCAGAGAGAGGGAGGCTGCTGAAGTCTGGGGGGAAGGGTGGGATTGTTTTTTTTGTCAGGCCTGTTGTCCCAAACTTTTGCTTTTATGCCTGGAGCTTGCCTCCAGGTGAAAAAGCAGTCATAAAGTAGATTAGGCTGCTGACAGGATGTGATTTTTATGTGTGTTTGCGTGTACGTGTGTGTCCCCTCACTGTCCCTTCTTTCTTTAACTCTTCTGTTTTTTCCTGAATTGTTTCACTATGGTAAAACAAGAAACTAGGGTGGTCAACGATTAAACAAACCCTTGTTGAGAGAAGTGTTTTTTTTGTAAAACAGCAGACAGTGAACAAAGCCATTGTTCTTCTCTGGCTTTAAAAGAGACAGTTTATTGATCCTGTTAGCTGAGATCTTTAGTTTTGGTGAATGAAAGCTTGTCGCAAGTTAATTTTCAACAACCTTTCCTTCAACGGTAAACGTCCTGTTCTGAGAACCAGTTTGATGAATGCCAAAACCGCTGCTCTTTTTCAGAGCTAGTCTCAACCTGTTCTATTAAGCCCATTATCTCAGGCAGATAAACTGTAAACTCCAGTCACACTTGCATGTCCAATATCTTGTGGTATGCAAAGGCAGATTGGACGGTGCTGATATCATCGACAGGCTGTCTGCCTGTCATCATCCCTCTCTGGCTCCTTTCCAGACTGTCAGAAATGCAGCTGAGCTCAAACCTGCACAGGCCTCTTAGTAAACAGGAAACCTGTCATTTTGAAGTGCCAGCCATATCTGAAAACAGACGTGGTGTTTGTATCTCTTCTGACACCTTGCATGACTTTAACAGTCTCTTGCTTAAGTAACTTGGTAAATGAACACTGTGTGCATTCCAGCTCTGCAGCCCCATGTGTCTCAGTCATCAGCCCTTGGCAGTGGTTGTATTGCTGGTAGTAAAGTCTATACGTCCAGATAGTGTGGAAATACGTGGGAGGAAGTGACAAATTTGAAGTATGCAGCAACTGGTGTATCTCACTCAAAATTCCCTGAAGTTTTTGCAAGCCAGGGAAGACAAAGCACGTCTTTTGTTTCAGCCCAGATTGTGATGTATAGCTTGTGCGTATGCGCCTCTAAGAGAGGCCAAAGTGGAGAAAGCAAGAAAATGTCGTGGTTGTGTTCCTTGTGCTTGTATCTACTGCAGGCCATGTGAGGGGTGGCAGAGGAGATTAGGTGTTGCCAAGGCCTCAACACAGCGACATGCTCAAGTCCACGCTGAATTAGCCCTTCAAGCTGTTCTGAACACCACGCTATCAGCTCCTTCCTATCCCTCTCTCAGCAGCACACAGAAACCTGAGGAACTACAGCGCTGAGGGGTCATAAGAAGAATTTGGGTCAGAGCTCATTTTGACACGGCACTCACCCTAGCAGGTGGGCATCTTTTATGAAAGCAACACAATAAACTCAACTCTGCTCTGCCTTCGGATTTCACAGAGATCAGATATGGATTAGGCTTGCAGATCCAGGTGGTTCTGAGGCTCTAGCATTAACCAACTAGGATGAACTGGCCTGAGTGTGTACTGTTGTCATTGGCTACATGCTGTCATCATGCTGGATTGTTACAGTATGTTGTTACTGTGTGCTGTTGTTGTCTGGTAGTACAGTGTCGTGAAAAGGAATTTCCCCTTGGGGACATAAAGTCTAAATTGAAGGATTAGTCAATCAGCAACCCAACATAAAGAACATGACATTGAAAGGGCAGAGGAAGACAGGGACCAGTACAGAAGGTAGAATCTGACTCACTAGGGCAGTGGTTCTCAAATTGGGGTTGGGCCCCCCTGGGGGAGCGTAGAACCACTTCAGGGGGGTCGTGGATGTTGAGTGGACCATAACTTGATGCATGAATGTGATTCATGTTGGGACATAAACAACAAGTGCTCTGATGATAGCAAGGGGGGCTGACAGAAAGAGTTTGAGAACCACTGCACTGAGATTGTATTTTTACAGCACCCTTTCTCCAGGACGACTTCCGCTCTCTTGATTAGCTTCACTCATCTGATTCTCATGGCTTCCTGTGGAGAAAGACTGGCCCACGTCCCTCCTTATTCTTCATGGGACTGCGACATGAGAGTTTCCTTGATGGCTACACTCATTCTTCGATTTGCTCGATCAGTCCAGAATGGGAACCACAAAAAGCTTCAGCTATTAGGCTCACTGATGCTGGGTGACAGCCATGATATAGACTCAGGGACTGTGCGGGTGGGAGGGGAGAGGCAGGAGTGCCTTTCTTTGTTAATTCCCAAGTTCTCTGGCTCGGGGGAGATCAGCTCCTTCTATCTACCCACAGACTCTGGCATCATTCCTGTACAATAATTTGGCTCTAAGTCTCTTGAATGTAGCAGGAGAACATTTAAACATTTGGCTATCCAAAAAATATTGATTTCATATAGGCCGTGCCGATTTTGGTTTCTTGGGAACAAAATAAAAACAGATTTTTATGGAGTTCTGACATTGCAGGGGACATCGTCTGTCTTCAATAAGAGATGCAGTCAACTGCCAGTGCAGATGAGGCTTATTCGCACTCCCTGGGCATTTTCGATAGATGATTGAGGTTATGTGGGTTTGGGCCGTTTTGTACATCAAGGAGGAGATCTTTGAGGAGATATCTCTCCTGGCTTTCCCCCGTGTGGTTTTGAGGGTTGACAAGTGAACAAAGAACTGTTACCTACACACACACACGGACTGCTTTTTGAAGCCATATATTAACAAAAGACAGATACTTTCTCACTGGACACACACAGCTGTATTGGTAGAAAGTAACTAAGTACATTTACATTTTGTTGTCTGTTCCAGAGTCTCGACTGAAAACTAAAGGGGACAGAGCGTTTGCAGTCAGGGCCCCGAGGCTCTGGAACAGCCTGCCCGAGGAAATCAGGTCGGCTGAGTCAGTGAACTCTTTTAAGTCCCTTCTTAAAACATACTTTTATAGGAGAGCCTTTCCTGATCTTATTTGACTTTATTTTATCCCTTTTATTTTATTGTATTTTACTAATTTTATATTAATTTTTCATGCTCTTATCTTGTTTTGTTTTTTTGTTTGTTTTTTTTTGTATTATTCTTTACACTTGTTAAAGCACTTTGTAACTTGTTTTTGAAAAGTGCTCTACAAATAAGGATTATTATTATTATTATTATTATTATTATTATTTACCCAAGTACTGTACTTATGTACAATTTATTGTACTTATGTACAATTTATTCTACTGCACTACATTTATGTGGCAGCTTTAGTTACTTTGTAGATTAGCATTTTGCACACGGCACACACTGCCATCTGTGAAGTATCTTCTAATGAGTTCTACAAGTCTCATTTTCTAAAAACAAGTGAAAAGCCAGTGTGATGAAACGGTTTCAGCCTGTTTCTATAGAAGTCAACTAGTTTTGTGAATTTTATAGAACATTTTCCCTGATTTTGGAGAAGCTATCCATATTCCTTTCTTCATACTTGTTACTTACACTTATTTCTAAAAAGTTCTTGAAACAAGTTAATTTCTAGCAGTTGAAATAATCAAACAAACAAACAAAAAAAAGAGTTATTGGACTTAATAATTAATAAACAATTACTTAGTAAGAGGGAGATTTTTTTTACAGTGCAAAACATAACATGATCATTATATTAAGTTGTTATAATCAGGTCCACCTTTACCAGCATTAACATTAAAATTCTGCTTACATGTTAATGTAAAGGTGATAAAGGTGATAATAAGCCCCTAATCTGTTATGAATTAAAACACTGACAGCGGTTGCTAAAGAGAATCCTTCTAATTCATTTACATTTATTTACTTACATTTATTTACTCATAATATTTCTTTACATTTACTTAGTAAAGATTGGACGTAGGACTTTTACTTAAAGGAGTGTATTCACACTGTGGTATTGATACTTTCACCTAAGTATATTATGTTAATATTTCTTTCACCACTCCACAGCTGACAGAGCCAGCCAACAAGCACAGCTCTTCAGTGCAATTCACAATAACAAGCTCATGTGTTTACACAGGGCAAGAGAACAAGAAAAGGAAATGCAGGGGAGGAGAACAGTTGGCCTATTGTGTCCATCCACATGCAAAGTTTTATATTAGCACATGGTTTGCCCCGGAGAAACAACCAAGAAACTATTTAGAACATAACAATCAGTTACATCTTGATATAAACTAAGCACGATGGCTCTTTATGGAAATTCTGACCCAGCGGTCTGGATCTTGGAGCGCTGACACAGAGGGGTCTTTAAGATCCTCTGGCACCCCGACTGAATGGATCTCATTCTGTCTGTAACGAGCCATGGATTTCAGAAAGCCAGAACACTGTTGGTGGTGTTGTCTGCTCTAAAGGTGACACTCACCTCATCTGCTGATTCACGAGTTGGCAGGTTCGCAGGGAAGGTAGGGGTCAGGGGAAACCATAAAAGGGTCAATAAGGAAGACAAAGAGTTCATGTTTGGGGTTACTCACAGACATTCAGATGTATACAAACTAGCATCAACTGCAGCATCCAACTAGCTATGGTTTCAATCAGGAGTTCTTATTGAGGTTTATTGAGCTTGATGCAGCTACACAGGACATCCTGAAACTTTCCGTCTGCTCTGTTCTACTCTCATGTTCCGCTCCACTGCAGAGCAGTTTTTTTTCTTATGAGAGATCAAGATGCTGCAAGCGGCAATCCAACTGTTTAATGCGTTCAGCTGACAGTAAAGCCATGATGAAAATTAAGCAAGGCTTAGAACTGGAGTGTGGGACTCGCAGTATTTCGCAGTATACCAGAGATTTTAAATCACGTAGCAAACTGTTTATTTAAATGGAAACGGCGCTGTCACGGCAAGATTTCTGATGTTCCAGGTAAAAAAAGAAACTCTGCTTCAAGAGGAAGGATTACAGTCAAAAAAATAAGGTGATTGACGGCATGAACAAACACGGATAACCATTGATTTAGCTTTTCCTCGTTGGAGAGCGCTATGCGAAGAGAAGGGACTGAGGGCAGACATGGATGTCGCTCTACTGCTCTTGAACAGGTTGTATTTGTAAAATATTGGGAGTAGGCGATACAGCTATTACATTTACTCTACCTAAATAATGGATTATTGTCTGGGAACTGTGGACATTTGTCTGTATTTTGTAACATAGGCATATGTCATGAGCAGGCATCGACAGTGTTTGTGTAATTACTCTCACTGCAAGAAGGATGAAAGCTCCTCATTGCAGGTTTAATAAATAGATTTTTTGCTGTTTGCATTGCAATATTGTCTCCTAGATGATGCTGTTGCACATACAGACATGGACAAAATTGCTGGTACAGAAAGCTAAGGAGAGAGCAGTCTCAGGAGATTAGGAAGAAAATCATAGACAAGCATGTTAAAGGTAAAGACTATAAGACCATCTCCAAGCAGCTTGATGTTCCTGTGACTACAGTTGCACATATTATTCAGAAGTTTAAGGTCCACGGGACTGTAGCTAACCTCCTTGGACGTGGCCTCAAGAGGAAAATTGATGACAAATCGAAGAGACAGATAATACGAATGGTAACCAAAGAGCCCAGAACAACTTCCACAGACATTAGAGGTGAACTCTAAGGTCAAGGTACATCAGTGTCTGATCACACCATCAGTCGCTGCTTGGTCCAAAGTGGACTTAATGATCTAAATCCTGATCTAAATCCTATTGAACATCTGTGGAAGGAGCTGAAACATGCAGTCTGGAGAAGGCACCCTTTGAACGTGATACAGCTGGAGCAGTTTGTTTATGAGGAGTGGGCCAAAATACCTGTTGACAAGAGCAGAAGTCTCATTGAGAGTTACAGAAATGAATTGATTGCCGTGACTGCCCCAAAAGGTTTTGCAACAAAATATTAAGCTCAGGGTACCATCATTTATGTCCAGGCCAGTTTCATTAATTTGTTTGATTGTGATTCTGTTGTACCACAATTCAAAACCAATATCTCGTTTTCAGCAGTAAATGTTCATTAAAATTCTATTTATTATTACTTTTGTCAGTTTCAAGTTATTTTTTTGTCAGGGACCATTGTGGGTTGTTCTTTCTTTTACAGGAGGATACCAACAATTTTGTCCACGTCTGTATATGGTTTCATAATGATTCTTAATCTACTTCATCTTAAAGGTGCATGATGAAATAGACAAACTTCTGAAACTCCCCTGGATGTCAGAGCTGTTTCCTCTTCACAAACTGCCATATGAAGTATGCTTTCTGTTACTTAAAATGATCATGTCAGCTTTGAGCAGAATATTGAAGTGCTTTATTTATTTTGTTCTTCCTGAATCGTGGTGAAGTTGTTTCATCACTATCTCATTACTTCAAAACTGAAACTTTCAGGCATGTTTTAAAGGAAATGCCACTTACTAAAATAATAATAACAGAGTGAAAAGGTAATACACACTCAGCAGACATACTGGTCAACATTTGTTCAAGCTTTTTAAAAATATGTTTTTGAGACTTTACTAGAGTTCTAGCAGGGAGCATGTTGTCCCAGGGTATAAAATGACCACATTTCATCATTATATTGTTCCTCAGTGCGCTGTAAAGGGATCATCTTTCTGATGAGGAACATGGAAGGAAAAAAAAGTACTGTGGAGCCTAACGATCCTCAGCGCCAAAGTCATAGCTTAATTCCTAAAACTCTCCTTTGTTTATATGGACTCATATCAGAAAAACAATGCGGACATGCCAAGACATGAAGCATGGCGTTATTAAAGGGCATAGAGCAATCGACAAATAACCTGTTAGGTCTCTATCTTTCTGCACTTATCTTGAGGTCATGTCAGCCAGTCAGCCAATAGAGCCTGTGGTGAAATGAAGAGCCATTTTGAGTCGTGCAGGTATCCAGAGAGCTGATGGAAATGGCTTCCTGGGGGATCACTAACTTCTGATGGGAACAGAAAGATATGTACTCACTGTTTTTTTGAATGCTCTCCTTTACACAGGCACATGTAGCGCTTGAATGGTAGTGAACAAAGCTTTTAAATGGGTCTTTGGATGAAATCACCTGGTAGGGCCCCAGCATTATTACACTCTCCCTGAATCAGTCTGAGACTACGGTGAAAGGCTACGTCCACATCAAGAGATTATTTGAAGGTTTAAGCAGGTGGCACTGAGAGCAGAAAAAATATTATATTTTAGTAACCTGGATGAGGTTGAAAGCGGCCGATGTGCTGACTTGAGTGGAACATGGAGGCCGTCACTGCCAGATCAGCTGTGGGATCAGCTGAGGCATCATGGGAGCAAAGTATGGAGGCTGTCCTCTGTGATCTTATTATTGTGCTTTGTGTTCACCCGCCCGGCTAAGTAGCTCAGTGTCTGACACACACACCTTTGGCAGCGCAGGGTTGAATCACCAAGTTGTCTGGCCGGTTTGCATAGATGACACGCACACACACATCTAGAAGACTGATCCAACACCCTCCCATATACTCAAGGCAGACACACTCCACACACACGCAGGGTCATATGCCCCAGTACGCAGACACGCTTAAGCAGGTCAAAACTCATGTGGAGCCACATGTCGAAACAGAAAAGTTATGCTCACAGCGGACCACAGAAAACTCACACTTTAAGAACAAATGTATGATAGAAGTTACACTAATGGCAAGTCACAGGCAATCACACTGGGATGTCAGACATAACCTAAATATCACGTGCCGTGGTAAAATGTGTAGTCATAAATTTGGGAAACCAACTTCACTATACTTTGTATTCAAGTTAACATGTACCCTACAGTGAATACTCAAACTGTCAGAAGAGTTTAGCATGATCTTGTGTGCTGTGTGACAGCAGAGTGTGTCTCACTCACCCTCATGTAAAGGAGTTAACGTTGTTGTGCTGCCTGACACCTGTTGAAACACAGGAGACTCCATCATGATGAGACATGCGCCTATGCAGGTGACTCACAACCAGCTGAAAGAGCGCCAGCAGGTGACAGAGACACACAAACACACACACAAACACACACTCCCTCACAAAGGAGGCACAAGCAGAGTGCTGAGTGTGCACATGATTGACTGCATCCAATACATAGCTCACTTATTATTGAGATAAGGGACAAAACATGTCCTACATCAAAAAGTCAAATTTGCATGAAATTATTCATGAAATTATTTTTATACATTTTAAAATTAATTTCATTAGAATTTGTTAAAAAGCAGGCTCTATACTTGGAAAGTACATGTAAGTTAACCTGTCCTCAGCAAGACTTCACAATGTCAAACTGCCAGAAAAAGTGTGTAAAAATGTTACAAATGCATAAACATGAATATCAAGTGAAATTACTGGCTAAAAAAGATATCACAATTAATAAAGTAAACTTTAAAGTATATTTTCCACAAAAAACTGGCCATCAAAGTTGCGTCCTCACTTTTTGTCAACTCTGTCAGATATTTTTTTTTTCCTGAAAAAAATTAGGAAATGTCATGGTGAGCTATTACCCTGAGGACCCCTTTTCCACTTACTGCTATAGTTGGATGCAACCATAGAACCCTTGGACTGAAAAGTTTACAATTTTATAATATATTTTAAACAAACAATGTTGATATCACTACAGTCACAGCTTTAATATGTCAACACCGTGTTATAATTATGATAATCCTAGTTAAGAATTATGGAATAAATGTTGGCATTTTAGTTTAGGTTATAGAGGTAACTACCAACTGTGGAAAAAACAAAATGGCTCCAGTTTACAAGACAGTGTCAAGATGGAAAAGCATTCCATTTTGTCAACTCCATCAGATGTCCAAGCTGACGGGGTTGACAAGTGCTCCCAAAACCTGTTTATATGTATGGAATAAAGTGGTGTGAGCAGGTAATTCATGAGAACATCACAACAGAGATGTGCTACCGAAGTGTGGTTCAGGGGTGAAAAGTAGTTCCTAGATACCACTTTTTCTATTTAAACAACCACATATGCTAGTTAGCTTGCTAACATTCCCTGTTAATCTCAGGACAGAAGCTGTCTGTGTAAGAGCAGAGAAAGAGAAATAGGCAGTATTAAAAAAAAGAATAGAGAGAAATGGAGAGGCTGTGGAGAGGTCAAGCAGCAGTGAGTAGGTCGTTGATTTTGGGCGGTGTCTGTGCTATGGTGAGGTCTGAATCTGGATTGAAGGGGTTTATAGAAATCATGGTTGGACATTTTCTGGTGGACTTTGATGGCAACTGCTTTTTCCAGAATTTTACTGAGGTACAGAAGGTTGGAGATCAGCCGGTAGTTGCTTGCATTCTCCTCTCTCTCTCTTCTCACTAGAAGGAGGAGAGGCAGAGCTGAGGCAGGTGAGTATGGAATACAATGGAATATGTAAGAAAAAGAAGAAGAAGTAGTAGTAGTCATCTGGGTTGTTAAAAGAGAAATTTGGACAAATGGAGGAACACACGCAGCTTTTCCAGTGCACTTGCAAAGAGAGCAGTGAGCAGTAGCTGAGCCATTGGTTGCAGTCAGGTTGCAATTCGTAACCCTCATCAATAGATGCCACTAAAACCAAGACTGAACATTTAAACAACTTTACTGAGACTTAATGATATATTATTAGTATCTGATAGTTTTCTTTGATCTTCCAGTGAGCCATTGGAAGGAGTAAGGAAAACCAGTGGAAGGAATCTGGAAACTACATGAAACGTTAGAGCTACACAGTTACAATTAAATATCTTAAATACTTAATTTGTTAGTTTTCTTAATCTGTTGTGATTTCAATCAGTTTTCATCTCCATCAGTTATTTGTCAACACTGTCACCTGAAGGTTTTTGTCTTTTAAAATATTTACTCTTTGCACTACGAAACTCAAAATCAAGGCTGAAATCAAACCAATCATCATCGACAGCTGCATCAAATCAAACATTGCATCTTATAAGATACAATTTATTATGAATTTTACTCTACAACTAAATCCAGATGGTTAAGGAAACTGAGAAGATATCCAAAATATTCATAGCATGATTAAACATGCCTGTGTTTGACACTGTATGCAGGCCAGACTACGAGCAAAGTTAAGCAGCTTTGAGCCCCAGCCATTTCAACCGTATGATCAAAATCCTCAGATATGTCTGCAAACAAAGCCAGCGATTCAGTGGTGGGCTCGCTCTGCACCTCCACCCCGTCCCGCTCTCTTCTCGCCAAGCCTCAGATCCACCAGCAGCCTGGGGAGTTGTACGTCGCACAATGGGCCCTTTGTACGTACTGAGGTAACACCATAATTGTTACAATCTTTCCATTCAGGTGAAAAACACACCCACTTTTGACTCCCAGTGACATTGTGAGAGGTTTGTGGCTTTTCAGCGATGTTGAATTAATCAGATATAATGAAGTAAAACGTGGGTGGCTCACGCACCTGAGGTTGTGGCTGCTGCCTCAATAAGCTCCTGTTTGTATTTTCATGTGAGTCTGTATAAGCCAACGTCCAGACCACAAGCTCTGTAGAGCTGGAGTGACAGATTTAATAACATGCTGATATTTCCACAAGGTGGATCAGTGATCTGTGACGAAAGAACGGTTCACTGGAGAAGTTTAATAATTCCTTGCTGCCAATCTGAAACCCCAAATGAGAAATAATTTTTCCACTTGGATGATATTGCATAAAAGCCGGCCAGTCGAACGACATATAAACAAATGTGCTGAAAAGAGTACATCTATATTTTCTGAGATTGGGTTTCTCGTTTTGGTTTTATTTATTTATTCCATTCCTTCCCTTGACTGTCTCTTATCACGGGGCTTTTTATTTAACTATCGGCTCGTCCTCCCCACGCGTCCGGCACATCCTGGGGAGATAAATCACAACTATGGGCCTGCGTCTGGGAGGGGCCAGTGCGGAGGAAACAGTATGGAAGCCTGGGTGGTTCCAGCTGGTCGGCTTCCAACTTTTAGTTGAGTCTAATGCAGACCTGTGAGGAGCTTTCATCCGTTTAGGAAACATCTGGAATCATCTGCCGGTTGAATGAAAGCGCGCATACGTGTGTGTGTGTGTGTGTGTGTGTGTGTGTGTGTGTGTGTGTGTGTGTTTATGCGTGTGTTTATGTGTCTTCCAGGAGGTTTGCCAGGAATATTATCATTGTGTTAAGATTAACCTCACTGTCCAGAAAATAAATTAAGGAAATTCACTGGTGAATTGCCAATAGAAGTTTTGGCTTTGACATCATCTCTAGTGAACAAATTCCTGCTGAACATCTAGTAGGCCTAGTTTACGATCAGTCTCCTCCTCATTACTCATGGAAGGGTGGTCCACCACATCACTGTGCCACATCTGCTGGACTGAGAGAGAAAATAGAAAGAAAAGAATTCATGCTTCATGTACAATCACCCCATTTTCTATGAATGTGTTAAAGAAAAGACTTCAGAATGCTTACAAGGCCTGAATAGTCAAAACCAGTTATAAGTGTGTACTGTTGCTGTTTAACAGAGTGCATCTTGTATGCGGGCAGGTGAGAAGACAAAGCCTGTGCTGGTGCGGCGTGTCTCTCCATGCCCGAGCCGAGACATCAGGCCTGGATGTGTTGACAGAGGCAGGGTCAGGCGTCACACCTGTCGGTAATATCCCTCTTTCAATGCACACGAGGCGTCGTCACCTTAAACACTAAACAACACACATTCGTCGCAGCCTCCACCTCACAGGCAATACCTGCAGTCTGCACACAAAACATGTCAAGTCTTCCTTCTCGAGACTGTCAAGAACAACAAGTGAAAAACATCATCGGTGTTTGCTGTGTCATTGTGTGGTGAAAACCTCAGAAAATGAGAAACATTTCCCTGTTTTCAGCTTGGCCGCTATGTATTTTGGAGCATATTTAATTTGTTTTTTAACAAAAGTTTTTTGTTCTTAACACAAGAACATGTAATCTTTCTTTTGGAGTTAAAATTTGAAAATCACCACATGGTCAAGTTAAAGCGTTAAGTGGCTTTCACACCACCACCACAACAACAACATTTAAAAATATCATGCAAACATCTCTTCCTCCATTTCCTCCTCCTTCTCATGTATACAGTGTGTATACGCCCTAAAAGATAACAGTCGGCCCTCTCAGACATTGCAATGCGAACGTTTGTACAGCTGAATTTTACGTGCCATGTCATTAGTTGTAGACTAGGTGTGTAGGGAACAGAGTTGCTGTGCTTGGACCGGGGAGAGGATGTTCAGGTCTGACCGCAACGACACCAGGGGATGTGATTTTTGGGAGAACTGTGGAGGATGTTTTGCCTCCTGTGTGGTGACTCCTGACCCCAACCATCCTCTCCAAACCTGCTTCACCTCTGTCCTATTGTAGCTCTTATCAAATAGCTGAATGTTGTACATACATTCAGTCCACTGGCCCGTAGAAGAGATAACACTGGCTCTATCTCACATCAGAGCAGCCTGCCTCTGTTCTCACAGTTGTTTTGTCAGTCATTCGACCCCCCATGTACAATATCTTTCCCATTAGCTTCATCTGCATTGACGCTAAACTTTTCTCCATCCAAATAATCACCTGTCTTTATGGCTGCTCTCTTGTCCTGTACACCTTTGCCGGCTGGCTCTCTGACGCATCTGTTCATGGGTGTTTTGTCAGCACTGCGTGACTCCCTCGCCTGCTAAGACAACATGGTGTCGTCCTGAGGGTGCACCGTGGCCCCTGTTGATCACACTTCGCTGACTTGCGCTCGTACCGCTTCTCATCTTCCCTAACACACACTGACGTGGCCCTTTGAAGTCATGGGGAGCAACGTGGACCTGGGACTGGCCCAACAAAAGCAATCTGATCCTCGGATGATGTGTCCAAGCATGCCTGCCGCCCCCCGACAATGGACTAGGACAGCAGGGGCCCCCTTTGCAACTTCTGTTTGTAAGTTGGAACGGACCTGCATGTAGTTCATGGGGAACTGGACATGTGAAAGACGTGGCGAGAGAAGTCGCTGTTTTGCGACTACAGATTGATAGAGGTTGTTTTTTAGTCCAATAACTTTAGTTTCAGCCTTTTCCCAGTCTGACTAATTCATAGTTGCAGGACAGGACTATTACCAACGAATGATTGCAGCTGCTATGGCTGGGAGGCCTCTTCTCGCTTTGGTATAAAAGTACAAAAGTACAGAAATTATTAGGGTTTGAGG
This sequence comes from Micropterus dolomieu, assembly GCF_021292245.1. Lineage (NCBI taxonomy): Eukaryota > Metazoa > Chordata > Actinopteri > Centrarchiformes > Centrarchidae > Micropterus > Micropterus dolomieu. The sequence goes on from NC_060151.1 coordinate 19,843,185, forward strand.
GAAGGTCAGACAAAGGGGAAGATTAAGTATTTTTTTCTTTTTGCTGAAGGGAGGGTAATATGACTTTATTGGCCCAGCAGCAATGGGTCTACTTTTTCTTACTCCAAATTAACACTTTAAAATTTCAAACTTCCATTTTGGGAAGGATCCAATCATCGTAAAGGCTTTATGCTGCATGGTGGGATTTATTTTTACCATCACAGTCAAGTAGCTAACCTGACCAATATGTCAGATTTGAGCAATAAAGAATTCGTTTGGATCTTTATAGATATTAGTGATTAAATGCTTTATTCACCACTAGCCATTCCCTCCTTCCCTTTAGTTTGTATCATAACAGAAAGTTAATCAAAAGTCAAATGTATCATCTAAAGTTGACCTGTATGATATTTATTTAAAGGTACAATGTGTAAGAACTGATACTACCCTCAGCCCATTAAATTCATACTAAAAAAAAATAGGGGGAAGTGTTTTACATATGAGGTCATAACTGCTGCTAACTGTCATGATAGCCGGACAGGGACGGGACACATCCCAGAGACCGACTGAGTCCATTTCGATGACCTGGAATACAGTGCCCAGGTGATTTAAAGCAACTTCGGCTATTTTCATTATCAAACAGAAACATACAACCGTACACCTTCTGAAAATATTCCTCCCTCTTGCTCCTCTCCTACTTGATGTCTCTCCTGCCCCTGCCCGAACCCGCTATGTCTTTGTCTTCCCCAGAGTCAGTGTAAGCATATTACTTTTCATTTTCTTTATTGTTTATTTAGTTTATTTATTAGACTGAAAAAAGCTTGTGGAATGTTGCAAACTAGCCATTTGCACAGATATCCTAGCTGAAACTACAGGGTGAGGCTCTATTGGACTATTATTTTGGCTGTGATCACGGCATCATTTTATAATGTATTTAGAAAAATGTGTTTTTGGTTAGAAGACTCAGGAATGGTAACCACAGTGACCCATGTCTAACCTGCATCCCCAAATCTCTGAGCACACATTTGGAAATGTTAAATATGCAAGGCTCACCTTAAAAAGTGTTTGCACATGGAGAAGTAGGAACCTTGAGTTGCCAGACATGTTGTGTGTTATCTTGACATTGCAGTCTGTGTTGTGTGTGTTTGTGCAGTGTGTTTACATTTGCTAATATGTGTATGCATTAGGCAAGTTAGAACAGCTCAAACCCTGCTTGCATTTCTCACTTCCCTCCCAGAGAGTATGAGGGAATAAAGCCCTGGCTGCCACCCACACCAGGTCCTATCTGTGTCTGAGACCATTTGGGTGCAAGGACATTCAAGACCTTGTCTATACAACAAGTGGATAAACAGAAATTGGCCTAATCTGGCCTTCAAAGCCTCTAGTGGAACTAATTTGCCAAGAAAAACTGATTTTAATCCATATTCCAAAATGGAAAGAAAAATAAATGAAAGAGAGAAAGAAAGCGTTGAGGAAGAATTTCTCAACCACTCAACCAAGCCCTCACGCCAGAGGATATCACAGTCTCACTTTGCAATCTGTCGTGATTACACAATAACCTTTTTTTCCCCTCTTGCATGAGTGACACTCATAGGCTGTATAAAACATGGACGTAGTGTCCATGACGTCACTCATAGATTTGTGAAGAAGCTCAGGGTTTGGGCCATCGCCATCTTGGCAGTGACTAAGAGGTGGAGCTGAGGCGGGCCAAATGGCTGCTGAACCACCTGGTGGCAAGCTGCCTCAGAGGGCACCCGCCTTTCATTCAAAACGGCCATGTTCTTAATTATGCATAACTTTAAGCGTTAATATAATTTAAAAAGATAAGTTATATAAAAATTCACCGCCCGCACAATTGTCATAAACAGGAAATTAGCTATACAAACAAAAACAATTTTTAGACGTGTAGACGTGTAGACGTGTTTATTTCTCAAATGTGCCAGTGATTCTGCCAAAAGACTATATAGAGGAACCAATGTAAAATGTGTACAGTACCTCACTGTGCTCAATTTCACGTCATCTCCTCTCACTTTACCCTTTGGCTGCTTTGTGATCACTCAACACACTGACACAAAAGGCTACTTCTTTCACACCTGCCCAAAACACTTCCTTGTTTGTCTTCAAAGTTTACACCGTGAGCGTGCAAATGATACACGATCGGCAAAACTGAGTCCAAGAATTACCTCAGCACAGAGCAACGCAGCATGGCCATCCGCTACATCTGGTTCACTTTAGCTTCAGCATCAGCAAGTGCTTCCACCTCCACAGTTTTCTCTCTCTTGACACACACAAAGCACATATGAATCGTGGAGGATGCTTTGCCCATCCCTCTGAAAGCAAAGCACCCGATGTATATTTCATGAGGCATTAGTCATGCTGGTCTCTTCTGTTGTTTTGTTTGGGGAGACAGAGCTGAACAATAGATGCATGGCATAGCGATGGAGGATTAGAATACCTACAGTCCACAAAAGCCCACAAGCACTCTTTATTCACTGGAGCGATCTATTCATAATTGTATTAAGTGATTTTCTGGAAGAACTCTTGTTAATCATTCTGAGGAATTTCTTCACATAAAAAATGACTCATGTTTTGGAGGCGGCAAGGGAAGAGGGGGGTTGAGAAATGACTGGAAACAGAAGGGGTAGTTGTAGACTCTGGAAGATACTGTAGCATGATAAAGCTTTTTATGGCGGGATACCATGAGGTGGAAAAAAATCTGACTTCCTCCAGAGGGCATAATGCATTACATTACTGTGATAATCATCTTTCTACATCAAAAACAGATCTGGAGCACATTACTAACTTTACTCTGTGCATGTTCAGAAGAAAAAGAACATAGTCTCCGAAACCACCTTAACATTGACCTTACCCCATCCATAAACCTGCTTCTACTAAGGTCTCTGTGTCCTGTACAACACTCCCTTTGTTCCACTCATGTGAAGAGTGGAAAATGAAGGAGTCCGTGGTCCTGTGCTGTAAATCATTTGAAACAGATTTTTGGTTGTAGTTTATAACAGCTTCGCTTACTGAATATAAGCCCCATGAGCAATCTCTTCCAGGCCAGCTGCTGCTGCTCTCTGCAGAGCTGAATGCAGGTAGCTTGGCAGGAAGCAGACACTCGCTCCTGTGACATGTTGAAGGTATTTGAACACACAAAATAATTCTCTATGGAGGACTCAGAGCAGCCAGTGCTGCCATACGTCTCCTGATACATTCCAGTGGATGAGGGGTTGATGACAAATTGTGCTTGGGGCAGATTTGTTTTGTTTACGTCTTCAAAAATACTCAGTTTCTTTCTCTCTTTAAATTATTAACTATCCTTAAAGCAGCTAGATTAATATGTGTATAATACATTACAAAAGGTCACAGGACTAATTGGATGTGAAAGGGTTTGCTTATAGTGATGAACCCACAGAGAATACTTAGCGAACTATGAAGTTACACAGAGATTATTAGCATCTTGTCTCAGTGTTTTTCAATTTACTGCACACAATGTTTTCTTTTTGGCTCCATCTCACTGCTCTCATTGCGTCGTTTTCAGCCACAACAGGCAGCTCTTTTCAGTGAAAAAGCTCTAAAAATCCACTTTACACTACCTGCTCCAGCACCAAACAGACATAATTCTCCTGGTGAACAGAAACAGGACTCCAAATAAAAGCTAATATTGTATACCCCTCGGCATGTACCTGTACATATCCTCCACAATTTCACTAAACAGCAACCATTAGACCATCTAGTTTCAAAATGGTCAAATTGCCTCTGATTATTTTCTTAGGCCTCCCTTTCGCCTCCAATTTCTTGTTTTTACTTTTAAAGAATATATTCTCAACCTTAAAGAATAAATATTTATCCTTTAATCCACTGTTTCAGGAAGTGTCACACATCATGGATTTAGAGGATTTACAGCAAACCACGTTTCTATATATCTTCTGATACATTCCAGTGGATGAGTGGTTGATGACAAATAGTGCTAGGGGCAGATGTTCTCACAGTGTTTTACACCTTCACATATACTTTCTTTGTTGCCTTCAGATCCACAAGTGTCAGTTTTGTTTCTGTTAGATAGGCTACAACACTTTGTCTGAAATGTAATAAACATGTGTAACACATGGCAGGTGTTTGTAACCCATCTTAATTACATTTAAAGGTAGATATCTGAGAGGTTAACATGTAGAATGAGGAGGAAAAATGAGATTCACAGTAGGGCAGAGTGGAAAAAGCAACATTGAGACGAGCAAGCGGCAGGGAGACAAGGAGAGCAAATCCAATTTAGCCATATGTGATCCTATCTCCACAGCAACTCTTTGTATTTGCAGCGAGCAGTTTGTGAGCTTTGGCACTGAGCGACTCTTCTCCCCATGCTAGCCCCTTCCTAACTGCCATCCCTGAAAAGACGAGCGGACAGATAGAAAGGGACACGATGAGGGAAAGAGATAAGATGTGGGGAGAGGAGGAGAACGCAGAGAAAGTGAGGGAGAAAAAATAAAGAGTGAGTGGGGGATAGGGAGGTGATGAAGTGAGTGGAGTCTTAGGAGGGGAGTCGCAGGACATTCCTGAGCCAGCTGTGGGTTGGAGGGGGAATTCTCACTGAATGCCTGACAAATAAAACAAGACACAGGCTATTTCAGTATTCCAGGCAAAAACCCACTGGCACATTGCAGCGAATGAGGGGGGAAAGAGAGATTTTGGAAGGAAAAAGAGGCAGGCTAATGAGAGAACCAGCAGGCTGCACGGTCCGGTAAGACAGGCCTAAAACCGCAGCAGTCCAGTGGTTAACCTTTCGCTGCCTCTCCCTCTGCTGTCTCCTCCAAAATGGAGGCAGAAACTGGCAGCAACATAGCGGTTCTTGGGCCCTGACAGCACACACATTCCTCTTGCACAGACAGGTGGTGGGGCTGTTTAATAAATACAGGATTTGATGGAGGGTGTCAGCAAAGGGGGGAGAGGGTCAAAGATCATCACAGGCTGTAAACAGCAGAGTTGAGCAGCCATAATAAAGCTACTGCCCTTCAGGGAAATCAAAAGCTGGACTCCACTCATAACTCCTTGTTAATGACTCACTCATTCAACTGAGATGCTGCTGCTGACTATTTAAACACTACTGTTCCTGGAAGTACTCACTACAAGGGTGATGTTCAAGAGTAAGCCATTCAAATAGTAAAGTTCAGTGATTCTGGTGGGCATTGTTGGGCAAGTTACTCAGAAAGTTTAATATATTAATAGTTACTTATTACTTCTTAAAAAGTAATATTATTACTTTACTTATTACTGGGTAATAAAAGTAACTAGTTACTCGTTACGTTACTCGTTACGTTACTAGTTACTTTCCAGTGTTTCCTACATAATGACGGGGGAGAGTATTCTAACTTTGGACAGGTTTATGCAGCGGTGTTCAGGAGAGAGAGAAAGAGGGAGCGAGCCAGGAGTAGCTGCACAAATATATGTTCCTCAATACAGCTCCGCAATAAAATAGGATTTTAAATATGCCTAGTAAAAATAAAATCACAAAATCAATATGTGGCAGTCAGGGTTGATAATAATCCAAATTATAGGCTAATTATGGAAATAATACTGCTTTCACTACCACCCCCCCTTCCTCCCCAGACAAAGCAGTCTCTCCTGACTTTATTAACTAATATCCAGTGCTTGAAGTGGGCCGGAATGCCCCGGTACGCAGTACCGGCACCTCGACATTTTACTTTTTTGCATACCGGGACATCTTCCCAAGAGACTGGTGTGACACCAAAATCTGTGACCTATCAGATTCTGTGATTGCACCCAAACGACGAGGTTTTCCTAACCATAACCAAGTACTTTTGGTGCCTAAACATTTAAAAGTGTCGACAGGTGTCATTTACACTGGGGACGCTGGGGACAGGTCACAATCAGAATGTCTCCATCACTTTTTGAAAGCTTTTGTTAAAAATATTCTGAAAAGCAGCTTGCAACATGAAATGTTAAATAACAAATGAAACAATGCACTATAAGAAAACATGCAATGCTAATATCATATTCATTACAGCAAGGAGTGTGTTTTTTACAAAGCATATAGCCTATAGGCCTAACGTTTCTGAACACCACCTGAAATAAAAAAAATAAACAGCTGTTTTTCTGCACATGTAGCCTGTTTATAAGAGCAGTCTTCAGTATTTTTACAAAACCTTATGTTAACTCCACTCTCTCCCGACGAGTCCAAAGGTCAGTGACCGCAGCTGCCGCAGTTTGCTTCAGCTGATGCTTCAATAAAAATGTTCGCGGTTGAAAGCATTTTGCTGGTCGCACAGAGTTTATACTAGACGACAATGGTCTTTGCATCTTAGACTGTGACACAATAATGCAATAATAATAATAATGCAATACAATAATAATAACGCGTTACTGCCCAACACTGCTGGTGGGGTAGCACAAAAGCTGAAATTTGGGTTTGATTCTCTCTAAACTCAGACCACACAAGCTAGATCAGTGGTTTACACTATTACTTACATAAAAGTTGATATTGTTACAAATTTAGTTTTTCATACAATTGTTTATATCAGTTTGGTCATGTTTGTATGCTTCTACTAGGCAGTGGCAAGCTGGGGACAGTTCTACCATTCAAGCTGTACTTCTCACGATTTTAAGTGTTCACCCATCACTTTTAGCTAACAATTAGTTTTAGCTAATGATTAACTGTTTAGCTATTAGGCCTAATTTTTACTTAATCATTTTAACTCCAATAATTTTAGCTAACAATTTTAAGTTTGCCCATTACATTTAGCTGATTTCACCTGTTTATGTACTTTAAGCTAACAATTTCAACTGTTTATTCAGTACTTTCGTTTAACTATTTAACTGTTCCTAATACTTTTAGCTTATGAATACTTTATGCTAACAATTTTAGCTGTTTATCCATTAGCTAATGAATACTTTTTGCTAACTAATAACTGTTTAACTGGTTATAGTAGGCTACTTTTAGATAACAAATACTTAAAATCCAGTATATCCAGATCAGCACCAACAGTGAGATATCTGCTATTTTATAAGTTAAAACATATTTTACATGTTAAGTTGATTCTACTCTTTGGTTATTGGATTGTTTTGATAACCCAGAATAGCAATAAAAATCCCCTCCTTTGTTTCATGTAACAGTTTTTTTCCACACTTACTCACTTTAAGAATCAGTTGGCATTGTTCCCCATATATTGATAAATTAGTAGCATTTAATACTTCACACTTGTGATCTAAATGTCATTTGGCACACCCACATTCATCAGCCAAGTGAACTTCTGGTGAACCGCTGTCAAGATGTTGGAGTACCAGTGAGTGATAAATAATAATAAGGGAAAAATCAGAAAGAACTACAAAGTAGAATAAAATACCTTTTAGCAAGCCATAAATGACTGATGTGTTTATAGTGCTGTTGGGCTGTTTAACTTCAAGGATTTCTTGCCGTCATGACAAACACTTTGCTATTGTTCCATCCACATGCAGAGACTTGCCTTTTCCCCACAACAACACAGTGTGTGTGCCTTGGTAGGAGGAGTTGAGCCGAGATGTAAGTAAGTAATAAGACATGAAGGATTGATTCACTTGGATGAATGCCCTAACAGCATTTTATGGGCCAACTGCACCTGTATGACGGCAATAAATTAATTGACTTGGATTAACAGTATAACAATTGAATTTTATTTGTGGTCATGGGACAACCTGCTATATACACGATTTATGTCATGCATTTTCTGGTCTTGCCGAGACCAGCATTAAAAACATGAAAATTAGGACCAATCAGTGTTAATTGGACTGTGTCGTTTAAAGGGGCTCATCCCTATGTTCCCAGCATGTGTGTCAATTTATATAAACAAAATTGTAAAAGAGTGGTAAGGGCTATCTACGTAGTTCAAATTACCAAAGAATGAACAGGGAGATGGATGTTTCACATGCAGTTGAATGGTAAAATTCATTCAGCCACTGTGGAGATATAAGTGTCTAAAGTCTTGCCCACAAATTTGAGGGTGTAGGTTTAAAAGGAGCATCAGTAGGCTATAAGCTTTAGGTGGGTGATTTCAACATATTGACCCAGGGACACATACATTGAACATTTGACATAGAAAAAACATTAGTGAGAACATAAAGCCCTTTCAACTATCTCCTAATGTGTCATATTAAGAAGATATTGAGCTGGGGAACATAGGAACCTGGGAACATACATAGGCTTAACACCCCAAGTGGCTTAGACTGTGTTGCATTGTGTTACTCCCTCTTGTCTCCTACCTGTTTCAGGGCACTGCAGGGCAGTGGTAGCTCTGAGCTGGAGAGGAGACACATCCAGTGCTGTCTTTAAAGTACTTCTTGTGTCACACAGCAGAAGACCGAGGCTCCCCCGGTGAGCGATGCTCCACCGTTGCCACACAGGGACAGAATGGTAGCCACATGTGTCAGCAAGCCGCCACATCACACCACCCTCCCTCCAAAGTCTTTGTGATCTTCCTAACAGCGTGCAAGCTCGACTGTGCCCCTGCACGCGCTTTTTCCTCCCCCCCCACATAGATTAGAGGAGATGAGGGATGATCATTTCATAGGGGAAATCCCACATCCTGCAATTTCATCTTCTTATCTGTTTGAGGAACCACAGAAAAATACAATAAGGTTATGGGGTCAAGAAAAATAGTGCTACTTTGACACCAGGGTGTCTTCAGTTTAATGTGGAGAATAAAAGAGAACAAGATGATAAAGAGAGTTAAGTTGAGAGCCATGTGCACGTTTCCTCTTTTCTAGACTGTATGACTAAAAGCCACTTCCTAGAGTTGAGTCACTCATTTAGGATGACAGCTGCTGGTAGACCGCTGCAACCGCATCTAACGTCCTTTCTCCCTCTGACTACTCATCCCAAATCTCCTCTCTCTCTCTTTTTTCCCTCTTTCCTCAGCACTAGAATTAGCCTGCACACGATGCACCACTCTTGTTGGGTCAAAGCATGTGACGTAAACCACTGACAGTTTCAAAGACTTCTTTACAAATGGTAGTTATGCGGTGATGTCCGCTAACCCGTTTGAGGACATTAATGTGGATAGTAAATGTGCCTCATGGAAACAGCCCTGGAGTAGCAGAAGAGTTCAGTCCCTGCTCCGTATCCCACATCACTGATGGAAATGATTAAGTATATTGGAGTGTAATTCCACCCCCCTCGGTCTGGTTCTTAAAATAGAGTAATAGAGAGGAGGGTGGCTGGCCAAGGCAGACGTCTGAATTCCTCTGATTGGAGCAGAACAGTAATTTGTTATTAGGTTGATGTCGACCCATGACCACACCACCATGCCTGCCATGTGAGAAGAGGGGCATGGCATCACTCACTCAGAGGCCCCTCTCCCCTTCTAAAACTCTCTTTGCCTCTTGCCTGTGGTTTTTTCATTCATATCAAAGACATTCCTTACATTTGAATGTAAACACAAACATACACACATGTGCTTGCACCCGGATCATGAGTAGATTCCAACAACAGAAGAGGTATTGGGTTTGAGAGTCATGTTTTGGTTGGTTCTCTAACCATCTATTTCATAGAGCCGGTTTATATGCAACATGTGTTTGAGTGCTCTATCCACAACTGTGAGTGAGTGGCAGTGCTGTGTTACTGGTGTAATATTTATCATGTTAATCACCCACACACGTCTGGCACAGTGTAACCACTCTGGTCATTGTGTTCACCGGAGACTGGTAGGAAATGAGGCATGAACAGCTGAAAGATTTCAAAGGAAGCAGAGGTTACACTGAGTATGTACACTCCGACCCCCTGAAAGTCACAGCATCCAGCCCTGTAATTTGGACCACTGCTAAAAGACAGGGCGATTGCTACAATAACAGCAGAAATGGTCTTGAAAAATGAGCAAAGGACTGGCGCTCTGGTGTTTTTGAAAGCGGAGGCTGTCTTGCGAACAAAGAGACAGGCAGCTTTTGAATACAAGACATTGATTTGTCCCGCTGAGGTTAACCAGAAAAGTCTAAACAGTGGCCACAACCACATTTCAGATGTTAAAAGTGAGACAAACAAATGGGATTGTTGAACTGAGAGAAGGTGTTGAAATCATACCAAAAATCTCATCAGACCAACAGATGAAGATGTTTTTTTACAGAGATCAGCTGTTGAATCAAATTTGAGTTTTGATGCTACCTCTAATAGTATGGTACAGCAGATGCACTTAACCACAAAAGCAATTTGTTTTTGAAGTGGCTTGGATCTTTTCCTTGAGGTCCACGAAGATCAGCAAAATCAATCCTTAAAACCCCCGTTGACTTGACCTCTGCTGAACGCAATAACTCCAAGGCCCGGAAAATAAACACATCACACCATAAATTCTTACTTATAAAGATCATGGGATGCAGCTGGGAATTAAATAAAGCACGCCTTGAAAAATTACAGCCCCACAGGAATATGTTGGCAAACCTCTTGCATCACATGACAGAAGACTAAATGTGAAAAAGCTGTCAGCACAAGACAAAAAGACTTTAACAGCCACCGTATCATCTGATTTGAGAGTCCTGTGATGATCTATGGGCCCTGCAGTGGTGAAGCGTCTGTCTGTTTGCACATCACAAGTTCAAGACCAGCCACGGTTGATAAACTGCCCTGGAGAGACCAACTTTGGCTGCACTCTCATCAGATATACACATCGTAATCACATGCCCCAACTGCAAACTATTGACGGCCCATGACCCAGTTCACACTGCTAATTGGTAACCTTTTTTAAATTTGCCAGGAAAAAAATTGTGCAAACTTAGTGTTGCTCCCCTGAAAATAGTAATGCGAGTCCAGCCGATAAGCATAAAAACATGGACGATGTATCAGTGGAAAATGACTCATATCGCTAAAGTGTCACCTAAATGCTGCAGTTCCTGTGAACTGATGCTATCTGATCTTAATACTACTCAGCAGTTCACATCTCTGCATCAGACCAATTCCTCTCCAGCACAACCTTTCAATTTTGAATTCATCTGACATTATATATGAATTTGTTTAACTGAATTAATTTATTTGGATAGAGGTTTCATGTTAATTCTGGCTGGCATCAGAGCTGTTGATTTTTATTCTCATATAACATGGATATTGGAATAACGTATAACATTTTCATCAACAGGGAAAAGACAAATGCAAAGTAAATACCCGTGTAAGCCAAGACCCATGAAAAAAAACAGTCAACACTGTCAAACACGATTTCATCGACATGGGATGAACTCAATCTGGCCAAGTGGGGTGGTTTGATGATTTTGTAGCAATGAGCTTCAATCACAGTGTGTCTGACCTCTGAGTCAAGCAGGCCCTGCCAAACACTGGAAGCAGATCCAACTGGGTCCAGAATTGACCCGCAGGCCCAGAATAGGACCTACACTATGTGACAGATGTTTCTGATAGTTTTTCTTTTCTTTTTTTTTTTGCAAAACCACCTCTCCTCTACTCCCACAAAATCCAAAAGACCCTCCCTGAATCCCATATACCAGCACAAAACTGCTAACTTAAGAAAACTTGTCCAATTCGCAGACTTGGCTCACCACTATATACCTGTCCCCATCCCAAGGCCTTTCCCTCCCATCCCTGGAGTCTCCAGGGCACCTCCCTGCAGTGTTGGCCCTCCCGCTGGCTGATCCCAGGGAACAGCCGTTAATCTGCGAGAGAACGTTGGAGAGCGTCTCCTTTTAATTATCAGAAAACTCCAAGCCAGGTTGGATAATGGATTCCAAATGGTGAGCTCGGGCAGGAGCGGGTGAAGGGTTGTAGGAGGTGGCCACGGAGAGAGCACGAGATTGGGAGGAGGAGGATGAGAGGGGAGGGAGGAAAGAGATATGACTCCTTCTCAGGTTCTGACCTTTGGCTGCCTCCATGCTCGTGTGCTTTGCCACAGATTGAGACCAGATTGACTGTGTTAGCTGGGAAGATGACGGAGTGACGGAATAATCTCAGTGAAAGAATCGCACACAGCCCAGTGGAACTATCTTCCCCCCAGGGGCTATCTTTCTGGGCTGTTGATACCTTATATCCTCCAGAGATCTTTAACTCATGCTGATATTACTGATAGAGCGGCACCTCTCCACTCTGAATGGTAATGTAGCAACACTTTCCCTCAGGACCAGAAGCCCATCAGCATTTTTCTTCACAGAAAAGTTGAATGAGTTGGAACCATAATCTTTTATGTGCTGTCCTCCTCTCTATTCCCAGGACACAGCAGGGAGAGATCTTACAGCCTGAATGCTTAACGCTAAAGCAAAAATAATAGAATCACACAAAAACAAAACACAAGCTTATCATTATGGCTCCAAACACATCACACATACATTCAGACACACAGGCTACAGGACCACCCCTGAGAGCTGACCTGGCCATGCCCCCTACCGCTCAGTGCTGGCGTGTGTCCAGAACAAACTGGGCCTCTCCGTAGGGAACAGTGGAGGCCCGAGGCCGTGCTGCTTAGCAGGCGCCGAGGGGGCGGCAGGCTGCCAGTGGTCAGTCCCTGCCGTTGCTTCTGGGAATGGTGTCACACTCACAATAACCCCCCATCCTCACACCAGCCAGCTCCCGGGTTCAGGGCCGGGTGCAGAGGTCGAGAAAGAACAGCACTCCTACGACTGAGCAGCTGGACTCGCTGTCATGGATGAGCACATTTTGGCCACCATCCAAACAAGAGGCGAGCCAGGACCCTGACGTCTGAGCCGTCTCCATGAAGTCACTCTCCAAGCATAGATCAACAGACAGCAGCAGCAGCAGCAGCACACAGTCTCTGCACACAGGCCCACAAACAAAGTCTTCAGAATGTTTGAGGTTCAACCAAGGCCAGAGTGATGACAGCAACCGCCTTAACTGGACAGAAATTGCTTGCTCCAAGTCCACAGAAGAACAAGGAGAGTGGCGGTGTGAAGGATGGATTGGTAACAGAAAAAAAGGATTGAAAAAGGCTAAATTTAGTCTTATCATATTACCTACTGTAAAAAAACAAAAACAAATCTTATCTGACAGAAAGACCCTGACAACTCCAAGTGATGCTAAGCAAGCAGCCCTCAGCTTCTGTCATCAAACACACAGAGTACAAAGGAAGACATTTCCCAGAAGGCTGCAAGGAACTCTCGGCATGCCTCTTGATATCATTTTAAACCCAACAGGCTTGCTGGCTGACAACCTCCTCTCCTGCTCCCTTATGCAATCTAACGGAATCTGGGAGGCGCTGGAGCTAATAAAGGCTATCAGACTCCTCAAGGAAAACTGCAGTAAGGAAGAAAGGCTATAATTGGAGGCTGCCTGCTCTCCAACAAGGCCAGCCAGTCAGTCCTCAGAGAACACGAGACAAGGGAACTGTTCAATAGCTCTAAATCACATTTTCTTTCACACAAAACACAAAATGGCTGCGATAAGGTGTTCAGAGCATATGCAAAGTGCCCACTGTTAAAAAAACAAACAAACAATAAAATGTCGATGAGACAATCCAACCCAGTTTGGTACACTTTCATTAGACAAGGGTCAACAGCAGAATATGACCTTTCCATTCAATTAGCCACATTATCTATGCGCATCTGTGTGCGTTGTTGATGTAAAAACACACTGCCCGTTAACCTGCGGCCTCTAAAAGGACACAGGCTTAGCAATTAGCCCACATTCCCAAACTTATCCAGCTGCCTCCATTTCCAAATGACTATAATTCCACACAACTAGGTAATTTCCTAGGCAGAGAACGCATGCCTGGTGTGCTGCTGATTATGGCCTTTTAGTAACTTATAAAGACTGTGGTTTCCTGGAGGGAGACCGCATCAGCTGTCATATTCATGATTATAGCATTTCAGCTATTTCTATCAATCATGTAATTATCGTATCTCTGCTATTTCTATCAGTCATATAATTATCATATTCAGTCATTTCTACCTAAATTTTGTTTCTGCAATTTCCTGAAGTTTTCTTTGTAGTTCAAGATCCATGACATACCTAAAGTCTGGTACTGTGTAAGCTGCTTTTTCTTTTCCACCTCATTTTCAGCAAAAGCTTTGCTTTTAGCATCTGACTTGATGTTTGTATGGCTAATGCCACTACAGACTTATGACTCCTTGATTGTGTGCTGATTTCTTTACATAAACATTACGTACAGATCTGGAGCAGCCAGATATCACATACTTGATAGCAAGAAATAAATAAACGCCATCACTCCCAGTTATGACAAGTCAACCTTAAAAACAGCTTATAACAATATATTTAAACGTCATTTTGAGGGCTGTAAGGAGTCCTGAACTCAAAGTTGTAACAGCTGTTCCACAGTACCTCCACTCCATAAATTAAGGCATGTGCTTCACTAATGAACCTCAGTAACAAGCTGGAGGAGGGCTGTTGCTCCTACACCAGGTGTTGAGGCCATAAACAGGAAGTCCCAGCAGGAGTAACACCTGGGAATGATAAACTCTCTTAGCAGACAATAGCTCAATATGAGGGCTATAGGCCACACCAAAAATACTGTAGGTAAAAGCTTCAGCATGTAGAAAATAGTGAACCCTAACATGATGACTAGTTCAGTTTTAGCGCAGTTGGGTGCAATTCTAAACTGATTTTGTAATAATATGTTTCTTAAATATTCCAACTGCATAAATCCCAAATTTTCCAGATTCATCAGTTGTTGCACCAGCTCTTGTGCAAGGAAGTACACAATCTTTGTGTTCTCTGATCTCACGTTTAATTGCCAGCTTAATATAAAATAGGTCAGGTATGGAGATATTAGATTTCATCCATAACTTCCAAATATAACAGTGCAGCCCCAGAGAAGTACATCTTTGTTTTAAAACCAGTGAATAGTTCAGATTGTCTTCCTGTCCTTTGCACGGTGTATCCAGAAAAGTATTCGATGGGGAAAATTAATGAACAAACAGAAGGTTACCTTGAGGGCAATTAGTGTTAACATTCACCTCTGTGTACGCCACAGTTGAGTCATTGACTGTGAAAGGGGAAGTGATTTAGATTATATATACTTCTGTGATGTTGATACCAATCAGTGGATCATGAAGGAAATTAAAAACACACTGGTTTTTCCAAGCAGTAACAAGTCTTCTAACAGAGCCTGATTTCATTTATGGTAAAAGTGCACAAGTGCTCACATTGTCCTCCTACAGGCCCGATGACATGTCGCACAAAACAAGGATGAACCATAATCAAAATCATGAGCCAGTCTGCTGCAATGATCTGATGTACGTACAGTTCAAATATTAATAATAAAGCTGTCAGTTTGTGTATTATTTACATATCTTTAATTTTAGAAGATTGGATATATAATAATAAAACTATAGTATAAATATTACCAATGCTCTTGACAACCTGACCATGTTCTCTATACGGACAGATCTGACACGAATTCCTTCTCCACTCCACAATCATTAACTTGGGCAAACTGCTATGGGTACCACTTAATCTCATAACAACCACAACAGTGGAAAGTGCAAAAAGGTCTTTCCTAATATCACACCAAACTGAGTCAATGAGGGAGCAGCTCCCTCCCCTTTCCACTCCTCTAAAAGGCCACCATTGTATGTGAAGAATTGCCATGGCTACTGCCGACGAACTGTAAGCCTTTTAGAATTATTAGCATTCCTCTCTTCCCCGAGCACTGTAGCAAAGCTGCTCGCTTTACCATCAATCCGCATTGAGTGAAACACACCATTTCTTTCATTAGAAGACAGGAATTTCCATCTGGCTGGGAATTAATTAAAGTCGAATTATGGGCTGCTGCAATATTGGAAAACCCAGACAAATTCAACAACACCCACGGAGGATATGAGTAGTCGTGGAAAAATCATGACTGAGGAGAGGCAGTCTCCCCTCAGTTCTTACAGGACTTTACAACAAACACACAACAGGAATAAAATAACAACAGGAAGCTCAGGGGTTCACTCAAGTTGTTATTCAACCTGTCATTATAGGAAAATGTGGCCATGGTAGGAGGATGGCAAAGACGCTCGTAAGAGACACTAACTCAGCTTTTATTAGGCAGGATAGCAATAAGATAAACAACAACGTGATCATTGGTACATTCATTTTTCTTGGACACAATTTATTCTGGTGGTGACTACAGTTATTTTGTAATAATAGTCTGCATGATATGTATGTATCTTTAAACCAAATGTATGTTTTGCTGAAGCAGGGCAGTGTTCATATGTATATGAGTAATGGAGACGGCTTAAATTTGATGAAGTGTGGCTTTAGATGTAAATGACCTCAAAGTCAGCATCACATTTAGTACAATTACAAACATGTCAAACTGCAGAGTTTCCATAATAATACTAATCAAATTAAGTGACCACTATTAAAGAGTGGAAATTAAAAAATCACAAGTTAGTGAAGATCCATTTTAATTTGGAATAATCATGATTATTCACACACACACACACACACACACACACACACACAAGAGCTGCTGAAATACAGAAAGCCAAATACATGGGGAAAGGATAAACCTAGTTACATTAATCGTGTTACAGAAAAATGTCATGCAATATAGTGATTACTTGCTTTGCGAGTTTCTGCAATGTATGATAAACAAGCAGAAACCACCTAATTCTAAATAATCGCAACAATTGCATCTTTGTCAGTGTCAGACAGGGAAGCTGACTGAGACAATGTGGCCACTATCAGACTCTAATGAGAAAGCCTGGACTAATGGTGACACAACAGGCTCTGTTCCACAGGCAACCGGGCCTGGGACTCTTCCAGTCCCTGGCACCTCCACCGATGCAGAAAAAGTAGGTCTGCATGGGACCCAAGGGGAAGCAGGGCCCCAGTGACATTCCACGTTTTGTGCCAAAGCGGCTAAATGGCAACCATTTCCCGGGAGAGTACGCAAAGTCTGGTTTCAGTTTCACCTATCTGTATTGTTCCAGGTACAAGTTAGAAGTAAACATGTCTAAAGTCTCACTAGTCTGTGACCTAAATGGGACATGTGAGAAAGGTGTTCAGAAAACAACAATGAAAGCTTTATACACATATAATGTAGTATGTGCTACTTAGCATTTGGAAGTTGCAATAACAGAGTCAAAAACAAAAGATGCAGTACACTATTTCACTTTACTAATAATTATCAGGCAAGGACCGAAAGGGGCAAAACATTGTTAACAAAGTAGAGTACAAGTGATTCACAGAGTGCTGGATTTTATCACAGTCAAGAGTGTTTGATCGGATACACCTGGTGTTCAGGAACTTTGTAGTAATATTAACAAGATAGGGGAAATAACTGATCTTTTCGTCCATTTATTTTTATGTTAAACTGTCAGATTGTGATTTGTTTCATGTGTTGTTCTTTGGCAGGTGGACAGACCATCTGACACAGGGCAGCTTCAGAAAAGCAGAACTCACAGGCCATTCTTGATTCTTACAGCATGCTGTCCATGTAAATTACTAGCAGCTGGTTTTTCACAGCCACAGGTGATCAGGAAACCTGGACGGGGCTCTGTGGATGAAAGACAGTGGTTTGGGTTAATTCAGTCCAACAAGGTGATAAAACAAACAGTTTTCAGTTTGTATCGACCAACCCTATCAAGCACTTAACCATCCATGTCAGTTAAATGGTTACCTTGGTAACCACCTGTGGCTTGGCAACTCCCAACCAATCACAGAGCTGATTCCTGTGGGTCCGAACTGTGGCAAGTTCACTCTCCCTGGAACGGACACCCAGCATAACAGCATGTCACACACGTACCGAAAGCATTGAAGTACAACAGGATATTTAATAACTGCATCCAGTGAGACTACTAACCAATTAGTATCGCTTAGCAGGGTCATGACATCATCCAACACTTCGGGATCTATGACATCATCGTAGGTCAGCAGCATCTCGTACATCTGACTGGCCGTGGTCTTTCTGATCTACAGTTGTAACAACAGTGTTGAACAGTGTTTTCTTCTTTGTTACACAAAACAATGTAAAAAGCCATGCTAGCAGATATGCAAGGCTGTACTGACCACAATGCTAACTCTATCAGCAAACTAACATGCTCACAATGACAATACTAACATGCTGATGTTAAGCAGTTATAATGTTTACCATCTTAGTTAAGCGTGTTAGCATGTTACCATTTACTTATTCGCACAAACACAAATTAGTTCTGCAGGTATTTGGTCACAAACCTAAATAGTGAACAAATCAAAATTATGACCTGATGATGGCACTAGATAAAAGGTCAGGGGATCACCAAAGTTATTGCAGTTCATCCTTAGACATTAATGTCTAAAATCAAATTTCATGTCAATCCAACCAACATTTGTTGCGCCATTTCACTCAAAACCCCTGATATCAACCTCATGGTGGCACTAGAGGAAACTCAGGGGTGCACCGATGTCATTAGAATTAATTTTCGGGGCACCGTGAATGTCTGTACAAAATAGGATAATCCACCTGATAGTTGTTGAGATATTTCCGTCTGGAAAAGTGGTGAACCAACCAACCGACATTGCCACTCCTTGAGCCACATCGCTAGTGTGACAAGCTATGAAACACAATAATATTACTGGCCATTTTAGCCAGCTAAAGACAAATTTCATTGGCATTTGGAGAGTGTGAAATTTGTACCATAAACCAGAGTGGCTGTTTTATTATCTATTAAGGATGGGTGAATATGCCTGTCTTGTGAACTTACCACAGGGAAGGAATGGCAGAGTAGCATCAGCAGCTGAGCCAAAACTCTTTTCCTCACCTCACCCTGGAACTGGATCAGCCCACAGAAGCTGGGAAAAACCAAACAGCACAGTCAACATGGACGGTGTTTTCTGCCCCAGTCCAGTATGTAATGTGTACATTTGTCAATGAGATAGAGACTTACACAGCTATACAGGCACGCAGCTTGGAAATATCTTTGGCTTTCTTGAACTCCTTGCAAAGAGTCAAAAGGTCCACACAGAACGGATGACTTGGAAAAAAAAAAGACAGAAAAACTTTGGCTCTCACAGATATCACCGACAGTTTAAAAAAAGAAAAGAAAAATCTATTGCAACTCACTTCTCTTGGGTGGTGAAGATTTCAAAGCAGCTGTTAGCAAGCATCTGATTAAGCATCTTAAGGAAAGGAATGGACACCCTAGAAAACAGGAGGGAAAAAAACGCTGTCACTTAGGTCACAGAGAGGATATATTATGCTATGAAAATATTAAACGATTTCTTGTGGTGGCTTGTAAGTGTGTTTGTAAATAATGAATCACTTAATGTACAAATAACACTAACAATGAAAATGAGAAAAAATTATTATAAGAGCATTCTGCATATACATAGCGCTTTCCGAACACAAAAGTAAATGAAACCAACATTTTCCATGAACAAAAATAATAAACAATCATTTATAAGCAAAGCACAATATAAAACCAAAACATTGCAACAAACACACAAAACTGAAATGGACAATTAACCCTTAAACATCTGCACCCTGTGTTTTCAATGCTGCTTTAGCGCTTGTAAATAAAATATCCACGGCGACTTGTAACGTCATAGGCCACCAAGTTTTTAACCGAGTGAAGTCTGTGCGAGTGAACACATGCACATAAGACAAACGCCGTGTGTTTGTGAGTGTGTACCTGTCATTGCGGAGATTGCCTCTGAAGATGCTCAACAACGTATCTCCAAACTGTGCCAGGGCAGCACTATTGTTCTGGATCCCTCTCAGATAGTCAAATAACGACTGAGATGAAAAATGCACCTGAGTGGAAGCAGCGGACAGCAGCAGTTAATGTGGAGCAGCAGCAGCCTGAAGGGCAGAACAGTGGTAGCTACGATTGTTTACCTAACGCTATCACTGTCTATCAGAAATAAAAAGTGGGGGTATTAGCTGTGGAGTAAGGTACAGAGATTTGCTTTACGTGTTATGATGTCCTGTACAACAGCAGTGTTGAAAATGTTGCACTGTTGTCAGCAAACAGGACCAAAAAGACAGAATCAAAGGTAAACTGACTGACAAAAACTTGACTGTAATAACAATTACTGTGTGCTTATTCCTGAGGGGCCTTTAAAAAAACAGCAAAATTGATGATATCATCAGACTGGAGGAAAAAAAGGGTCAAACCATGACACTTAGCAACACAATGTGATATATATAAACAGAGTTACATGGAAACTGTGTGTCTGATTTCCTCATCTACACTTAAATACAAAATAATTTGTGTGTTTCAATGGTTAAAAGGTTATTTCAAGCACTTAGAATTTATATTACCAAGAATTACACACATAAATACTGTAAAAACACTTGTTGGTACAGAATTATTTTTCTTCTTCTTGTCTTGGGACAGTTTCTGCTGTTTGGCTTTAGCATGGCCTTTTGGTCTCTCTAGCTTGAGGCTGGCCTTCAAGGCAATTCCTGGAAAATCTCTCTCTGGCCTGTGCGAATATGTGCCTGTGGTGTGAGAATGGTAATCTTGGCCCCTGTATCGATGCAGTATTGGCTCAGTTTCCTGCATGCAACCCTGTATAAACATATCAGTCCTTCCCGTCTCAGTCTGAGGGGTGCATCTGTGGCTGGAAGAGCAGGCGGTAAAAGCAAAACAAGCGCCAGATCGTCTCTAAGGGAATATGTTGACGTCCTCCACTGACAGATGAGTTAAACTTTAATGACCTCACTGCTGCTATTGCAGGCGTTCAACTTACTTTTCTTACTTATTATATCCACAAACACTAACAGTTAAAAATAGCCTAACCATCACAAATCTTTGTGCAAAGGGCCCCTTTTGAATGATTGGTTTTAACAGGTTAGGTCAAGGTGGAGGAGGAGCGAGAACTTGATCAACCCAAGTTTGGGGCCCCAGCTGAGCCTCCTGAGTCATGGTGAGTAAAGGGGGTCAGGAGTGGAAAGTAGCATAAATCCTTGTTACTTTGCACTGAGAAATTCTCGCCAGCCAGTACCACAAGGGACCTGAGAGATCAATTTGTTCTGCATGAATCTGAATCAATGCTTCAAGTTCAGGTGGTGGCCCCAGGAAAAGGGTGAAGATGAGTCACAGCCTGATATCTGTGATAAAAATCCAATAAAAGTCAGGCGTTCTAGGGAGCGTGAAGGGTTATAGTGTAGAGTTTTGAGTAGATTACATTAGACACATGGCTCCCCCTGTTGGCCTAAATTCCTCCAAAATAATAACAAACCCAAGAGCTGACTTTGCCAACTCATTACAGGCTGCTGGATTTACCACTATACAAACAAACGAAAAGGGGAAAGAAATCAGCACGTCCCCCAACAAATAGTCAGGCCTTATTGTGTAGTGAAAATTGAATTTCAACAATGAAATGTACCAGTGCTGTATGTACAAACATTCCAGCTTGCTAATGAGAAGTACAAGTACAACGACACACTATTAAGTGTCTCTATTATCTGTAGTTCTATACCAGCAGTAAAACAACATCCATAAGGGCAATAAATAATAATAAATTCTATTATATTTCTAATCAAACTCCATACACTATGTTCTCATTCCAGCATCATTTTGTTTCAATTTTGTCATTGTGTGAACTTCTCATTTATGGCCTTGAAATGTGAATACAATTACAGACATGTCTACTAAATCAATATTCTAGGTGAAAGTAAAGTTTTATTAAATACAAATGACTGACAAATTAAAGGAAAAACCAACACCTGTGGCCTCCATCCTTTTTATAGATTCTGCAAGTCTGCGGGACTGCTACTTGAGAAAACCATTCTTTCAAAACACATTCTTTTCCCATTCTTTTGATGATGCCGTTGGAGAGCACTGTCAAACACGTAGGTCCAAAAATCTTCTATAGGTGTTCTGACTGATTTGAGATCTGGCTATTGCGAAAGCCACAGCATATAATTCATACTCATCAAAGCATTCAGTGACCCTCGTGTCCTGTGTGGACGTGTTTTTCTTTAAATTTTATCACCCGTCTGTACATCATTCTGCCCATTGACAATAATTTACACCTCCCATCAAATTTGACTTACTGTGGACTCTGTGATCCCTCCCACTGACACAGTGAGACCCAGCAGGGTGTGGCATCGATACTGAGACAGTCCCAGCAGCTGGGTGATATACTGGAAAGCTTGGGATGGAGCGTTCCAGTTCAGACTGGTTGAGGTCTCACTGAAAGACGTAGTAAATGGAGTCAATCTCAAGCTGTTGTACATACAATTGTTCACATGAAACTTTCATACTTTATGTTTCTTTCCAAAAACAGATAAAAGAGCTTGTAATGCTGCTGGACAAGCGGCAAGTCTAGGGCAGCTGTAACTCACACAGGAAAAATGCTCAACAGCTCCTCTCTGTGGGGGATGTGTGGGATTACAGGCTCTGTGCTCTGGAGGAGGCGCAGGAAGATGTTGCCAGCGTGGGCTCTGTAGCGGTCAATCTTCTCTGCTGCCTGCTGGGCCAGGCAGCACATCATACACTTCACCCTGCATACAGAAAAGTAGGAAATGCAGAAGACAAGTGCGATCATTTTATTCCACACAATCAGAAATCCATGCAGGGTGCAATAAACTTTACTGAAGTAACAACAAATCAACAAATCTGCTGTTGTATAACTTCTTAGCTAGGGTTCTGTTGACAAAGAAAAAATGGGACTAAAATTTACATTAATATTATACTACAGATGAGCCCAAAGGTAACACTGGGTATGAACTGTACCATGATGTGACTCTTATTAATGTCATGTCATGTGCCTTTTTTAAATTACATAACATACATGATCCAAGTTCGATTTTACTTAGGTTGAGGTATTGTGGCCACACCTTGAGACATCGAGGTGACATCCAAAGATTACTCAAACCAGTGAACAAACAACAAGTCAGAGACGGCTTACATTCCAATTATGGTCACCTGGTGATGTAACGTGACACACAATGTGGAGTTTCTCTAGCTGTGTGGCAAAGAGCTAAGAGTTGACATTAATCAGACTTTTCAGTTTGCTACTCACAGGTCTGGCGAAAGGATCTCTGGAGCACTGCTGGCCACCACCATAGTCACATCCATCAGACTAGTCATTGCTGCCTCTCTCACCCTGGGCACATAACAGAAAGCATAAACACTTTATGCTTGCAATGACATGGGCTTGAATCTACCTTACACACTGACCTAGGCCATTATGACCTCAACGATTTATTAAAGCAGCAACTCCTTAACAATAATCTGATGCAAACACACAAATGCAAACATAAACTGGTACAAGTACACATGCCATCATTTTGAGATTGTATTTTAATGTCACTGGATTTTTTTTTTTAGACAAATGGCACAAGGCACAATTTGTTTATGTGAAAAGTTAATTGGGGCATTCTTTCAAGTCACACCCTGAAACAGGTGCATGGGCTGGTGAAGAGCCTCATTACTGGCCTACTGGGAAACATTTCTGGCAAAGACAAATTGAATAACATATAGATGAACAAGAAAGACAAATCTGTTCTTGTCTGGAGGTGGCCTTGAAAAAGAAGGAGATACGTGAAGACAACAAAGAAAACAAAAACAAGTGAGATAATGACTATAAACAAAGCCAGATTCATGCGAAAGAATGAAGGAAAAAAACAAATTAAAGAAGAAGCAGCCCATCCCATGTTGCGAGGACAAGTGACAAGCCTGGTGACATTCCTGGCAGTAAGCATGGCCTGGGGCTACTAATGACAAGGACATGTATGTCATGTCTTTGTGTCCCTAGGTGGAGGGACAGAAAAACACCTTAGGCAGGGGAGCATTCTGAATCCCTGAGGCAAATTCAAAGAGTGCGTATTTGGGAGCTGTGAGTGTTTGTGTTTTGACTAGAAAGTTAACTCACCAGGCCCCTACGTCCCCTCTGCTGTCTGTTGTGTAGTCGTTCATGCTGTTGAGCAGAGCGCCATACACCTCTGCTACGTTCTCCGCGCACAGAGTGGAGTCTGGGGAGCCATGTGCACAAACACCTGCCTTCACACACACTCTGATGGAGGATGAAAAAGAAATACATTTTAAAAAGGAGATACAGTATCAGATGAACTGAAGGTATTTAATTGAATTGAGTGTAGATGCTTAGAAGTTGTGAAGAAAGAAATGGGTGGGCATGTCAATCAGGTCCTGCAGGTATAGTCGGTTGACTGTTTATTTTAACATTACTGCCTACACAACCACGCGGTTAAACTAGCAGACAAGCAAGGCAAAGAACAGAGGAGTAAAATAAGAAAATATATGGATACTCACTGGGCAATTGCTTTGACTGCATCTCTCCTCGCCTCTGTAAAAGTCCCCTCCTTCTGGCTGACAGTGCACATCTGCTGGAGGCCTTCTAGAATCTGACACAGCAATACATGCACGCA
Source organism: Micropterus dolomieu (assembly GCF_021292245.1). Taxonomy (NCBI): domain Eukaryota; kingdom Metazoa; phylum Chordata; class Actinopteri; order Centrarchiformes; family Centrarchidae; genus Micropterus; species Micropterus dolomieu. Next base: position 19,867,415 of record NC_060151.1, read on the forward strand.
CACAGAAACACAAACACACATACACACACACACACCACCTTATACCAAAATACTGAGGCAGTGAGATGCAAAATGGACAGAAAATTTACACACCCTCAAAACACACCTGCTTTAGTTTGCCAAGGATCATAAATGTTGGTAGACAGCCGAGGGCGAGGGCAGATCCACAACGAATGAGCATCTGAGGACTCTTCAGCCCCTCAATGTACTGAGACACCAGGACCTCTACACATGTGCACACAAACACACACATTCACCATGCAGAGATTACTTTCAAATTCAGACTTACAGTATAACTAGTGGAACAAGGGAATAATATTCAACTCACCCTGCATTTGTGAGTCAGCTTGGCCGGGCTCGACCTGGTAGTACTCCTCACACAAGGCCGACAAGGCTGATACCACTGAAACCTGCAGAGGAAGGAGGATGAAGGTCAGTGAGTAGTAAATCTAATAAGTGGTAAATGAAAGTCTATATCTTCTAATTTTTATTTAGCCACTTTGTTAACCTACCACAAAAGATCTGCATACATTTGCAGATGCTTAACATTTAACTAGTATTTACTTGGCTGGTAATTCTCGTTGACCCATATTGCTACGTCCATTTTATAGGGAAAAATTAAGCTTACCATAACTGCATCCTTCACCCCACTAGATATAAGATGAAGAGTCTTTATTGTGTCGTCAATAAGCCACTGCCACCCAGCTGAAACACAGTGTCACAACATTAGGTACTTTTAGCTAAGATGTTGAATGAATTAAATAAAAACATTTAAAGACATAATATCAGAATTAACTTACTGATTACAGGGTCGTTCTTAAAAGGCATTTTGGACAAGGAAAGCTTTTCTATAAGACTGCAGACTGTAGAAAAGATAAAACCAATCACATCTACTGTATAATGAGAAACCAGCATTGCATTTAATGTCATACATTGTGTTTAATGCAACAACCAATAAATGGCTTTGTGAAAGCCACGTTCTTATTTGCTTTTGGACTCACTTGCTGGCCTCATTAGCTCTCCGCCAAAACCCCTACAAAAAAACATAAGCATTTTTATATAAAGCCAAAACAATATTTAGTTGTTTATTTTTACCATACTGCTGATGAAAAAACAAATATATTCTTTCTGCCTACCTGTACTGTTTTCTGTCATGTAACTGAAAGTAAGTCAGCAAAAGAACATCAGCAACAGAGGATGTTTTGACCACAGGTTATTCAATTTGAAACAACATTTTTGGCTTGCTCCTTGGGGTACACCTACCTTCTGGTGAATGTTTTTTAATGCATCCACACATTCTGGAGAAATTATGTCCACCATGGTCCTGTAGGACAAATACAGGGAGACAACATGTGAGACTTATTCATGTTCAAAGCAAAAGAGTAGAAAACAGAATTACTAATAGCCCAAGGGTGCACATCCTGCCACTGAAGTGTATTTTTTTCCTATTATAGCTGCATCATCAGCAGATATATTGTGTTCTTGTATTTTGAGCCACAAACACAGTTGCAGAGGCTTTTGTTTCTTGCAGACACGTACAATTTCACATCATCTTAAATGTTTATGAGAAGCTCATCTTCACAGTATATGTAGAGGTTTTAAAAATATGTCAAAGTATGGACTAGGACGTCTTCCCTAAGTGTAATGTTCCTTTGACTGGCTCCTTAAAGATCTACCTGTTGGTCTGAAGGCCCAGTTTGTACAGAGCATGTGTGATCTCTGCACATGCCAGGATGGCTCCATGGCGACCGTGGAGGTCAATACCCACTGCCATGGGCAACAGCTGTGGCAAAACTGCAACCAACAAGGAAGAAAGAGCAAGTCATTTATCTGCTCATGATTATGGGTTTATTTCAGTTTCACTTTCCCCACTGCCTTGTGAACAGGTAAGGTGACATTGTTTACCTGTTGCTGCCATATAATCCGGTGCCTGAGGCGTCAGGTTATGGAGTGCTTTAGTGGCGAGCTCTCGGATCACACTGTAAGAATGTTTAAGAATTGAATTCAGACCTACTATACCTAAACCCTCATTTTTAGTGTCATTAATGAAGACAAGTACTTACGTATCCCAGTGGTTGATCTTCATGGCTATCAAATGATCTATCATGGCCTTGGTGTACTCGGGGAAGCTAGCTACATAGACACTTTGAGAACAAACCAAAAAAAAGCTTTAGTTGCATAGCTGCTAAAAGAAAATGAATGCCAGCTTCAGACATGTTTCTGTAACATTCAGATCTATTTCCATCAACCTTACTTTCTCATTTGCTACATCTTTATTCTAGTGTGCTTGTTATGTGTAGTTCTATAGTCATTCATAACCTGAAGCTAGCATCTTTCTCCATTTTCACTGCTTGAATGTTTGCTCTGCTGGTAGTGACACATTTCTGTCAAAGGTGACAATCACTGAAAGGGTTGGAGCTGATGTACACATTTCATTCTTGCCAAACAGATAAAGACTGTTACATGGGGAGAAGCAATCCAACAGATGTAATGTGTATAGCACATCAAGCTGAAGCTAATTGTCAGCCCCCGTCCCTGGTTAGGAACAGCTGAAAAATGTGTGGATAAAAATGTTTGTATGCAGTAAACTGCACATGTATAACAGAAGCAGTGGCTATGTTCTGGGAGACATTTAGGAACTGCATATATGGGGTGTAACATCAACACCAGATTTTGATAGCTTTGCTTTGGGGCCAAATTAACTTAGTTAAACTTAACCAAAAACATTTAAATAAACAAAATTTGCTACATCTAGTTTTATTTGGTTTAAAGCTACTTAGAAACCAAGAAATAACCAGAAATCATGCAATGATTGTCTGCACACACTACATTTTGAATGTCCTACCAGATGACCACAAGTGGCACTAAAACTCAACTAAAATGGGTGCCGTGTCAATGAGGAAGGATTGGAAACTAGTTGCCACCTCACTTTATTGCTCAGGCTGCTCTAATAAGTGTAGCGTCCTAAGCATCTGCCAAAGTGCAGCTTCATGAGGATTGTGTGACTAAGAAAATATGTCTGTAATTGGCAAGAACTGCCATTGTGTAGAATACACTGTTTCTTACCTAATGTTCAGATAGCAGTTGCTGAGATTCCCAACAGCATAGTAGTCTGCCGCAGTTACAATATCAATACCATGAGGAAACGTCCCCTATTGAGATACAAGCAAGCAACAAACAGCTGAGACGTTTTCAGTGCATTGTGTATGAATGCTCCATGTTGTTTGACACTGAGCAGACGAATTTAAGATGGGAATTAAGTGATTTGGTTCCAAATTCAAGTAATGACCTAAGATTTTAAAAAATCTTTTTGGTGCCCTGTAGCAGTACTGGGAGGCTATTTCTTTGTTTCAAAAGCTTGCACCAACAAGGCAAGTTTGAGCAAGACCTGGATGTTTGGCAGCAAATAAACTTCAAATCACAATAATTCTGTTAGTCATAATGTTCAAGTCAATGCTGCGGTCACAAACCTGTCTGCCGACATTCTCCTGAAAGGCAGCCTGGGACAAAATGAGACATAAAAATCAACTTCTATGACATAGAGTCATCACAACTGTACATCTTTAGTTAGCAATCGTAGGATGTTGACCAGAGAACTTACAGAGGCAGCTCTGCGGCAGTTGACATTTCGGTCAAACACAGTCGTGATCAGCAAAGCACTGCAGAGAGAAAGTATGGATTGGAGAGTATAAATGATTACATAAAAGACTAGATTTGTCAGCTGAATACAAACAAGAAGGAATGAAGTGTTTCCGCAGACACAGAAAAATTCATGTTGAATGGGTAGACAACTTAATGTGACTGTAATCAAATGTAAAAGAAATCTGCATGTATCCGTTCGTCCACTATAGCTTTGTAAGTCCAAATGTAAAACATGCTGCTTTGAGCTTTCTTTGTTGACAGTTAACTATTTCAATATTTATTTGCAAGATACAAATCTGTAAATTGACACTTGGCAGCTTGGACAAATTGGCAAATTATCTCCGACTTTGCAACATTTCCTTTTTTGAGATCCTAACCTGTATATCTCTGTCCTGTTACAGCGCGCCAACAGTGTATCAAGATCTTAATAATTTGTTAATATTCAATGGCTAAGAATTTTGATTACATCATCACCACAAAACTGATTACAGTGCACAGTTTCCCGGCACCTTAGGAAAACGCAGTCACAGTGTGATTAACCATGACACTCCCTGCAATACTGGCAGTTGTCCGATTGTATTTCGACCTCAACATCCTTTAACTTTAGCTGCCTCTACAAGTCTGAGGAGGGGTGGGTGTGTGAATGTCAGTTGTTGAAGGGGGGCCAACCTACTTATACACAACAGTGACAGCCTGAGATTAACTGCTGTTGGCCTTGTTTGCTCTGCACACGTTGCCTGCCTCCAAACTGCAAGATCTGGAAGGTCTGGAGCTTTACTAACTGCCCCACTTTAGCTTTAATAACTGCCCTTGCCCTGAGGGCTTGAAAACAAAAGCAGTCCTGATTGAACTGTAGATACTGCCCTAAAGTATATTTGAAAGTATGTCTGTGGCTGCTATAGTGTGACTGTAACTGTGTGAACAGATACAACTGTGTGTATGTGTTTGCCCAAGTCACTTAGTGCCACACTCACAAAAGTGAGTTTTCGGTAAATGTCATCAAGCTGTAATGAATAGAGCAGGAACCAGCTTGTCTATGAGTTGCTGCCAAACGGCGACCGAAACCTACAGTAACAGGCGAAACTCTGCAATCCTGTAGGCTAGGGAAAGAGAGGGTGTTGTCGTGACTGCTGATGATAATGGTAGTTGCAGGGGTTCAAACTGACGCTGCAGAGCTGGTCTGCACAGTCAGAGGCCACAGGCCTATACATGCACACGGAGAGAAAAGGGATCGAGGAGGAGGTAAACTGTTACTATTGACAAAGACTGAACGCACGTCACTGGAGGGCATTGCACCTTTGTTTCTCCACACTGGTTGCCGTTTAGATGTACAGGATTTAAAATGTTACTAATTACTAAAAAATCACTATTTTAAGGCTGGGTCCAGCCTTTGATCCTGGAACAAGCCCTTCCTGGTCATTTTGCATTCTAGGTTATGGACCAAAAGAGACAATTTCTGTCCCGTCCCTATGGCTTTGCAACAATCTAAAAATATGTATATAAGTAAAAGTGAAGCAAAACTGTTTATTGACCGAAAACATAAAACCTTTATGATTATGTGAATGAAACTGAACATGTCTGCCTCATGTCTGCATAAGCAACCTATTCACTTTTAAACAAAAGTCTGGATGGCAATTACACTAGGACAGACCTAGTAACATTTCCAACACTGCAGAAGTATGAATTAGATGCAGTCAGATTAGTGTAAAGGCAGCATGCAGAGAGAAAGTCAGAGAAATGCGCATTTTGTAATGTCACTGCCTACTAAGAACACTTAAATTAAGGTATTATCTCAATCTTTATGTCTTATGCTCTAAGAAAATAAAATGAGTTAGGAAGCACTGTACACTTTGAGTTTTGGGAAGGTGATGAAAAGTTCTGAGCCCTCAATTTATTCAGCGTTATAATATATATTATTATACTGTAGAGAATAATGCCATTGAATGACGTACCCCACTCTCTCTTAAATACCAGTCTTGTTCTATCAGATTGTGCTCTACAAGAAATAATGGAATTACATATGACTTTTCTTTGTTTTGACATCGGCATTATATATCGGCAATATATACTCCCTACTCTCTAAAAATCATCATTGGCCATGGAAAAACTCATATTTGTCAACCACTAATAGTCTCTCTATATATTTTAAATTATATTCATGCTGCTTGGATGAATAAAAACATTTCCAGCAATATGTTTTATATAAAGCTTGTGAGCAAACAAGAGTAAATCGAGAGTCCGAACATAATAATGCTGTTTCATTCAATGCTCAGGCACCGTCAGCTACTACAAAACAGGGAGGAGGATTTGCTCTTTTATAACGAAAAACTGGAACAAATATCTCCACCCCCTCTCTGCCAAATACTACACGAGCGTGCAGCACTTTCCCTTATAGAAAAATGTATTCACTACTTCTACTGACTGTCCCTTTGCAGTCCTCACACATGGACCTTAGAGACTTTTCCTGGTTGCTATAATGCATATATAAAATCTTTATAAATCCCAAAATATCCTCTAAGTTCAGAGTGAGTGTTGAATCATTGGTATATCGTTACTGTGTCAGAGAGGGCGCTCAGCGAAAATTCAGCGTTCAGAAGAACTGCTGTCACTGAGCCACAAAAAGATAAACAGCAATGTACATGAAGGCACAAACACAGCACACAAGTATATCTGCTCAGTATGTGGCAACAGGCAAGATTGATGTGACACAGAAAAACTGGTTTGAGTTAGCAAGTACCTGCTTAGATGCAAACCATACAGCTTTTATGCAAATTGCAATGACAATGAAATTCACAATGAACTGCAACAAAGAAATCTAATTATAAAAACAGTGTATTGTGCTTTCATCTCTTAATTGTAGCTGTTATTTTGTATATAGTGGAGGACTATTTTATATATTTGATTTTTAGAGTATGTAGATATTGCTGGGATGATATCATTGGCTGATTGCAGGCTTATCACAGATATATCAATGCAAAAAACTGTTTATGGGCTGCAATTTTCATATCTGACCTGTATTTTACTTCTTTGTCGGGAAAGAGGAGGGATTATGTCGCTAATGGGTGCCAATTATGGCATACCATTTGTTACTGTAAATAATACTGTAAAAATGTACATTACAATTACACAAGTAGGAAATATTGAGTTTGCATGAACAACAAACAGCAGCAAAAGTAAATTAAAATGGTAATAGGCATAGTTGTTTTTTGTAGATGAAAGAGTGAAATATCATTACAGGCATATTAATAGTGAACTCAACCATTTGGGCCACTCATCAACACAGATTCACTCTCATATCACTGAAACAGTGACCTTGACAGATAAAATTGTTTTCTTGTTTGCTGCAGGTTTTGCAGCAATTTATCCATGTTAAAGTTATATGGCAAAGGAAGGAAGAAGATGGTTACCTGGCAATCTGAGTGACAAAAGGCTTGAGCTCCTGGGGTTCATACGCCCTGGCAAAAGACCAGCACACATAGCAGGCAGAGTCACGCACATTGGAACCAACGCTGCATGCTCCCCTCTTTTCCTCGTAGGTCAAGGATTTGACAATGAGTGGCACAACTGCAAGTTGACAATAGAAATGGATGAACAACAAAAAAAGAATCATACTATCAAATAATGAAAGCTATGCCAAAAAACATGTAACAACTGTATGCAATCTTTGTGGTAAGGAGAGTTCAAATATCACTACTTTAGCTTCACACCTGCATGAAAATTGTGTGTGTTGGCTATACAGTTTATTTTATAATAATGAAGAATGTATCATTATTAAACACTTCCAATTTTCAATATGCTGAGTCTCCAAACTGTGGTAAGCATTTCAGATTGTATTACTGTTTTGGCGTACATGCATTTAAAACAACCCTTTGGCAGCACATTTTTACTTTTTACTTTTGTTGACTTTTAACCTTTTTCTTTGCCCTATTGTTTTTATTTTTATGCTCTATGTGTTATATTTTCAGCACTTTACTGTTTTTATCTGTATCTGTAGCAGTGATTTATTTAAATATAAGGTGGGTTACAAGTAAAATTTATTATTATAATTTTTATTATTAGAGCTGATTAAAAGCAGCAGAAAATATGCACAAGGCCAAGATATTACCATTATAATGGACTGTCATTTCTTAATTGTTACTTATGTATGTAAATCAAAAATATATAAATATAACTATTATAGTTTGGAATAGCAATAAAGTCAGCTCATTTAGTAAAAATGTTACTTTTGTAAATCTGTAACACTGTACTATAGACCTTGAACAAAAAAAAGCGATGTAACACTAAACAAGATCAGCACCAATTTTACCTGCGAGTATGCAAATGTCATGTTGATCTTGCCAGCTTGCTACTGATCTTGAGGCATTGATGTAAATCAAAGTTATTTGCAGTAACTGCAGAATGAGCCCTGTGTGGTCATTTCCACAAAAGAGAGAAACGGAACAGGAAAGAAGAAGAAGAGCCCCCACCCCACCACATCACATCATGTAAATCATCGCTTGAGGCTTGACTAATATCAGGTACATCAATGTTGCCTAAGGGCCCTGCTGTTTGGGCTGAAGCCACACCCACCAGTGAGACAACACCTGAGAGAGAGGAACTCACCACACAAAACTAACATCACTAAATACAGCACACGCATGCACCATCACACACATTCACAAACACACTCTGAACTTTTAGCACAAACTGAAGTCAACGTCCTGACCAGGTACCAACGCTGGCGGAGGGCTGTGGAGCAACTCTGAACAGGCTGAATACTCAGGACACTGTTGCTTCAGCCAGAACAGGTAATTATTTTCTTTTTTTTCTTCCTTCATTAAGAAGGACGCAGCATTAAGTTACATTTACTTATTTACATTACACTTACTAAAGCCTTTTTGTGTTATTGGAAAAGACTTGTTTGTAAAGTAATGTTAACTAGTTTGTAAGGTGTATTTAGGTTAGTGAACGCTGTATGCACCTGTTACCTATGGATTTTAATTAGCCCTGCCTGCAATGCCACAGCTGATGCACAGGTCATGCTGAAATTACTTGGCCTCTGTAGAAGACCTTCTAACAAAGTTCAGGAGATTTAGAAAGAGAACATAGCTTTTTTTAACAATTCATTTTATAAAAATTATACAGACTGTGAATTGAAAAAGAAAGACATCACTTGAGCTCATAGTAACCAAATATATTTTCTATTAATGAAAACAAAAAGATTTTGACTACATTATATTCATAGTGAAGAGACACACTGCTGAAAAGGAATTTTCTAATGAATTTCTCATCTTAAGAAGGGAGTGGCTTTGCGTGCTACTACAGTTGGACAGAAACTTGAGTGACAACTTCTTGCGACAGTGCATGACAAGCAGGTTCCTCCATGCGGCACCCAGCAACACTTAACCCACAGCTTTAGGTGACGTCTCATTTCAAAGGCGAACCAGAAATTTTTCAGATGCCATGTACTTCACAGTTTCACTAAAACGGCTAATTTGAACTATTACTACACATGCTAGTGGGTACACTGCATGGGGAATTATTAAAGAATTACTTATCATTCTCATGTATCTCCAGGGCTGGTGAGATCATCAAATGATGATGATGATTATGATTGGGAGCTGATTGAGTGCATCCCGCAGGTGTAGTCATGGGAAGCAGGTGTCTGGTGGTTCCCACGCCGACAGCATAGACTTAAGTAAGGTTGAGAGAAGAAGCATGTCTCTGCATGCCCTCCAGGTCTGTGTTAGTAAGCACCTTGTCTGCCCAACACCTGCCTACCTAGTGCCCTAGCGTCTCTCTAACTTTACAGGGCATGAGGGGAGTGATATCAGAACGGATGGAAAGGTAAACAGGCAAACCGACACCAAGTAGAGGCGTTTGTAGGCTGCCAAAAACCACACAAAGACCCGAGTGCACCTATGCAAACATGTGGGTACATTTTTACATACAGTACACAGGTTTACATATTTAACTATTACTCTGTTTGTTGTCCAACCCGGTGTGAAGAAACAGTTGCTAAAATACATTAGCCTGAGGGTGCAGTGTTTTGAGCAGCTAGAGATTTTTCTGCCTGAGCAGTTAAAGGAACACAGAGAAAAACGTTCCAGTGAGAGCCACTCTGCATCTGAACCGGTCAAACAACTCTATTAGCCTAATTTATTTTTCTCTTATATGCTTTAGATCCCATCCCTCAACAGCTTCAGTGAAAAGAGGAACTTCAAGCAAACCTAAACCATTACTAATTCCCCAAATGCAATGTGTTGTATTTTTCTTTCAGAAAACTTGCACCACGATGGAAACTGTGCAGGAGCGCAAGCCAAAAAGGCCTCACTACATTCCCCGACCGCCAGGCAAGCCCTTTAAGTACCAATGTTTCCAGTGTCCTTTCACCTGCAATGAAAAGTCCCACCTCTTCAACCACATGAAATACAACTTGTGTAAAAACTCCATCTCTCTTATGTCACAAAGAAACGGGCAAACAGCCCGACAGCTCAAGGCTTTAGCAAAGGGGGTCCCTGTCAAATCTACAGATTGTCCAAGCCCTCCGCCGGCCATTCTGAACAACAGACCTGAGGAACAGGGCGATGAGGAGAACAAAGCTGAGAGCAGAGATGACACCGAAGAAGTAGACGTTGGGTGTGACAGTCCAGTCAATAAGGACAGCCAGAGTGTGACAAAATCAAATACAGTAACAGACAGAGAGAACATGGAGAGCAATCAGGCCAAATCTCTGCCGCGCCCATCTGCCTTCTACCCTGTCACACCCAAAAATGACGGAACAGAAGCCTTTAAGTCATCTGTGCAGCAGTCAGAGGATATGCAAGCACCTGTTCCTACTTTCAACCACCCAGGCTTGCCATGGGGCACGATTTCATCATCCATTCCCTTAAAACCGTTCCCCCCTCGCATGGTTCCTGAATACTCTCCTTATCTCCTGCCTGACCGAGCCCTGTATCCACCGTATTACCTCCCCGGAAACCACCATGAAAATAGGCCGAACTCTCCTTCTTTCCACACAGAGTTCATGGATCCACAGAGGCCTGTGGTACCACAACCCATTGCCCCACCGCCCACTTCCCTCTTTCCCCCATACCCATACAGATACTGCCACCCGATTCACCCAGGGCTCCCTCTGCATTATGCCCTGTACAGACCACACGAGCTCTCCATGCCATTAACAGGACCCAGATTTCTTCCTTTGGATTTGTATGGCCCGACCCTTGGGTCTAAGGATTATGACTTGCACATACATCCACGTCCCAGTCACAACAGCCTCAACACATCTACACAAGAGGAGAGCAATGAGAGCAATGAGAGCAATGAGAGCAATGACGGGCAAGGAGACAAGGAAACTAGGCTAAGCCCTAAGGAGGGCTGTTCGGCCCTGGGGTCCCCTGACAGACCCAGTCATGCACACATCATCCAGAGAGGCACAGAGGCCGAGCACTACACCAACAAAGCTGAATCAGACACAACCTTCCATCGAGAACACACAACTACAGCCTCGCAACCCATCAAAACTGACTTAAGACAAGAGGAGTACGCAGAGAGCCTACTGCAGTTGAGAACTCTGCATGTGGATGGAGGGTAGGTAAAAGAAAGACATCTTTATTTCTTGGCTTAATTGAGCTGCAGAATACCGTACATGCAATTATGATAGTCAGTCCTTAACTCTCTATTTTGGCCTGTCTCTTTCAGATCAGCTGGGAGTAACAGATATAAGTCTACGTCTGTCTCTGAGCCAACTCCTGAAACCACATTAGAACAAGATAATGAGGACAACAGAGAAGACCTGGCCCCCCTCAACCTCTCAACAAAAAACCAGGACAAAGAAAAAAATCTATCTGAATACAGACCGAGGTGCTCAGATACAGAGACATTCAATGGGCAAGAGTTGCCTCTGAACCTCAGCCTGCGGGCTTCTTATAGCAGCCCTGTACACAGCTCTGCTCTGAACACTTCAGAAGATCTTCAGCAGAGGCCAGACACTGAGCAGGATGAAGAACCATATGACCAGAGGCAGACTGCAGCACTGGCACTGTGTCAGCTAGCCATTGCAAGTTCTGCTGCCTCTTCATGTGACTTTGGCACTGCAAAAGGGCCCTCAGAGGATTACACAGATGCAAGAAGTCCTGTCTGTCCAGACAAGACAAAGCAAACAACCAACGCTAAGGGAAAGGGCATGAAAAGAGCAAGCAGCTCAGGCCGGGCTGAAAGCAACTGCCATAAACAAAAAAAGAGAGCAAAAGCTCCAGGGCGGCCTCTGAGGAAGAGGCCTCGCTGTTGCTAATAACTAAACTCGGACTGTTATTTGTATTATTTGGTAATAAGGATTGAATATCTCTGACCTTCACCACTGCAAGCTTTGATGTGATCACATGAGCCCTTTGAACAACAATGTTAAAATAATAATTAAGTGCTATAAGATTTCATTCTTCTAGCAAGGGCAGATGTGACATGTCTGTAGCACTGCCACAAGGTCAACTGTAAAATCAATCAATAAAAAAATAAATGTAAAGACTTGTTATCACAGGTATGTGCATACCGTGTCTTGTTCTCACACATGATTGGAAACTTTTATAAGGTTCTTAATATTTAAGTACAGACCTGTTTTTTGTATTGGGGAAAAATGGACTGTAAATGTAAATATCTTTAATAAATAAATAACAAACTGACTCACTATTTCAGTGTGAATTTGTGGACACATACCATCTGTCAACCTGGAAGGTAGCAGCAGGCCCCTCCTGCCAAGCTCTGCCAGTGCCAGGCAACCTCCATGCCAAGCATTATCTGTTTCCTGGAAGCTTGAAAAAGAACAACTCAGGTCAAAACATAGAACATGTTAATATGCCTGCGTAAAAAAGTTGCCCCTGTGAGACAGGTATTTTGAAACACAAAAAAGCAAACAAATAAACATATAACACATGATAGCGTGACTGATGGAGAGAGCCAATATTCCCCAAGCATGAACATACCTGAAGCAGTCCAGCACTGATCCAACCACCTCATCAGCCAGATCCTTGGGAAGCCTCCCAGTCACCCTCCCAATGCTGAAGGGTTAAATACAACAGATGATTATTATAACACATAAACTATTTCAGAGGAGCTGTCTTTGACAAAGAATACCAAAGGCAAGTAGCAACAGGGATGTTATCAACAGTTCAGGTTTGCTAGGTGTCATATGAACAGATTGTTACCCCTTTGCTGCAGACCAGCGCACAATTGTCTCCTTATCCTTCAGTGCCAACAGCAGATGCTCTGTAAAATACCATGCAAATTAGATTTCCTGAGCAGAGGTATTGCAATAACAAACATTTTTAACAGAGCAGAGGCTGAAACTGACCAATAACAGTCTCCACTTCTTCAGGAATATCATAGTCCTCCTCCTGTTCTTGTGTCTCCTCTTCAGGAGTCACAGCGGCAGCGGTAGACTGGGACATAGAAAGGTTTGCTGCTAGGGAGCGGCTGCCTCTCTGGTACCTGAAAAACATGTGCATAAAATTTTTAAGGCCATCAGCTTTGTGCTGTGTGACATTACTCACAATAAAAATCTAACTAGAAACAGACCTGACATTGAGAAATTCCCAGTTGAACGGGGAGCCATATGAGGTTATGTGAATCACTTTATTTCAATAATAACAATATTATTTACATTTATTGTTTACATGTATTAAATCTAACAAACTTTTTTGCAAACACACACTGAATTTCTTTTTGCATCGATGTATTATAGAGATAGAAATTGTGCCAGCTGACTTTGCTTGGTTAGTTTGCACAACATTTGGTATTATGTCTGACCTCCAAGCAGCCAAACGTGGCTTCAGGAAGTTGAGGCCAAGTCTCTGGATTAGTTTGACACCGAGCTTCCTCAGCATGGCCTGGCTGCTCTCTGATAGATTTTTCTGCTCCAGAGACTTCAGAATTGTGGGAGCTGGGAAACAAATAAGGAAACCAATATTACCTGTTATAACACTGTTATAACAAATAAAATGACAAATACATACAGGTACATACATATTTATGGAGGTATCTAGTTAGAGGTTGACGAAGACATACTTCCATGCCTTTTTGTCCAAAAAAATATTCTCACTGTGTTGAGAATTCAAAGATTTTAATATTTACATAGAGTATGTGTACATATCACACCACCAACCAATAATCCTAACTGCCATGGATGAGGTTGACATACCAGTTCCAACTGCACTGTCTCTACCTAATGTCCCATATAGACAATTCATGCATGGGAAGGCTCTGTTGTACTTACTGAAATATCACCTGATGTCTAAATTCAAATATCTTCCCTCTAGCATAGACTATTTAGATTAAGATTTGTAAACACAAATAATTCTATTACCAAAGGCAAAAACAACGAACAAAGACTATGAGTGTGACAATCATACGCTCCAACAACTCCTGTTCAGGAAATTCTGTTTTTTCTTCGACTTCCACATGGAGATTAGAGAGCAAAGTATTGAATTATTACAAATGTAACAGGGAAAAGGGAACCTACCATACGGTAATAGGTCATCTCGTTTTCCATGTTTAAAAAGCTTCGCCTAGGGGGCATAAAACAAGAAGACCAAATCAATTTAAGACACTGCAGACGACACATGATAGCAATAACATTTGGGAAGGCGTCACACATTTTTAAATAATACCAAATTCACACTAGCTTATTTCTTGACAATTTCTTGTTGTCCTTAAATCTTGATGTTTTGCAGTATTTTACCCTCAATCTACACACAAAAACAGTAAAGTATGGGCCCTTTAGGTTTGTTGACTGAATAATCAGAGCCAGTTTTGAACGCCCTAAGCAGCACATAGGCTGGAGCCAGATTCACTTCACAGACATTAAGTACGAGTTACACTTTCTAAACATGTTATGCAAGTTTATGTGCCAATGATATGAATGCAATGTGCTTGCTTGAGGGCTGCATTAAATTTCTTTAGCTAACAGGAAGTGATTACACAATACCCTTCATCGTTAATTGGGACTGTACCGATTTTCTTTTTTTACATTCAAGGCTTTTACTGAGGTTTTCAATTGAATGTCTGTCACCATTGTTTATGAAGTCATCATGATTTTGATCTGATTAAATGGGTTAGTCTTTTTTTATTAAATAAACTTTAATGAATGTAACTCATCAGTTCCAAATACATATAGATATGTAGATTGTTGGCTAATCCCAAAATCTAACCAGTGCAGACGTTCGGTGTGACTGACAAAGGACGGGTGCTGTAACCTTAGTAACAATGATACAAACTACTTGAGCTTAAACAGATTGTGGTTATAGAAAAGTAATTTATGGTGCTGTTAGATTGCTGCTAGACCGCCCGCTAATACAGATGTGTGCCTCCATTCGTGTGTGGCAAGCAGGAGAACAAACGTTTTTTTGACCGCAGTGAAAATGCTGTTTTTGAAAGGCTAAACACCAACAAATTGGAGCAGAATGTTTCGTAAGTTAAAAACCTGTTTTTATAAGTAAATTTTGACTTTTGGAGAAATGTTAGAATCACGTTGGAAACAATCCTATGGAGCCACCACTGGACTCTAATTCTACAAATAGTATAATACTACTACTACTAATAATAATAATAATAATAATAGTATAGCATAAACTTTATCTGCAACTGTGTAGAAAAAAATAATCAAAATCATTCATATCTATCATTTTAAATGAGAACAGGTGTAATGTGAAAGGCATACAGTTGGAAAAGCGGATTTCATTGGAACTAAGTACCCTCAACGTTCTCATTTGCTGAAGAACCGTTTAGCTTAAAGCAGTGGATCAAACTGACATAAGTCATCTGAAGCAGCAGATCCCACACACGCAGCAGGTGCATTACACACCTGCCAAAACCACATCAGGTATTGTGTCAGACATACCAGTCATGTCAGCTCTTGTAAACTACCCTCTTTAGGTTTTAATACAGCTCACCGATTACACTGCCTTCAAACATACAAAGACAGGTGTCCATGCAACCGCACATGACTGAGTCTGATTGTTAGGTATGTGTATGCGTTTACCAGAGACTGCAAGGCACCATCTAGCACCATAATGTCTCTCATTGACTGGTCACCAGTCTGGGATATAGTGGTGAGGCTCCAGTCCAAAAAGTCTCCGAGGCGCTTCTGTTTCACATCAGGGCGTGTCATGAACCTGTACAGTCATGCACAATAAAACAAGAAAACAATAAAATGCTTCATGTGGATAAACAAATGCAGACACCAGTAAAGACATTTCAAGAACAACCATGCCCCTTACTGGCTGGAAAACTAATTACAGTTACTAACTTCAACCACATTGTATTTTGTGTTTCTGTTATGTTCCATTCAACCATCATATTATGATCAGCACAGGCATAAAAGTGTGTACTTTGTCCTCAACTGCCCTCAGGTAGTTGTCAGTGAGTCAATAGGATTAACAAAAGAAAACCTATAATGATAATCCACAAGCTGAAATTAAAGTGAAGTAAGGATGTCCCGAGCCAATCCAAGACCAATAAATACAGGAATTTTGATTAAGATATCAGCTATAAATTAAGGTGTGCTTTCCTGGAAGTGCAATGACAGCTGTCAAAAATTCCCCACTACGCTATGTTAATAAACTGCCCACACGATGAAGTGAGTGAGTGACCTGCTGAGCCACAAAATATATTAAAATAGAAATCAGTTTTACTTAATTATTTAATATATAATTATATCAATGTGACCAGAGAGGTCGTTTTATGCCTATTTCAGTGACATTTAGCAGGTGAACCACATCTCTACAGTACTACCTACTGTTGGTAGAAACTACAGTATTTTGTTCATGCTGAGACTGTTAATGGTACAAAACATTATGGTACGCTGAATTTTCTTAATATCTAAATTGCTTCACTAATTTAAATGCAAGCCTAAAATGTGCACTGTAGGTTGTATAATGAAGGAAAAATGGTCAAAAACAGAATTTATATAAAAAATGGATCATAAATCCTGGTCGGGACATCCGTAACGGAAAGTGTCATACTGAAAATAGCTGCACTTCAGTACAGAAATGACAGAGACTGTTTAATGTGGAGGCGTCAGAGACACTGAGGCACTAATCAGTCACCTGGATAATGTTAGAATCATACAGGGATATTAATAACCACATCATGTTTCATATCATATTCTGAATAGGATTAAAAGGATAAGCAGTGGTGGAAAGTAGTGATGTGTCCGTCCGTGTCGAGGCTTCGAAGCGTGTGTCGAGTAATGCAGGATGACTTTTGTGAAGCGCGTATCGAAGCTTGTGTTGATGACGTATGTGGTGACGTTCGAAGCCTCGCGAGCCGGCTGTACGTGACCGATTCAGGAATTGGTCTGCGGGTTTGGCGTGCGATTCGATAGGAGCAGCAAAATGCAATGGACCCTCCTCAACATTTTGTGGACTTTTGAACTTGAAATTTAACACAATTAGATTTTATTCACAGCTCATTTTAAATGACTAAAAAAGTTTATCAACTTATGTCAGAATTGCTTTGATCAAATAGCTTAAAAAATTGTGATGAAACAGAGGAAAAGAAAGTGTTGACTTTTTTTTTTTTTACATTTTGTGGCTTTGGTAAGAATTAAACTCTTACCCCATATTACCGTAATAATAATTTTATAAAGCAGGTAAAATCATCTCCAAAAAAGAAACCGCCTGAAGCCCAGCACTGTGGAAGTGTTATTTTTAAATAAATATGAATAAAATGTTGTCTCTATTATCTAAAGTCACAAACCAAGTTATCATAACCCTCTCCCTTGTTTCCACTTTCCTTTTGACCTTGTCATTGTATCATAAAGACAGACACCTTATAAAAAGCTAATCAGTCATGTATTGGCATCACAAACATCATTCATTAATTTTTTCAATTCAAAACTTCACACACCAAAGCCATGTTGCCGTTATAATCTGCCTGTTTTACATTTATTGTCCACTTGATGGCACAGTAGAGCAATTGAAGCACAGTGACGCTTCGGCCCATGACTGAACCAATTGGATGGAAAGCTTCAATGCTTCATGAAGCTTCATCTCGCCATCACTAGTGGAAAGTAGCTAAGTACATTTACTCAAGTATTGAACTTAAGTAGAATTTTGAGGTACTTGTACTTCACTTACATATTTCCATTTTCTGATACTTCTACTCTACTACACTTCAGAGGTAAATGTTGTACTATTTACCTTTTCCATTTTACTTTTTCTTCACTACACTTATTTTATAACTTTAGTTACCAAATAATTAGATACTAGTTACAGATTTATATTAGTAATAAAACAATTATCAACAAATACAATGACATGTTATTATTGGTTAAGATAAGATGGGGTTTACAAGCTAGTATGCTATGCTATGCACACATCAATAATGAGAATATAATAATATATATTAAAAAAAAGAAGTATAAATCCTTGGCTGGTTCTGATTATTATCCCCTGGCACTTTTCTGAATATGTTGTGTTTTGTCTGCTTAATGAATAAAGCTTAAAATTTAAAAAAGAACAGTTCCTATCTTAAGCGCAAGGGTCATTTAAAGCACAAATTTATCTCTTTTTCCTAATTTCTAGGAGTAATGCACACCCTATGTCCATCATCAAGTGTAAGACATTAGTTGTCACAGAGTTTTCGGTAGTGCTGATTTGATCAAAAGAATAACTTAATTTGTTCTCATTACTATTCATACGTCCTTACTAGTCTATCAACATCCAGCAGCCCACTGCTCTGGGTTAGACTTTGAGATTTTTGTGGCTACGAGGGTATATTCATGTTTTATTATGTATGGCATTTGAGTAAAATGTTAATTAATAACATTAAATCTGCCAGATGATTGTAAGTATTTACTTACTTTGATACCAGTACAGTTGCAGCATCCCTGGGAGTATCACTAACGACTAGGTAAGACTGGAAAGAAAGAAGAAAATGTTATTCATGCTGTATGATAACATGACTGTAAATACTGTACATCATAACATTCTTAAACAGTTTCTCTATGGTTACATCAGTTTGGATAGAGACATATTGATGATTTGCTTGTTTTGTATTAGTTTAAATGTTTGGCAGTAATAATGGATTTATTACCGACTCAAAAAAAACAGCAGAGGATGATTTATTATTAGTTACTCTGTTCCATAAATGTCATTGAATAACTGCTGCAAAATTTCTAGACAGTTTATTCAGATATTTTGGGGATCCACATATCCTGATAACAGAGCAAAGCCATTATGGGGAGCAAGACCTAGACATATAGATCCACTTCCCTAACCTTCCTTAACTTGCCTTTGCAATAGCTAGAATACGGTCCATGGTGGACTCTCTGGCCTTGCCACCGTCTGACTCCAGATGGCCATCCAGACGATAAAGGTCAAAGGGAATGAGGCAGGTCATGGACAGCCACAACAACAACATGTAGCGAGTTTCCCAAGTCTGGAATAAGTAGATGGCAAAACAAACTATTGTTAAACATCTGATAAAGCTAACAACCAAAGGTAATTGCAAATGCACAGAGGTGTAATTGTGAAGACCTGGATTATTGTTTTTTTTCCCCTTGAAAAGTAATACCAGTCTCACCTCAGAGTCTTTGGGATCCTGCCTGGACAGCAGGTCTAGAACTGGCTGGACATCTGCAACCTCATGGGGAAGAAGTTGCATGAAGATTTTATAGCCCCTGACCTGCCCGGGAAAAAAACAAATCAATACCTGGGGACTGTCTCACAAATCAGGATTTCTGAATTAACTGGATAACTGTCCTGCGTCAGTAAAGTGAGCTTTCCAGTGTTCACTCGGTGTAGTGAAGTCTGGTGAGCGGTGTTTTGGACTGACCTTACAGATGATGTAGAGAAACTTGAAGCTCAAATGAACCAATGAAGGGGGAGACTTCTCACTCCTTACAAACTCCAGCATCATGTTCAACATCCATTCTAAGACAAAATGGAAGAGAGAGAGTATATTTTAATCATATATACCATTCTCCAAATGAATCCACAGTACTGACAGAATATGAATTTAGAGATTTACTTTATCATAATGTACCTAAGTGCGGGTCCAGCAAATGAGGCTGCTCTTGATATCTGTTCATTATCACTGTGGGAAAAAAATTAGCAGAATGTGATGACAAGCTCAAAACACTGATTTAAAAATTCTCATTTAAGGATTCATGTACTCTGTGGACGACTGTCTCACCCAAGAACTTCTGCGTGGTGGCCTCGCTTGTCACCATGTCCCCGTGGACCTCAGGCAGGCTGGAGAGGAGAGCTCTGGTCTCACCACTCTCACTGAAGCCCCCCAACACGAACGTTGTTACAATAGCGTCCGACTCTCCTCCTTCACCACCGCAACCCCCATTCTCTGTCTCCGATAAGGCCATTTGTGCCGGAGTTTTACCCACAACGAGTCTCTTTGTCGCAGAGTCTAACTTTAGCGTTTGTTGTTCTAAGTTATGTGCCAGTTAGCTAGCTATTGTTAGCATGTAACGTTATGCCTAGCGAAAACCACCGGGGTGTGGGTGAAAATGAACGACGAAATGTATAAAACGTATAGCATTAAAGTGGAAATTTTCTGCAAGGGAAGTGAAATTAATATCAATAAAGAAAACCGTAACACTAATGCTCACAGCATCACTGATATGATGCTCCTTCTATCTACGTAGCTGTTGTGTTCGCGCCACGCCCCGGTACTGTAGCCGAGGAGGTTCAGACGTAACGCAGCCTTATGTTTCTGAGAAAGTGCTTAGCAAAATATGAACTATAAAGAATTACTGCAATGGACACAGTAAGTAACCACATCATTATTTATGAATTAATCAATATTATAATTTTTTATTATGTTATTTAAGTCCGATTAAATCAATATTACCTCTTAATGTAGTATAAACATAATCACACACACATATAAGCAAAGTAGCAATTAAAAATAATGTAAGATGACTACATTTTATGTAGACTATGTTACGAAGTTACATGAGCACTAGGTGGCCAGTTTTGGTGAGTTCTTTATGATGATGTAGGTCTTGCAGTCTGATTCACTACTGTTGATACCAAACATATAATAAAGACAGCAGGTCAGGACAAACACATTGCATCATCCCAGGATTTATTGTTGGTTAAGATTGCAAATATTTCAAGGATATATTACAATGGAGCAACAGTTTGTAGGTGTATGAAGTGTCAGTCTGCACAACATCAACACTTAGGATATTATGGTTTATATAAGTATACAGCATTGCATTCACTGGGAAAATCAGACGTCCTTTGCACAGTAGTATAATTCAGTTGAGTGTTGGATGAATGCAGGCAATGAAAAAGAATCAAAAATTAAGAAAGGGTTTGCAGCACAGCAAAACTTGCACAAAGCTTCAGACCAACTTAAAACTTCTTTGTATTCTTCTAACTGACAAGCAAGCTTGATGAAGAATACCAAAAACGTGTTGCTTGCTCTTCCACTTGCAGAAAATGTTCAAATAAAGACCAAGAAGTTTAAACTTGGATCAGAGCTAAGTTTTTTTTAAACAGTATTTCATGTTAAGGTTTATGTTTGCTACACGTGAGTCTGGAGAAAATACAGAATGTAAAAGTACTAACAAAGTATATATATCCTTGTTCAAACACACAATTTAAGATAATATCTGAAATATATGGATTCTGTTTTTCACCTTTTGGGAGCAGGTTGGTATAGGTGGAGCAGGCATGACTGAATTATTTTGTTATGTTGGTTCTGTATTTTCTACAAAATGAAACAGACAGTACGATGTTAGAATGTCATGTTTAGTCTTCAATAACTCAGCACACTATTTTTGGTTAAATTAGCATCTGTCAATTTATACATAATACTTGACTTGAGTTTAAGACTGTGGAGCTTTCTACAAGTGAATTCAAGTGCAATTATTTCAGAAGGTTCTTCATAATCCTTATTGAAGAGCCCCTGTAGCCACCACCAAAGTGATTCCAGTGATTCAGATAGTGGAAGAGTTGGTAAAGCTGGTTTCTCTTTGCAAAGCCTGGTGCTTGAGGAATTTTTTCATGGTAAGCAGAGTAAAAAGAGCTGTTGAAGCCACCGAACATTCCTGCAATGCCCAGCTCAAACTCTGAATGGCCATAGAAGGAAGCTGGGTCAAAGATGACTGGGCCTTCTTCACACTCTGACACATTTCCTCCCCATAAGTCCCCATGGAGGAGAGCAGGGGAAATCTCCAAATCTTGGAAAAACTGAGGGATCTTCAGCTGTAAATAACAGACACTATATGTAAGTTCCACTGTCAGATGAATGATATAATCATAAGGATGTCATTTTTTGTTTCTGATGGGATCAAATGGAGGGTGCACCTGTAGCTCGGCCCATGCTTCTCTGGCTTCCCTGTCTCCATACGATTTCTCCACCAAGTTAAGCTGATGCTGCAGCCTCTGCTGCGAGTAAAATTTCACCCAGTCATCCTGCCACTCATTTTGCTGGGGAGGTAAGGGAAAACATGAAAGCTACTTAGGAATTACTAAGGAAGACTCTAACATATCAAAGACATACCTACTATATTTTAGAGACTACAATACAGTCCAGTTTTGCCTAGTATACAGATAAAATAATTTTTTTTTACCTGTGGAATGTATCCACAGCATGTAGTTACACTGAAGCCAAATTTTTGAACACCAGCCACCTCTGACTGCCCAGCTCCTTTTCCTGTGAAGTGTAATATAGCTTACATAGTAAATCTTTAATTCACTGACACTTCAAACTCCTATTCAGTGTAGTGTTGCAAAAGGATGAAATGCTGTGTGATATACTTAAATGAGGTGAATTACCCACTGTCTGCTGCTCTTTATTTAATTTGTCCAACTGTCTCTTGTTGTGTAGATGCAGAGCTGCCAGCTGCTCTCCTAGGCACTTTGAGTACCTACATTTTGGATTTGGAAATAAAGTATTTCATTGAACAAAGAAACTATATAAACTCTATTTTCACTATTATCTTTTCACATTGCCCTTACTATAACTGCATAAAGCGGTAGTGATACTGTACAAACTAAACTGTTTGTATGACTGGGCTCTTACTTGCTAAGACCTCTCATGTCCAGATGTTCCATCACAAAAACACATCCTCCTCTGTCAAGCTCAATCACCTTCACAGGCTTGGGGACTTTAACCGTTTCTGTCTTAAAAATGGCTTCCAAACTGGCATGCTCCCCATCAAACATCAATTTGGCCTGAATAAATACAAAGACAATAAATAGTGAGCCGATGAGCAGTGCATTTACACGAAATAAACAATTACACTGTTCTCCATTTGGCAATGTTCAAAGTTCAGTGGCAGTATCTGGCAGGGTGTAAGTTAGCTAAGTTAGCTTTTGGATCAAATCCACACTGATGTGCTTTTGACTAATACCTCAGATGGTAAGCCAGACACCAACATGTCACTATAATGAATTAAAGGATAAAACAATGACGACAGAATACCTGGCTCTTGTGATTTATCTTCACAAACACTCTCCCAGAGTCAGTATCATAACTCTGGCCCTCGCTGATACATCCACCTCCTGAGTGACCGGTTGGCCTCAGCATGGCTGTCCCCAACTCTTTCTTTAACTTGGCCTCCATAGTTATTTCCCAAAACCAATTCTAGTAGAATTAACGTTACAGTGGTACTAACACCAAAGACGCAGTTCAGCTGCTGGCTGAAGTTTAGGGGGCGTTTCTGACTGTTTCCGCAGTGTGCACCAAAGAGATCTCGGAGATGGCGACGTTGTTTTTCTTCCGTTGTTTTGATATGGGTGATATCTTGTAACCAATCAGAAACAAGACTAAAATGATTGATTTAGACTTAGTCCAATCACAGCACCGTATTACGGTCATGTGAGCGTCGCCATGGTGCCAAATAACTACATTGGCTACATGCTACATTCTGGCTTCGCTATGCTTCTGCTGGAAAACCGAAATGAGCAGAAATGACATTTGTCTGCTTCTAGGGGCGACTGGCGTCGGAAAAACGTTGTTGCTGAAACGTCTACAAAATATCCTTTTTGCGCAGCTACGTGTTTTAAACTAGAAGTATACAGTACTGTAAATGTAAAGTGTTGTGTAACGTTATCTTAACCAACATAGCTTATTTAGCGTGGTGAGCTAATGCACTGTAACGGTATGGCCTCCATACCGATACTGGTCGATACCTTAATTTAATTTTGCACCATATTTGTGGACATGCATATAGTCACAATATCCTGTGGAGATTTATCTTGACAGATTTTGCTTACAGCTCAGTTTGCAGGGGTTAGGTGAACTGGAGTCACCACCTTCAACTTTGCCTACAGTAAGTAATAATGAAAGGTAGTTTTATAAAGTTTGCAGGGACAGCCCATCCCTGTAATGCCTCCCAATCTCTTTAAAACTCCACAGGTAGGAACCAACCTTACAGACCTGACACTGAAGAAGAAGAAGAAGGTGACATTAAGAGAGCTGGGAGGCTGCATGGGCCCTATATGGCCGAGTTACTTCAAAGACTGCTCTTCTGTTATTGTATGTACTTTGTATACATACTGCAACTATTTGCAACCTTTGAGTTGAGGTAAATAAACTGACTGGATGTTTCTTTCGTTGTGTTTTTTTCTTCATAGTTCATGGTGGACTCAGCCAACATTGTTCAGATATCCTCTTCTTGTATCCAGCTGCTGTCAGTACTGTCTGCTGAGCCTCTGCGCAGTGCCTCTGTGCTTATTCTCTTCAACAAAAGGTGACATTTTAAGTGTACACACCAAATCCCTTTTTTCACTGTCCATATCTGCAAGATGTCAGTGTTAGCAGGTTTAACACAATGTTTTTTTTAATATCATAATACTCTCTCTGTGAAAGTCGTTAATTGGATTGCATATATTCTTATTTTTTGTTTTTCTTTCCACTCTTTCCCAGGGACTTGCCTTGCACTATGAGTCTTATCGAGATAAAATCACTGTTCAGGATGGATGACATTATTGCATCTGCTACTCAGCCAATCACAACACTGGAACTCAGTGCCCGCTCCGGACAGGGTCTTCAGGAGGTGCTGAGCTGGCTGGAGTCTATCATAATCAAGTGAACTATCAAATGTTTGCTCCTTATGAAGTGATGCTACTCTCACAGGACTTTGAATGATGGCTTCAAGCATTTTAGCAAGAGGTGTCAGTATCCTTGGTGTGCAAAACCCCCATTTTTAAGAGGATTTAATTATTTGTTAAGTTTTGGACTCACTGAAAAAGTGGCAAGACATATGGCAAGAAAAACTGTTAATGTTGTATCTTTGGTACCCTATAAATATGGTGACTGTTCACAAGGGTGAAAGTGGGAAGAGATGTAGAAATGAAATCATAGCAGGATGGAAAGATTGTATGGTTGGCCATTTGGTAAATCAACTGTAGGTCTTACCTGCAGTTAATAGTTATTTATAATCACTTTTACTAATTAAATTCCAGACAGATAAACAGTGATTCATGACTGATCATAGTGTGATCACAGGATGTGCAAGTTCTCCTAAATTGGGGGAAACCTCATGCTACAATGTAATGACTAGTTTTATACTGATATAAAATAAGCTCTTGCATAGTTTTAATTACTAGTTAAGTGTGAGAAACACATGTTATAAGAGCTTGGCTTGTCAGAGTAATTGATATAAGTATCTGCAGCATAATAGTAATATGTAATAGTAGTAATAGTCATTACCAGCAGGGGGCATAAAAGGCACAACAAATATTGTAGCTGTGCTTGAGTTGTGATGGTTTCATTTTAAATGTGTTGATATCAGAGGAAATGAGAAAAATACAAAACAATACAACCAACTGAAGAATGAAGCAGCATTGTAATTATACCCTTATATTTGATGAGTCTGTGGTTCACAAGCAATGAATAAAACTCAGGATTCATACATTTTCTAATGTCGCCTTGTGTATAATAAATTCAGACGCACTTACAGTCCTCCCCAACTTTAACTTCATTCAGTTAACCCCAGCAATTTATTTGACTATTTTGAAATCACGTATACACCAATGCTTCTCTTCAGTTCTGGTCCAACAGAAACCTCCCTAAGTTATCCATGTTGCATGATGCAGCAACATTTCAAGAACTGGACATGTCCCCTACTGTAGCCTCTTATCGGAAATCAGTTTTTCTCTGGAGCAGTATATGACAGCAGCAGTGGCCAGCTAAGCCAATCACACAAACAGTTGAGAGTGCAGAAGACTTATTGACTACTTGAAAAGCTTGTAATACATTTGCCTTGTTATGGCTAAGTGAAGTAACAACAAAATATTATCAAACTGTGCTTTTGTGTACATTTGCATCTGAAGTCTATTCGCAATAGGCTATGGTTGAAAGAAGTTTTACATGACACTACTGTAATAGTCTCTGTTATAAAGGTGTTATCTGTTTTGTGCCCTGTTTCTGCATTACTGACAAGAACAGCAGGACAGACTATTGCAGTGAAAAGCAGAACCAGCTTGCATCAATCTAAGGATTACTGTATTATACCACAATATAAAAACAGCTAAGAATAGGGTTTTCTTCCTTGTCCTTGGGCCTGCGGGTTATGCCAGTTATATTTCAAGAGCATAACCTAATGGCATTCCCCTTATTCTCCAATTTAGTTGGTCCTCATAAGAAAGGGTTCTGACTGCTCTCTGCAGCTTGTGACCCATCTGTGCTGGTTGAAGAGAAGGGCAACAATGGCTCAGGGAGGTTCCCTGGCAGGCCCAGACCGGGCTGGGTGGGGTGAGTAAGTGATGAAGGGAGGCTGGCAGGCTGGTGGCTCATAGGCAGGGGCAAGGAGGCACTGTATGGAAGAGTAGTAGCGTGGGGAGCCAAAGAGGTGGAGCCCATTTGATTCAAAGTTAGTTTGGGCTGCTCAGCTTGGAATGGATTGGTGGGTGAAGGAGCACTCAGGCCTAGACAGAAAGAAAGAACAAGTTATTTCAATTAAATTGATCATTTCTGAGACTGGATTTAGGACAGGATAAATCAATCATTGTGAACCTTCAGTCTGATTTTTGTCAGTGAATTGCTCAGGGCACTGCAGTTGTAGTGACTGTTCTGAAAACTCTTCCCCACTGGTACTTTTAAGAATGCTAAAACATCTGAGATTTAAAGGCTGGCTGCCAAAATTAAATTCATTCATTCAACAAGCTATTTTGTCAGTAAAGGAAATCCACAAGACAAACAAATGTTTGGGGGACAGGAAAAGGGTAATGTGAATATGGCGAGTCTTGCATTAAAAACGTTGCTTTTCAGCAGCACACTTCTAAACAAAACAAAACAATGAAAATGAATTTTCTACAGCTAACAAACAATAAATACCTGATAGAAAGGGGTTCTTTGTCTTGGGTGGAGGATTTGCTGGGATCAAAGTGTCCAGGTTTACCAAGGAAGCCGCTGTGGGGTCCAGGAAGGCCTCAGGTGTCCGGCATGTTCGAGGGCTGGGGGCAGTCAGGCTTTCTCCAAGACGATACAGGTCAAATAGCTCAGGGCTGCCCCCCCCTCGCCCATTTACATTCATCTGACCTCCATCCATGGCCTCATCAAACAGATCTCCATCTAACAGCAGAAAAAGAGTGAGTTCTGACATTGCAGGTGTGAAGTATGCACTAAACCACAGAGAGAATAATAAAAACAAATGTTTACCTGAGGGGCTTCCAGTTCGGGAAGACGGTTTCTTGACAGCTCTCTTGAGTGCTGCTCTTTCTGATGGGGCTGAAAAAGGATCAGCTCCTGGGGAGGCTATAAACACACCAAAATGCAATTTAATTCAATTAATGTGATACATTTATCTTTGTCAAAGCTGTATGTGTGTGTGTGTACATGCATACAGACTCACCTGTGTCAGCAGGGAAGGCCCACACGCGGCCTGTGGCGTTGAGGTTGGAGACACTGTGCTGCCCCGAGTCATCCCAGTGTTCGAGTGGGGGCTCCCACGGTGGAGGAGGGCTGATGGAAGGTGGCGGTGCCATCCAGGGAGGATCCGCTCTCGAGGTGTTGGTGCTGCCTTCTTTAGAAACAGAGAGGTTCATTAGAGAGAGAGGCTTCTGTTCTATGACTATGGGTTTATCGCAGCATGTGAGCAGAATAATTAGTACTGTAAACCCGTGGTTTATTATAAAAACTACACAGTACAGTATATCCAGCATTTTATGACTATAAATGCCAACTCAAGGCTCACCCAGGGTGTCCCAGTGCTCTGCGACCCCCAGACAAGCAGCTGCCTGGTGTGGGGCATTATTCCATTGTTGGTTGCCCGGAGGCGGATCTGAGGGCACTGCAAAAACATCTACCAGGTCCATGAAGGCGGTCTGACCACATGAACAAGAAAAGATTTATGTCAGTCCAGTATATTGCTTTGACACTTACTGATCTTTCTCTAGTTTGAAATTTCCAGTTTTATAGTTGATTGATGTTCTCACAGGATGAGAAAAAACAATGTTAACCACAACGTGTGGTTATATTTCACCCCCCCATTGAGATATTCCATACCCCAATATTTCATACCCCGCCTTTAGAATCCATCTCAAGTTTGCTCTCCTCCAGAGCTTTCTGGAGCATTGACTCGTCCCCTTGGCGACTGAGTTGTTCCTGTCAACAGATATAAACACATGGACGACTTTGGGCATTACAGCTTCCGGCAAAATTCACATATTGTCGCATCATACTATATTTATGACTCAGCAACTGCACACAAGCACAAAAGCCAGATTGTATTTTTTTTTCCCTCGCCAACATATGAGCCGGAGACAGACGTGTGCAATGGGCACGGACCAGAAAGTTCTCTGGTCAAAGTGAGAGTGCAGAGAGCAAAGCATCACTGTGATCTCTAACAGAGCAGCTCTATTGTGCTACAGTATAGTGGCACAGTGAGAGAGAAAAAGACAAAGGGACAGAGTGAGACAGGAAGAGAGTGGTGGAGTAAAAAGGCTGCCAGAGATAATACAACAGAATGATAGGAATACAACAAAAAAGGCAACGCAAAGGAAGCAGAGGGTGTGGAAATGAGTTTACCCTTTTTATAGTAGCTGATTATAAATTATTAAATACATAGAGGACGATTCCCTACTACAATAAAATATCAAAGAGGTTAAGAACCCTACCTGCTGGTGCTCCTCCTTGCTCAGGCTCAGGGCTAACTGGAGCTGGGTTTCCTCATCCATATCCACTGCGGGAGGTGCACGTTGGACTGGCTGTGAGGGTGTTAACGAGAGAGGGAATCAGTATTTGGCCATCAAAAGTGGAAATAATGTTTGGACCATCCTCACAGTACAGTATTGCATGCAATTTTACAGGTGTCCCAAGAAGAGTAAAGGGGTCAAACCCTTTGGCGACACCACACTAGAAGAGGTCAGAGTGTTTGACATGAGTATCTCATGCTAACAGACTAAGAGGAGCGATCTAATGGTTAATGGAACAGAAGGATGAAGCCTCATTTGGTTAGTCATAAGAAGGGCCCACACTAGGCCGTAAGATTGGTTTCAGTGTACAGAGCAGTGTGCTATGGGGCAAAGGGTGCAAAGGAAAGTTCAACCCTGGTCCCAGCACATTTGTACCTTATGGGCCTCCTCCTTGCTGAGAGTCATAGCGATCTGGAGCTGGGTCTGTTCATCGATATCCACTGTAGGAGGTGGCTAAGGCCAAGCAGGAAGGATTAGACTAATCAAAGGGAAAGGTAAAAGCACGCTTGATTTTTCTTAAGTGATTCTTAAAGAAATATAATGATTTAAGATCATTTAGGAGAGAGGAATATCACAGAGATTATGGATCTCAGTTTGATCCTTAAAATTGCAGCTGATTGGTTGGAAGTGGAAACTGCTGTGAACTTATATTCCCTTAATAGCCGAGCAGAAGTCACAGAGGGCGACGGCTGCCCCTGCCATGGAGACTAGGGCGGGCTGTGAATGCTTAGCAGTCGATCAATGCACACATCCTGTCTGGCTTCTCACTCTTTCACTCACAGCTTCCTCGCTCTTCAAGGAGAAAGCTCTTCTTTGACACAATTGCACCATTATTGACCACATCAGAGACAGAGTTGATAATATCACTTTCGGTTAAAGGTTCTAGGAAATGGTGACCTAGTAGAGCCAGGCAGTACGAGTGACTTCACCACCATGACGGATACTATCCAAGGATGTGTGTGGGAGCCGTTTAATGTTTTACTACAGCGTTACAACATAACATGCCAGCAGCAGTGTGGATAAGAAGCCTCTTTCTGTCAGGCGCATGTGCTGTAAGGATAAGAGGTTTTGCTCAGTGTGTGTTTGTCAGAGGTACCTTTTCACTTTCTTCTCGGCTCATAGCCAGGGCCAGCTGCAGCTGCAGCTCCTCTTCTCCGCTTGTCGTGGGCCGAGCTTGCTCCAAGTCTGGAGCAACTCGAGGAGAGGAAGAGGGGGCTATAGGGAAAGAGTAAGAGCAGAGGGGATTGGGTGTGTAGCGGGGAACAGGGAGCAGAGGGGTGTAGGCAGAAACATTAACAGATGGAAATAGAAGGAGAAGAAAATGGGAAACAAAGAAAGCAACACTTTAGGCTGTTTTTTAAGGTCAGAAAAGAGCTGGCACTGTTTTTGCATGTAAATTTTTTTCCGTGGCCCGTTGTTTAAGGCCTTTGCTGGCATTGCTTGCCACCGACTGCCTAACTGTGCCTTTGCTGAGAACAATGGTGCGCCTGTGTGGAGAGTTAGGGTGGCGGAGGGGGAGAGGAATGGATGGGTTGGAGAGGGGCCCAC
Organism: Micropterus dolomieu; assembly: GCF_021292245.1. Classification (NCBI taxonomy): domain Eukaryota; kingdom Metazoa; phylum Chordata; class Actinopteri; order Centrarchiformes; family Centrarchidae; genus Micropterus; species Micropterus dolomieu. The sequence goes on from NC_060151.1 coordinate 19,897,747, forward strand.
CTTATTACCACAAATCGTCTGGGTGGGTTCCAGGACTCAGGTCCAGGTTTGGGGGTGCTGGCAGTAGACCGGTCTGGGTGTCAGGCTGTGGGTCAAGGGCTAAAAGAGGGCAGCAGGCCACACTTTGGCAAAGTCATGTCTCAGAAACCAATAATTTCCGCTGTGCTTCCCCTTAATATCCCCTGCCTGAGCTGGAATGCTTTATGGCAATTAGCTACTGCCAACCTCCTGACCTCCACCCACGGCATCCATCAGCAATTCGTCCAACACTCCAGCCATGCACCAGTGTCCTGGAATCTCAAAGAGACCACCACTATCCTCCCTTTTTATCTTTAAAATCACCCAGAGGCCAATTGTTTCAAGAATTTTAAAACCTTTTAAAAAGGTTTTCTGTCATTATGGGTCTTTTTGGAAGCCGGATAAAGACCAGTTTATTTTAATTACTTGCTATAAAGAGTATAGATTGTTATAGTTATCCAGCATGAAAGCCAGCCTCTGTCTGATAAACTAAGCATTTTGTTGTGTTAGGAGGTCTGTGTTTTTTCATTGTATTGCAAACCATGCTCCTATTGTAGCATCACTAAACCAAAGAACCAGAGTTATGAGGTGGTAACTGTTTCTGCCACATGTTTCCATTGGCACACACTCTGGCCCAGGAAAGTATGCAAAACACACGTATTGAGTGGAATATGTATTGGAGAAAAAGGAACTTTGAGGAATTAGTGGTAAATCAACAGTCAGATGCCATCTGTGTGCTTGTCTCACCAAGAACCAGGCCTCATTCATCAAAGAATAACTGAGTAACTAGCCACAGTATAAAGCCACAGCTCTGCTACTGACTAACACTGGTTAATAAAAACCGTACACCAAACAGACCACACAAATTGTATATGGTACACACCAGCCATACCACATTTACATATGCTACATACAGCTACTTCCTGCTTTCCCACAATATGTTTTCAACTTTGAGCTGTTTACTTAATTGTATTTGATAAGTCAGTGACATCAGATGTCCTAGCCTCTACACATTCACAGGGGAATCACTGAGGTTTTATATTATCTAGCCACCCAACCTCAGAGCTCTGCTGTAGCGTAAACGTGGTATCCAGCTGTGGTTTCACATTAGATCGAGACAAGCACAAACAGGGCCTCTTCTCTTTTGTAAATCCAGTTTAGCTGACATGACTGTAAAGAGGAGAATGAAAGGAATGCAGATGTCCAACCATCAATAGAGAGCAAAACTGAAACACGTTCTATTAAAACATCAGGACAACAACAACAAAAAAAACAATTCATTAATACTTACCAAGGCTTAAATGTTGCAATGTGTGACTGTTATTAAAATAGCATCTATCTCACTGAGAAATCACAGGTGAGACCTGACTGATGTGCAAATCTCAACAACTGGGCATAGTAGAAATGTGCTGTAAAACTGACCGCGTCTCCATAAATTGCCTGTTTTTGCACTTTCCTGCCACCAAATGGAATAATAGTTGATGGATCAACTAGGAATGTTGTCATTTTGTTCCTTTCATCATCCATAAGTTCATGTTTGAATTTATCAAATAAACACCACATAAATGCATGACAGGTCACATGTGCATTCCTGACAAATGACATGACAGGTCACATGACTACGGAAATATTTAAGTATCATGCCGATCACTGTGTATTTTGAAGAACGGAAGTACTTGTGAGTATAAAGTTATACGTCAGATGTCCCTGCTACTTACAGTGAAAGGAGGATGGGGAGCCTCTGCACGTGCCAAACTCATCTCCGTGGACCCTGGCCGAGCTGGGCTGGCTAGTGCGACGTCCCGGGTATGGAGGAGGCAGGGATCCAGAGCCTAAGCTGCTGGTGACCCCCGTCATGCGCGTCTTAGTTTTTAGTGCCTGACTCCTCTCCTTCTTCAGCTTTTCCTCGTTCCTCAGCAGAGCCACCAGGTGCTTGGCCTTCTCCCGGACATTGACACCTTGGTCACGTCCATCTCGATCTATGTACTGGAAGTCTCTCAGCGTCTGGATGGTGTATATGTTCTCCCGGCACTCATTGGCCACACGCTCAGAGCCTGTTTTGATCAGGTAGTCCAGCAGGGTCAGTGCCTTATAAACATGCCGCCAGTTTTTACCGTGATCGTTGAGCCGCTTCCAGATCATACCCATGACCTCAGTGAAAGCAAGTACATTGAAGGTCAGGTCTGCAATTTCAGACATGAGCGAGCTGGGAGGACCCCAGGGATCATTGGAGGTGGCCTCTCGGACCTTGATCTCGGCCTCCGTGTAGTTGTTGACCATGTTTTTCATTTGCCGGCGGAGCGATGAGGTCTGCATGATTGCAGTAGTGTTTCACAGGTGTCAAGAGATAACAGCAGGCCTGTGTTGCCTTAGCGAGGTGGCTCGTTAGAGATCAGTTCAGTGGGAAAATTCAATGGAGTCGTCCTCCTATTGGCAACTTCAGTGACGTCCACAAGTGTGTTCCTGCTGGGAATAATGAAATTAGATGTACAGAAAGTACAGGTCATTAATATTCTTATGTCAAATATTAGTGGAGACAACCACATCTTCAGTATTGTTACACCTTTTGTATGTTATTACTAACAGCACTGAGGACCACAGCTCAACTATCCTCCATTTTTTTCACTGAAGGAGAGAGGAACAACTCAGCACCTCTAAGCAATGTGAAACTTAACACCTGGGCTCAGTTTTCCCTGGGACGACTTGAAGAGATCAGTGTAAGTGATTACAGTGCGCCGTTCCTAAGTAAGCAATGATCAGAAAGCTATTTCCTAATTTCACTTTTGCAAAAGCAAATATTAGTTTCAGACTCAGAGACTAAAACCCAATGTGCCGGTGTAGAAATCTCCTTGTGTTTTACCTTGGAATGTTATCAAAAACTGGAGGGGGGCTATTTTCTGACCTGATTACATCACCACAGCAGCAGTAGGGCTTCAAAGCACTGGAAGACTCCAACAAAGATGCACATACAGTAGTCGACCAGAACCACATTGCCTTTTTATTTTACTTTATTTCTCCTGACAATCAAGAGAATTTTATTGTACAGTACAATGTCCACCACTTTGTCCTGGACGTTGGACTGCTTCTCCTTATGTAGTCAGGACAGTGAGTCAGTATAAATGTTAACTTCCACTCCCCAGATCTGTCTCATATATTTAACGAAGAACTGAGATGCCTGAACATGAGCGATCAATCCCTTCACTTAAGAGTCAAGTGCTGTGTCATGAGGAAGTGTTTTCAAAATATTTAAAGAGCTGCATGAGGTAAGAGATAGGCTTTAAAACAGTTGAGTCTGAAATATCGAATATGACAAAACTTGTAAACTTTATAATGGGTGTAAAATTCACATTGAATGTGTCAGCTTTTTACAGCCCCGCTGATGAAGAAGCGGAGGAGAGGAGATAAAGAAAGTGAAATAAGAACGTTTCAGTTTGAATTCTTTAGAAACCTCAGCAGGCTTTGGGCATACTATGAATAAATAGTGATGGCACTATGTTGGCCTGCAATATTTGTCATACTGCAAGAGAGCTCCCTATCCTGAAAATAGACCGTGAAGTGGTAGTAAGAGACAAAATGTTTGCGGCTCAGCTAACCACAGGATAAATCTCAAGTGGTGACCAATGCAGGCCCAGTTCACCATTCAGTCCCACTTCTTGCTTCCTGATTCCTGGGAGGAATGACTATAAACTATGCCCTTCTTGTAAATGAACGCTGGTAAAGAAAAGGTTTTGCAGCTAATGAGAGAGACATGCTAGCTGTAATAGGAAGATCACAGGGTGACGATTAAACTGTCCTTCTGGCGAGATACCTAATCCAATCTCCACTGTTGTTGTACTCTCACCCATAATAAAAATAAATTACTTTTGTGACATGTCTGGTCACTTGATTTAGACTAACACATTAGTATTAGACAAGTGAGACTGTTAGCAGGGGGGTGAGGGAGGCAGCTTCACCCCCCACCAGCCCCACTACTCACAACACTATTTCTTCAAACACTCATCCTCACCCCGTCTTCAAACTGACCATTTCTCATACAACTTGTGACCTTGGCGTGTTGACACACTGACTGAATTATTTCCTTGATCTGTTATCCACTTTGGATAATTCAATGAATCACATTTCCTTGTTCAAAATCCAGCAAAGTCTAAAGTGTCTGTTATTGGATTTCCCAATGCTCTTTAGCATATTCTAAACTGTTTCCACACCGGGCCCAAAGTAGCCTATATGCTCGGCCAGGTAGGCTATGTTTAATTATGCCCTACAGATGTGTGGAAAAACACTAAACCGCTGGATGAAAGCTCAGTGTCGATTCAACTTATTTCTCCTGACATGTTTATGTCCCAAACCAGGGCGACTGGAGCCATTATCGTGCACGCTGCGTCAAACGGGACGATCGAGTAGTAGGTGAAGTATGTGACCGTGACTCAGCTATGTTCCCGAGTTTAAAAAAAAAGTTAAAAACCTCGACGAAATAAAGAGGAACGCGCTGGATCGCAGCGACCCGGTCCACAGCTTCCACTTCCCCCCTTACCTTCATGTCATAGCGCGTCAGTGGGATCCCAACTTGGGGAGGCTTTGGGTGGAAGAAGAAACGCCTCCGCCTGTCGACATATCCCGGAGCTTTCGGAGAGAGAAAAGACTAAAGATATATTTAAAGCACATAGGACAGCATCCGCGGGAAACCGTGTGTGCTCAAAATGGATTAAAAAAAAACTATAGCGCAACGGCCTTGTTTTGTTATGAAACTTAGTTGTGTGTGCATATAGCAAATCCACTGGGCTTGCAAATGAACCAGGCCCCCCTATAAAACACACACATACACACACACTCAACCAGCAAAAATGGATGGAGAGGAGGGAGGGCTGCTCGGTGCATGCACAGTCAGAGTTAACCCTTTCACTGCCTGGTGGAAAAGCATCTGCGCTTTCTGGAGCAGGTGATCGGAGCACGCCATAATGTAGCCTACATGCACAAAACAAAAAAGAACTACAGACCATACGTGGTGTAAGCGACACACTGTTAGGACCACAGCTTGCATTTGTTCAGACATCTTCTCATATCCTAAAGATCAACAGAGATCCTATATTGAATTTCAGCAGATCACTGTGCAAAAAAACACTGCAAGTAATTCAATATCCAAATATTACAGAATATACACAGACAGAAACATATAGGGCTATAACAGTTTTTCACTGACAGATCAAATAGTGGGTATAAACGTGTGAGTGAGTACCACAGACCCTTTAATTTCCAATAGTGCAATGCTGGTAACACTTCCTAGAAGACTGAGCGAACATGTTGTCCCAGAGGGATTCAACCACACCATTTCCTTTTCAGCAGCTTCATCAGCTTCATCAGTGCATCCCTGCTCTTTACTTATTTATCACCACTAATGGGCTGTTGTGAGGATGTCTGAAGTCACATCCTCCGGCATTTTACACGGCCTAAAATCTATCCTGTGTTTACGGTGGAATCAATCAAATGTGCAAAATAATATCTAGCCAACTACAGGTTGGCAGGCAAAGACGGGTCATGATGTTGACGGAATAATGACTGACTGAAGGTGAAGCAGTAGGAAGAGAGCAGTGGGCCTTGTGAGTGGCTGACTGAGCAGGATATACAGGAAATACCAGCTCCACCTTGAAGCAACAAAGGCTCTTGCAGAAGACAAAGTCTACAGGAATCAGAAGTCCTACAAGCAGAGTGAAATTGACTCTTAAAAATGACGTTGGTGGGATATTTATAACTCTGATAAATGCTTCACATTCGTCTGGACTGTGAATTCCTGACTGTGGGAGTATCCATTTAGTACTTGTTGCAGCTCCCTTTAAATTCCATGCAACTCTCATTGATCAGGTCGGTCTTCCTCAACTTCACACACCTTCTCTGGCATTTTTCCTCTGTGGCATGGCACCCTATGTCTTTCTCTTGAAAACAGACGCCTGAACATTCTTTGTTTCCGAACAAAGGCCTGGTGAGGTCAGTGCAGAGGCGGGGGCACATGCAGGCGAGGTCTGGGAAAACAGAGGGGGAGGAGAGAGGACTGATAAATAACACAAGCCTACTACTGCAAGGCAGTGACGTCATGCATGAGAGGAAATCTGACTTTGTGTGTTTGAGAGAGAGAGAGAGATTTAATACGTTAATGGCTATTGCTACAAAAACAATAACACCACGAATGTGTGTAATCACTGATCCCTGCATCTTGTTTCTAATACTTAACTGTAAAACTTCCTGTCTCTCTTTGCTGCCCTCTAGTGGTTTTGTGCAGTGGTGGGAAGTAACTGAGTACATCTACTACAGTAGGCTACTGTACAAAGTACAATTTTGAGGTAATTGTACTTTACTTGAGTAGTTTCACTTTCTGCTTCGTTATAGCCATGTCTTTACTCCACTACATTTATTTGATAACTTCAAATACTTTGCCGGCCCGTTTCAGATTAATAATACAAAATAGAATTAACAAATAAAATACTGTATAATGTATTATCATAAAATAAGATAAGGAGGGTGTACAAGCTAGCAGTATATACAACAATTAAAATTAGCTCCACCTTTACCAGCTACAACATTATAGTGAACACATTAATGCATCAATAATCAAAATCTAATAATATAATATATATTATTCTGAAATTGGCTATAGCACATAATGAGATATTTTACTTAATGTTGAATGCTTAATGTTGATACAGTCACTTAGTCCTACATAATTTGATTGATCACAAATTTGTTAGAACTTTTCACATCTAAAGTACACACATTTATATATCACCTATACATATGCTCTTTGTATATATTTGTTTTATCTCATCTGTAAAATTTCATTTTCAATTTTAATTTATTTTACTCTTTATATTTTAAATGATCATTCTATATAGTATTTCATCACTATATGTACAGCCATTGACTGCCTCTTGTTTTAAAAGGTGTTATACAAATTGCCTTGCCTTTCACCAAATGACCCCCGCATTAATTTGTTGTCCATATAACATAGATATAGGATATACAGAGGGTTCCTGGAGCCCACCAATAATTAACAACTCCCTAGATTATTTTTTGTTATGGACATTTTTCATTTCAGAAAGCATTTTGTTGCCGGCACTGCTAATAACAGGGTTGTGAGTGTTTATCTTCCATCAGCACATCCTCATACATTTCAGGGCAAAGAAAATGTACCTCTATTACATTTTCCATGGCAACATGGTTTTCTGCTGAACTACACTTGTTGAAATGAGATTGCACTCAGGGTGGCAATCAGACATTCCTCTCAGTAAGACTGCATATCCAACCTATTCTTCAGGTCTCCAGGAAGAAACTATTACATGCTGTCCATTCAGAGTGCCCTTGATTTCTGAAAAGGATGGTTTGATGGAAAAGCCAGCTATTCAGTGTGTTCTGGCTGCTGAATTTAACTGACAAAGTACTTGGTACTGCTTGTTCAGTACTTTACAGACAAGGAAAATAAGACATGTCCTTCAGCTTTAACTGTCAAAAGCCAGATGTACTGACGCAAATAAATGCAGTCATATTCTAAAAGCAAATGATCTATGACCTTATAGTAATGTCCCCATGCAATTTCTTTAAATGGTTTATACAGTGGAAAATGAAATCAGACTGCAGTTGTTGAAGCTGGTGGTGCTGCAGAGGACTCATCATCGGGCTTCATGAATCCTTGAGCAGAGGGTGAGCTGTTTCTCAGCATGTCGTGATCACTGTTGAAAACAATGGGGGTTGTGTGCAAGTCCTGTTCATACCAGCCTTATGAATAACAAAATCCCAAATGCCCAGTTATGTCAGGCTGTGCAGAAACGTATTATAGCCAATATATTCATATGGGGTATGAAAACACTGTGTGGTGGTTATATGCAATATACACAAAAGAAACAGGCCACAAAAAAACTGAAGACATAGTCTCAAATTACTTTTGTATAACAAAAGAGAACAAACAATTCATTAGTTCTCCAGTGTCCATGACTACAGATATTGGGGCAGTTTTCTGTGCCTAGGCTACACATCGATTTATCAATAATGAGACAGGCAAACACTTGCAATAGCGGTGCTAAAAATAGACTATACATTTAATTAGGATTGAACACATCAGACCAGGCTATGTCATTTTAAACACACTTGGAAGGGTGCACCAAAGTGAAAACCCCTCTCTATATATTTTAAGAGCTTCGGAGCTCATTTCTTCAACTCAATTACAAGAGTCTGGAGTGGAGATCTTGTGTGCTTTTGTTTGTTTGTTTGTTAGGGCAATTGCTTCGTGCTTCTATAAAAGGACTGTGTTCTCTGGATGAGGCTGTGACGCAGAAACTGCGCTCTGGTGTGGGTGTATAAAGAGAGGACCCTCGGCTCTGTTGCGGCGCACACATGGGGAAGGAACTGGGTTGGTGAGAGTTTGATACCCTGTCGGTGTCTGGAGACGCTTGAAAGAACACGGAGATGAACACAACTGAGAAGTTTTACCTTCACGTTGATGGCATCCTCGAAACATTCAACTCTCTCACCGGGCATCACCAATCACGCATTACGCACCCAGTTCTTGAGAGCAAAGTCATTAACCCTGTACCTCAGCACCCCATAGTCTCAAACATATCGAAAACAGGCATGGGTATCATCAAAACGGTTCAAGGGCGCTTGAGACAACAGGGCAAGAAAGTTGTTCCGCGTAGATCCTCGAGTTCTGGCAATCGGCAGGTTTCCACTGATCGACTCCCAAAAAGGTCCATGGATCTGCTGGAGTTGGGTCTGACCAAGCCAAGGAACTGTCACAGAATAGTTGTGCTTGGCGGACCTAGAGTAGGCAAAACCAAGATCCTCCAGCGGTTCTTGGGGGAAGAATTTGAAGAGCACTATGAACCCACAACCGAGGACTTTCACAGAAAACTGTTCCACATAGGAGGAGAGTCGTACCAGGTCGATCTTCTGGATGCCGCAAATGAGAGGAACTTCCCTGCAAAACGGAGGTTATCCATTCTGACAGGTGAGCCCAGTCTTGTATCAACAGAAATACAGTTACAGGAGAGAAACTGTACAATTTTGGTATTTTGGGGAATATAATTTGACATTAAAAGCCTAAAGTTTATGAGAATAGATTTGTCCTTAAAGTTTATTATTATCGTTATTATTATTATTAGCCTATTAGCCTAATTAATGCTCTTTCTCTCTAGGTGACACCTTTCTGCTTGTGTTCAGTTTGGATGACAGAGAGTCTTTCGATGAAGTCTGCGAGCTTCTCAACGAGATCAAAGCTGCCAAGGCAAAGTTACTTAAATCAAAACATCCCGCGAGAGTACCAGCCGTGATATGCGGGAATAAAGGGGACTTGGGAGCGCAGAGAGCCGTCGCGCGGTCAGAGGTGACAGAAATCCTCGGAGAGGACGTCGCATTCTTCGAAACCTCGGCCAAAGACGGCACCGGACTGGAAGATATGTTCAGGGCCCTTGCCTCTCTGGGCGGACTGCCTGACGAGACCAGTCCGTCGCGGCATCAGATCGTACCCATCCGCACCTACCAGTCGCTATGCATCGACCAGAGAGGCAGGAGAGGGAGCCGGACGCGGGGACTCGGAGCGCCGTGTGCCGCCATGGACCCTCTGGCGCGCCGCCCGAGCTTCACCAGCGACCTGCGGCTGGTGCTAAGATCAAGCACCAAACACAACAAACCCGAGAGGTGTCAGATTCAATGAATTGTGAGCCTTCTCGATAAACCAATTGTAGTAGTATGCTACAATGTCGTATTATGTAAGGAGTTATACTCTGTAGCATCTGGCTGGACCGGTGCATTCATAAACTGTTTTTTGTATGACTGATGTATGTATGATGTATAACTGTATTATATTATAATAAAAATATTTCTAATTGTCATATACGCTTTGTCATATGTTCTATCAAAGTTGTAATTCAGACATGTAGTTTATTTAAGAAACAGGTCAGTGAGATAGATACAGATAGCCTATTGTTACTATTAGTGGATATAAGCACTTGTTTTCAAGTGATGCTGCAAAAACATGACCGTAAACCGTGTGTGTGGGAGGAGATGACTCAAACGCCTTAAACCTCTTCTAATATAGCCTATGTTACCACATACAAGACATTTCAACGGCTCCCACGACGTAGTGATTAGCACCAAGGACCGAGGTGTGACACAGCCTGGTTATTCAGCGCTATTAGTCTACACACTCATGTGTCACCATGGTGTTTAGAGGAAGAGACAGAGCGTCATTTACTAAAGAGGAGGAGGTGGGCGAGAGGAGAGAGACATCGTCAACTGTGTGAAATCAGCACCATGGAGAGAGCCCACATTAAACGCTGCGCTCAGTATTTTTCTGCTGCTGAGTAGAAGTTCCATTTATAGCTTGCCACTAGTAAATGCACTGCAGATCCAACCCACTCTCAAGGTCTCCATGAAAAAAACTACTATCTGGGCTGTCCATTTAGAGTGTCCTTGGTTTATGAAAAGGATGGTCTGATGGAAAGATAAGTGTATCTTCATCCATTAGACCATCCCCTCAGTATTCAGGATGTTCTGGCTGTTGAAATTAACTGACGAAATACTTGGTGCTGCTTGTTGAGTACTTTAAAAGTCAGGCAAGATAAGACACTTTTCACCATGTTCCCTGGCAAAACATTTGCTCTATTATAACCTAATCAGACTGTTAAAACTGGCACTTCATGTGAGCCATTTCTTCAGTCATAACACTGACAGCGTGTCATGATCAGTGCAGATCACAACGACCGGCCCCATGAATAACAAAAGTCCCAAATGTAGTTATGTCAGGCTTCGGTTAGGAACAAGCTGTGTGGCGGTTATGTGAACATAAAAATACATAAGAAGAAGAAACAGGCCACAATAACACTGAACAAAACATACAAAATTGCATTATAAGAGACGAGAGTGAACACAATTTATTAGTGCTCACACTTCACACCTCCAGTGTCCATGACAACAGGGACTTGGGCAGTTATGTGGACACTCTGTCCATCAGTCCATTCTTTAATTTATCCATAATGAGAGGAAACACTTGCATGTCCTTTCACCAAGAACACAACTGAAGTGGCTGGATCAGTCAATGTTTATGAATCACTCTAGCTATAACAACACTTCAAAAGCAATTGTCCTTGTGAGAAAGTGATAGCTCATTTGCCACTGGTGTTTGTCATTTACTTCCTCTCCTGTAATATCTATCATTTTGATTTGTGGCATGAGTTTGATTGAAATTTGTCTTTGAAAAACAGCAGCGAACATTAAACATTTAACTTTCACTTTACTACTATTGCTATGCCTTTCCCTATAGTCAAGTTCTGACTGTTTGACTTTAGATAGTTTGTTGAGTTTATAAGCAGCGGTAAATTTCCAGAGGAATATATTCAAATATCTGCTCCATTAAAATCCATTTTTCATTTATTATTGTAAAATTTATTCTTCATATACGCTGAATTGCATTGTTTTAGCTGTTTAATGGCTGAAACCAAACATCGACTCTTTAGATCTTCCCAGGGAAATTTCAAGGTAATAATCAGGAAATTACAGAAGCACTTCCAAAGATTGTTCTCCAATCTAACCATTTATAAGAATTAATTTGTACATATATGTTCCAACAAAGAGTTTGAGTCTCTTAAAAGAAAGCATAGGATCCAAGGCCAGGAAATGAATATTGTTTTGGTTCATGTGCTATCCACAGTATCATATTTTGAAATGACCATGCACATGCAGATATTGCATGTAGTATTCTCAATACAGACACATACTGAAAAGGCTATTGACGTCAACTCGAACAATTTCCTGTGCACCGAAAGAGTGAGTAATAATTATGTTTAGATGACAAGTAAATTACTTAATGAGAAACATTTCAGGACTAGCAATAACTGCATAATAGCACCTGGAGGCTTTTAAAATATAAACTAGGGTGATGACAATTCTTACAGCATGCTACATGGTCAATATAATGTAAAAGCCAGCGGGGCCAGTTTCATTTCTTTATAGCCACTATAATGAGGGTCAATTTAAGGTGGTTTGAGTTACCATGAGAACTAAACACTGAAGAGGGAAAAACTCAATTGATAATTCACTTAAATAGGACATGTGAGATGTGAGGATTTGGCCTTTTTTCAGGATGTTTTACATGTCCTGTCATGCTAAACCACAAACAAGCTTTCTCTGAGGTTATCCGCCCTACTAACATTACTGTCATCACGTGTTGGAGGTCTTCTTTGTTGTCTCTGAAAGTCTTTGCAGCTCCACCAGTAGAGCTGGCAGTATGCTGTCCAGTAAGGCCAGCCCATCCCAGGAGCAGCGCAGACCCCTAAAAAGGAAAGAAGGACAATCAGTGTTAAGTGTAGAGCTGCAACGATTACCCGATTAATTGGCAGATTAATTGATTTTTCAAGCAAAAATGGCAAAAGCTTGGGGAATATGAGGATACAATGCTTATCTTTGTCCTATATTATAAACTGAATATTTTTTGGGGATCAGACTGCTCGTCAAGTAAAACCAGCTATTTAAATTTATCACCCTGGGCTGCAGGAAATTCCAACATTAGGCCATTTAACCCATTTTCTGATCAAAATTATTAATAATGGAATATTTAATGAAAGAATCAGCAGAGTGTTTGATAATAAAAATAAGTGGGTAATCTCTTTCTCGCCAGTGAGAATGTAAAACTTTGATTTCGAGTAGGCCTATAGTCACCTGTCATCAAGAATGAGTCGTCCACTCCGTAGCAACTCTTGGACATTGGCGGACGTACCAAAGGCTTCATGGAGGCCCAGTTGAGGACTAAACAACTCCCAATGCTGTTAAATACCAGAGAATGACCACAAACATGATAATCACATTTCACACTATTTACTGAATGCTGAACCCCATCTTCACTAACAGAGACGATTACACAGATACCGCTGTATAGAATATTTTCCATTAGTGTATTTCATGTAGGTATAAAAGCTTCACCTTGTGATTAATGCCCTCGTTCATTCTCATTCCCATCACCAGCACCTCCTCCAATCTGCCAAACAAACATCTTTCATGAGACACCAAGGACAGGACAGAGTGAGTAAATGGAGTAAATGGGCGAGTCCAGTAATAGCGTTTCACAAGGACAGAATGTTTGAAAGAACGAGCACATGTACAGCGATCTCCGGTGCTATGTTTCTCGTTCTGTGTCGAATTACATTGGCTGATACATAACTGTTACATTTCACATGGGCTGAGAAGGTCTGGAAATGACAGCTGGCCCCTCATGTGATAACCATATACACTAATTGCACAACACTACTGCCTAAGCTCACAGTTCATGATGGCTGAGTTGAATCCGCCTCCGCGTCCCATGTCCCCTCTTCTGGACTTCACAGATCCAGACTTCGGGCTCCAGAGTCTGGGTCCGGGCCTCCCGAGCAACACCTCCCTCACCCCGAAGAACAAACCGCCCGTGTGCTCCTGTCACAGACAATAGTGTTTAAACAAATTTTTCTACAGGTACAATATTTAATTGATAGCTGCTTTCAACCTAGGTAAAAGATCACCTGGGCCGACACCGATGTACTGTCTTCCCTTCCAGTAGCTCATATTGTGATGACTCACTGCGTTCTACATAAAACAAAGTAAAGCATTAGTCCTAATTGGTTCTCTCAGATGTGTTCATGAGGTCATATGGTGTAAAAACATAACAGCTGCCTTATAGATGGAAGTGTTGGTCAAGATATTCCAGCAAAAACAAAACAGAAAAGCTGGATTACAGTAATACGGTTTTTCTGGATTGCTTAAAAACATTTCTTGAAATTATGCCTCAAACATCCTATTTTCAGGTCAAAATGAAGCTCTCCATTCAAAACCACTCAATCTTGCTGAAAAACCAAACTTTGCCTTCAGACATAACACACAAGCCCTCAAAAACCGGTTATAAGTAATGTTATTGTGTTTCTCCCCCTTAAAAACCTTGTACTGTACAGTACAACACACCAAACAACAAATTATTCTGCCCCAGCATCCTGCGTTTGGTCTGGGAAAGGCCAGAGATTTTCGTCCACATCCTCCTCCTCTCCCTACTCCTCCTCCAACTCCTACTGTTCCTCTTCCTTCACCTCTTCGTCCTCTCCTTACTGCTCCTCCTCCTCCATCTCCTCCACATCTTCCTTCACATCTCTCTGTTCCAAAACTGAATTACCTGCCTCAGGCCCTTTTATATATCTACTGAAGCTGATTGAGTGAACAATATCAAATGTTAGTGCTTTCTAAGGGATTTGTGTGTACAGTTAAGAGAAATGGGTGAGCCATTTGAAAAATGAAGTTATGGTTTAGAAATTTTAGTTCAAAAGCCTGGTTATAGTGTTTAAGCTGAGAAAAACTGTAACATTATAAAATCGCAGCAATGCTAATATGATAATGTTCAGCAGGTATAATGTGTTATGCTTCAGCTACACTTTGTGTTTAGTGTTGATTAGCAAATGTTAGCATGCTAACTTGAAACACAAAGATGGTGAACATGGTAAACATTATACCTGTTAAATATCAGCATTATCATTGTAAGCATGTTAGCATTTAGCTCAAAGCACTGCTGTGTACAGCCTCACAGAGTGGCTAGCATGGCTGTAGAGTCTTAGTTAAATTCAAGGCTTATTATTGTTAAAACTTTTTGTTAAAGTTATTTTCCTTAATGTGATTTAAAAGTTTTTGTTATGAATTTCCATTCCTAATATAATGCACGTTTTTAGTATTTCAAAAGGTTCTCTACTCATAAACTTGGTTTTCAATGTCTCAGGACAATCAGTGAACTGTCTTCCTGCTGAGGACTTACATGTCTTGCAAAGTTTGACACCTCGTACTGCAGAAAGCCATGCTGGTGGAGAGTCCTCCTGGCACACTGGTACATCTCTGCTGTCACATCTTCAGCAGGCACAGTCACTTCTCTTCGTTGCACCTGTTTGAACAGCTGGGTGCCTCGCTCCAAGGTCAGCTGGTACAAAGACACGTGGTCGTCGCAAACCCTCAACAGCTGAGACAACTCATTCTCCCAGGAGTCAATGCTCTGTTTGGGGCGTCCGAACATGACATCCACTGACACCCTCCCGGGGCACAGCCTCCTGGCCTCTTCAATAGTTTGCAAAGCCTGATGAGAACTGTGGTCTCTGCCCAGAATTTTCAAGTCCTCATCCTGCAAAGACTTAAGGATTGAAAATGTGACATGAAGACTGGGCAACTAAGAAGTTCATAATCTGATCCTCTGTGAGCAGACAGATTATATTCACCTGGACACCGATGGAGAAACGGTTGACCCCAGCACGACAATAATCCTCTAACTTTGACATTCCCACAGGAGTAGGGTTGACCTCGAGTGTGACCTCGGCCTTGTCTGAGAGATTCGCCTGCCTGGAAACAGTTTCCAGGACTGCAGCAATAGTTGAGGGGTGAGCCAGGCTTGGAGTCCCACCACCAAAAAATACTGAGGTAATGCTGTGTGGAGAAATCAAAATTAAAGATGTTGAAGGCATGTGATGAAACCTGCAGGGGATACTGGTTGATTTTATGTGGAACCAATCACCATACCAGGATACCTGACTGAACTGCAGCAGTGTCTCAGTCTCCCGCTTAAGGCACTCTGTCATTATGTGGCCATTGTTCTTTCTGGGTATATACTTGTTAAAGTTGCAGTAGGAGCATCTTCTGAGACAGTAAGGCCACTGCTGAAGAAAGGAGGAAGGTCACTTTGACATCATTTGGGCAAACATGCTAGACATGACAAAGAAGTTGCATTAAAAAAAGCCTGGACTGAAAAAAAGCTCTATTTCAGTGCATGGATTTGCTTTCGCAGATGTGTGTGCTTATCTCTGCATAGAAATATTTAGTCAGTTAAATTGACCAAAGCCAGCTCACGTGTACGTAGAGAGACGCCTGCTTTGTGAGGCGTAGAGAGCCTGCCCAGTCAAACACATCCTCAATTATTTCCCCGCCAGAAGTGTGAGAAAAGCAGCGCAGACCGGGAGGGAAGGCACGTCTGGCCGCCCGCAGCGTGTGACTGATCATTCTGGTGACAGTCTCTGTCATTTAACTGCCTGTCTGCGTCCTGAATCTAGGTTGTCCTTCACTTGAACACAGGGTCGCATTAGTGCAGCTATACACGCGTCTGGCTCCATCATAAAGATAAAATATGTATCAAAGTTTCCATGAAAACAACGTGGCCAAAGTAACTACAAAGTAGCGCAAAGTAATTATCAAGTATCGTGCTATAATAATACATCCACGGTCTGTTTACAAGTCACTTCCTGGTTGCTGTGACGTCGCTCCAAACAGGACATACGTAGGCCTAAATGTGATTTCTTCTTTGTGTGTAACGACGTTTGACCACACAGGCGCGCTGTTTAACTAGTGTAAAAGTTTGCCTCAATCAACAAGTACACACGGCAATTGACTGTTTAATGTACTCTTTATCTATTCTAGGTACGTAGGTAGGCACATTTTTATTGTCACAAGGTTATATAATGAAATTGAACTTTGCGACTCCCTTCTGCTACATAGCAGACAATACACTACATTAACACAGAAGCGGTCATAAAAAATGGTAAACAGAAATAAACAATATTTAATGATCAATGGAGCAGCGCTGAGGATGAATTAGAGTCTGACAGCTTCGGGGGGAAAGCTACTCTGCAGTCTGGTGGTGCGGCAGCTGAAACTTCTATATCTCTTCCCAGAAGGCAGCAGGGTGAACAGGCTGTGGCTGGGTGGGTACTGTCCTTTAGCATCCTTTGGGCTCTGCATAGGTACCTCAC
Organism: Micropterus dolomieu; assembly: GCF_021292245.1. Classification (NCBI taxonomy): domain Eukaryota; kingdom Metazoa; phylum Chordata; class Actinopteri; order Centrarchiformes; family Centrarchidae; genus Micropterus; species Micropterus dolomieu. The sequence continues at coordinate 19,914,537 of NC_060151.1, forward strand.
CTCACAGATATCACTGATGCTCAGGAGGTGGGTACCAATGATCTTCTGAGCAGTTTTAATCACCCGCTACCGAGCCCTCTGGTCCTTACACAGCAGTGTCAGATAATCTTGAGCCTCTGTTATCTAATTGTGCTAAAGTGTAAGTATGTGAGTGAGTAATAGGCTCAGGATTAACTGAGAATTGAGTTTTGCTTTCACTTACCTCTATTTAATGCCTATAACTTATCATGTAAACCTCACACAACCATGGCCAATAGCTGAAATAGAAGAGGACACCTGTACTAATAAATCTATAAACATATATTACTGAATTTATTAATCGCAATGAAAGTATAGGACAGGGAATAGAGATTTCTTTTTCACACTGTCCCTACTAAAATAAGAATAATAAAACTCTTTAAATTTGACATTATCAAGTTCCCACACTTCTAATCCACAAGTGTACCAAATTTCTGGTTCGTGTGTACAACGTACTAACAGTTTACAAGGCAATTAGTAAACATTGCACCCAGGCAGGCTAATGTGTGCCAAACTAATCCTAAATGGCTAAAATGTGCTTTTCAATATTTCAAGAAAACACCCTGTACACAGGAAAAGCCTTTTCTTTTATTGAATGATTAATTGTGCATGCCCAGGTCCTTGATCACTCTAATTAGGTATCTGTTTAGCTGTTGTTACAATTTGTATGAATATTGTGAGGAATAATAGAATGTGTTAATTATCCAAAAACTAAAAGTATCAGAATTGCTATAGGAATAAAGGGAGTCCAAATGTCCATCTGAGACCTTCTGGCTTTCTTGAGCATTTTAAAAATCAGAATCGAAGCTGTGATGAACTCCTAAGGTTTATCAGACAAATGGTATTTCATTCATTTCTAATAAGTTAAGAATCACAGACCTTTTTCACTTTACTGGCATTAAACATGTATCATGCATATGGAAAAAACAAGTAGGCTACATGTCCAAGTGAAAACAATAAAAATAAATGCACATGAACATCTAAATATGTAGCTCATTCATGTTTGCATGCTTTTTTGCATGAGGTTGATTAAAATGTCGGCTGGTCTTTGTAAACACTGTTATTTGTTGTTGCAGTGTTAACACACAAAGACACTTGTCTATATTTGCAATATAAATGTGTGCTCACAGGAGCAAACTAATTTAATGAGCTATTGATTTCCCTGATCCCGGGAAAAAACTGGTCTGGTGGGCTGACAGAGAGCTAACCTTGTAGGGTCACCTTTAAAATTAGAGAGTTCATTTTAACGGAAAAACAAAACCCTTTTCTAATGTTTATAAAAACATTCACTTGTCAGGTTAACAGTTAATTCAATCTCTTCATCATTTTGAGGTATAAGAGCCAGTTCAGCTCTGTTAGAGCTGTTAAACAGCTCTCTCCAGTCAGTGCTTCTGATCTTCAAAGAATTACCGCTGATTAACGCTGGAGAGTCATTTGTGATGATGATGGTTACACAAATCCGTGAGAAATGAGCCAGTCAACCTCCACGAAATTGTCCTCCAAAGAAAATGTAGAAATATTTTTTTCCTCTTTCATAGTAGCCAGGTATAAACCAAGGTATAAACAGCAAAAGTACAAAACACAGTAGTTATTAATTTAAATTTTTCATTAAAAATGTCAATAAGTGCTCACTGCCAGCTTCCAACCCTGGGGACATTTTCCGCTTAATATTGTGTCTGGTTCCCAATTACCTAATCAACTGAGAGAGAGAGAGAGAGAGAGAGAGAGAGAGAGAGAGAGAGAGAGAGAGCGAGCGAGAGAGAGAGATTAGGAAAATGGTTAAGGATGTACAGTTAATAGTTTGCAGTTATGGTGATGAGTTCAGTCCAGTGAGAAGCTAGAGAACTTAATGATAATCCAAAATAAAAGAGTGAATCTGTTTTGTAAATCTGCCAAATGGACAAGAGGAAGAAAGGTAAGCTCACATATTTAATATAAACAGGGATTAAACACAAATGACATGGAAATGAATGCTCTGGTTACTTGAAATAAAGCTATAAAACTAAAAATGGTGGTCCATATCAGTTTGCCTGCAAGTATGCAATTTAGCTTTTATCACGTTAAAGGGGTCTAACATTAGTTCTTGAATTTTTAGCCATGCTATGGTAATGGCCGTTGAATGGTCAATCCACCAACACTCTGGCCCAGAATTAAATATCTTAACATATAAGTATTTGATTGATTGCCATGAAATCTCATACGGACATACTTTAGTTTATGATAAAATACCTGCAAAACTAATGACATTCCCATCAGCCTCAGCTGTACTTTGTGTTTTGCGCCAGTTAGCAATGGGTAGCATGCTAAGCTAAAGAGGTGAAAATGGAAAGCATTATACCTGCTTACCATTAGCATGTTAACAATATCATTGTGCGCATGTTAGCATTTAGCTCAAAGCACAGCCTCACAGAGTCACTGTGGCTGAAGTCTTGGTAAGGCTAAAGGAGAAAACTAAAAGAGCAAATCATCTCAGTCCGTTGTTAGAAAAACATAAAATTATTTGAAATATCAAAAAACATTTAAGTTATCTACGTCAAAGAGAGTAATTTTTCATGAATTGTTTACATTTTTTGTGAATCTTTTGTAAAATCTATTACATATGAATTTGACGCATTTAAAAGATAGAGATTCTACAGCAAGGGAACATGAAAACATGATATACTCTACAATAACAATGAGAAGTGTGAGAAATGCACGTTACTTTTTGCATTTACTCTGTGTCATTTCTGTCTCAAATTCAACTGAACTTCACTTTTTCACAGGATCTACTGCGGAATTAAGGCTTATGGTGGTCGGTAGCAGTGGACCGTCACAGTTCCTACTAACAAATGCCATACTTGGAAGGGAGGTGTTTTCTAAAGATTTCACCAGCATTTCTGACAGCAGGAAGAATATTGGAGAGCTGGCTGGTAGACGAGTGGCTGTGATCAATGGACCAAATATGTATGACAAGGATATATCTCAGCCCAAAAGGAAGATGGAGCTGAGAAGGTCTAAGTGCTTATGTATTCCTGGTCCCCATGCTTTTCTTGTTGCCTTTGACATGGAGAAAATATCCGCGAACGACATGAGAGGCCCCAAACTGATGAAGGAACGCTTTGGAAGACACTGTGTGAGGCACTGCATGGTCCTCCTGGCCCATGAAGGAAACCTGGAGGACCCCGTCCTTGAAGACAGGGTAAAAAAGACTGACTGGCACCTGAGAGAACTGATCGAGAAGTACGGTGGCCGCTTTCACGTTTTTAATAAGAACTGGAGAGATCGCAGCCGGGACAGAGAGCTGCTGCAGAAGATAGAGCGGATGGTGGCCTCTTTGGGAGGGGGCTACTTCTCCAGCAGTACTTTCCAGAAGGCAGAGGACAGCGTGAAGAAGGAGGAAAAGAGGCTCAGGAAGAAAAGGACCGCAGAGATAGAGAAGGTGTGGACTGACATGGAGAAGCAATACATAGCGGAGGAGTTGTATCACAAGAAGGATGCCTACACCGCCACTGTCGGCGCAGAGATAAGAGCCAAGGCAGAGATGAACAATGGATGGCTCAGAACTTCCCTGGCCAGAGGACTGGGGATGGGGTTGGTTGTGGGAGCTGCTATGGGTGCATTGTTTGGATCTATAGAGGGGCCAGGGGGAATGGTATTGTATGGAATCATAGGTGGTGCAGTAGGTGGATCAGCAGGAGGAACAGCCCAAGTAGCTATAAAGCACATGGAGGACAGAGTGGCTCCTCCTGCCAGACTCAACTTTAACTCAATCTTCATCAATCGCTTCTTTGCAACTCCTCGTCCATGACAGGGTGGCATTAACTTATAACCTGTTTTTCAGGAATAAAGTGAAAAGAAACTTTTACATAGTCTTACTGCTATGTAGCTTTCAGGTCAACTTGATACCAAATTAGATAAGGAAATACAGGTTGAAACACAAACACGACTTGTATGATAGTGTTTTGGCAACAGCTTAAAGTAGACTGCTAATGGTCAGAAATAGTTTAATTAAACTGTAAATTTGTATTTTTAATAAAGAGAGTTGTGATTTTTGACAGCGCATTTTTGAGACTTTGTTGTTTTGCTAACCACATACCATTTTATTTAACCTCCAGCATTTCCTGGTGTCTTGCTGTAGGTTAGCTGAAGCATAGCTCAGGTAACATTCAGGGTGGAGTTTCAACTGAGCGTGCCGTTGTCTAAAGCACTGCCCCTTCCTTGACAACACACACACACCGTGGTGCACCTGTTGAGTGTAGACCGTTTGTGGTATCTATGTATTGTTATCTGAAATTGTGAATAGAAGCAGTGCAGACTGACGGCAGTGCGATCAGGACAGGATCAACTCGGATAGGTAAGACCACAATTATTTTCCGACTATGAATTCAGACATAAATCAGACTTCTGATCCAATCGTGAACCTGTTGCATAATCCGAGTGTTTCCCACATGAATGTCAAAGTACAATGGAGTCAGGACAAAACCAAGGAATCACATGAAAAACAACCTTAAGATTTCAATAGTTGCTGCTTTGTGTTGAGGCACATTCCCCAATTGCGTAACAAACCATTTGGTTGCTTCCTGTTTGAGTACATACTGTAGATCACATATTTGTCTTGGCTGCTTGTGTTCTCTGTCCTTGATGACAAAGTAATTGTTTTTATCTCAAATGTTTGTGACAAGGACAAATAAGACCAAGAGGTGGTAGAAAATAATTAAAGGGCTAGGCTTCATTGTGAAACAAACATTACTTCAGTGGATTAAAAAGGAATCACTTATCCTGTCCTTTGTGAGAGGAATGTCATTCTGCTCAAGAACATGACGTCAGAGTGCTGCCTCGCTGAGCTGAAAATAAAAAAGAATGTGCTTCAAGTACAAATAGTTCAAGATGGGACATTTGATTTGATATGTTATAATACATTTATCAAAGGCAATACATATTTTAAATGGCACCTTTTTGGTAAATGTGCTGTATGTAGCTTTAAAGTATTTTTGTAGTATGTAGAGTATGTTTACTGTACTTCTACAATTTTGAGGTTTTCATTATTTCCATTTTCTGCTATTTTAAATTTCTATTTAACAACATTTCATAGGGATATATTGTACTTTTTACTCCACTACATTTATATGACAGACATAATCACTACTTTACAAAATTTTGATTTAACACAAAATATATACATATAAGTTTATAAAAGGCAACATATTGTCAATAGTTTTTTCAATCTTCTGTCTGCAGTGGTTAGCACTTCCAGCAAAGAAACATTTTCCATCTAAACTGTTTTTCTTTTTTACCCCTCATCTTGCAACCACTCAGATTTATGTTATGACCCTTTGGAAGGGACCAGCCAGTGGGGTGACTAAACTGCCTAAAACTGCATCAATAATTACAATCTAATAATGTCATAATTATAATGAGTAAAGGCTCAGAGTACTTCTTCCACCACTCTCATATATACAGTATATAAATTACACTGTATGTATTCAGTAATGATTAGGCTATACAAACACTACATTTTCAATTAGTATCAACTCTATAATGTTCAAGCTCTTTTCTATAACATTTTAATTTCATTAAATAATAGGAATCCACTTTTGACATTCATTGCCTTAAACACAAAAATCCTTCTGGTTATCAAATTATTTCTATGGGCACTTCTCACGTTTTGGTCCTCTTTATTTGAAATGTAATCAAATGCAAACTTACACTGTACGACGTTTCAAGTTAGTTTAACTTGGAAATGCAAGTTCAGGGGTGGTGATGGTTCAGGATAAGACACATGCCTTTGGTCTACCGGGTTCAAGTCCACTGTGACACACCACTGTGTCCCTGAGCAAGACACCTAAGAGTTGCTCCAGAGGGTGTGACCTCTGACATATATAGCAATTATAAGTTGCTTTGGAGAGTCAGCTAAATGAATGATTGTTATTAAAAGTTCACCTGCTGCCTTGACAATGAAAGTTAGCTCAACTTGAAGAATGTCGTTCTTTCAACTCACAAATTAAGGTTCATAAAGTTGATATGATTACAGTGTTGTAGTTGTCTAATCATTGTTTTTTTGAGTTGATTGAACTTTCCATAACTTGTTTCAACTTGATACTTTGAATTAAAACAAAATCTTTTACTTTATCAATGCAAAAAAACTTCCCTTAACTGACCGGCATATATCTCTGCATTCATTTAGCTCACAGTTTTAAGTTAAAACAACTTAACTGCATTTATGCTACTTTCCATTTCAAGTGAAGAGGATTTAAATTCTACATTTTTTAAATGTACATGCATAAAACCTCAAATGTATTCGGAAGCGGACTCGGACTACTTCTGTTTATACTACTTTCTGCAGTTAGCTGGCGCACACGTTCCCCACATGCGCAGTACATCGGTTGGTGCCCTGGTAGCGCTAGTCGCCACGCGGACCTGGCGGGTCCTCGCCTACTCGCAGACGTGGAAAGTAGAATCCTTGTCTAAGGCCTTAGTCAAGTACAGGTACTTTCTTGTTTACAACAAAAGTGTCTACTAGATTTTGGCTGGAATTTGAATATATGACTTATCTGCAGTGTGTAATTAGTAGGGTTGAGCACCACTGTCTGTATCTGTATCTGTTCAACAAATCAAATTATCTGTATCTGTATCTGTACTCGGAACAGGCGGGGCTTGACCTGGAGATGGGCAGCACTAACTGGAAGTTAGTTATTTAAGCCTGAAATCAGTATGGTTGATCAGAAGTTGCTGCATTTATTAGAAAACAGAACAGCCTCAGAGTTGAGCTTCAGAGCAATGTTTTTGATTACAAAAGTAAGAGAACAATTTAAAAAAAGTTCCTATATTTATAGTTTAGAAAACAGATATTAACACATTTTACTCTGATGATACTCTTTGTCTTACTTACTGTACCAGATAGTTAGTTCACCTGAGTACTCGCTCAACCCTCAATTTGTTGATTATGTCCATGTTTCATCTTTGCCATGGTTTAAAGAAGACAGTTTCACTCAAACTCAAAAGACACAGCAACTAGGCTATTTTTCTCTCTTGCTCCCATCTCTGCACACCCGCCCTTTTTTCATCTGATAAATTACATACCCAAGTTCAATCAACACATACATATCTGACAAAAGTCTCAAGTAGTCAACACAATGAATAAATGCAAGTTTAACTTTCGAACACTCATCCAGTCGAGTTCAAAATCCAAAATTTGTCAGAGCTCTTTGAGTAAAAAAGAAGTAAGTGGACATAACTGAATGGGGCTGTAATGATTTTTCATGGGAGCCACAGAGGTCTCGGAATAAAAAGCTTTTTCACACATTGTTGACATTGTCATTTTCAGAGTATGGCCTCTACAATTTGCCTCCTCTCTGAGAAGCACTTCTTGTGCTCATTGTGTAGAGACATCTTCACCAACCCAGTGACCATACCATGTGGACACAGCTTCTGCTTGTCCTGTCTCTGCCACTTCTGGACACGACACCAGTCCAAATACTGTCCCCACTGTAAGAGACTGTTTGCTGACAAGCCCGACCTCAGTGTCAACCGCATTCTTGCAGACGTCTCAGACAACTACAGGAAGACTCGACCACAGAAAGCGCCTGATGAAGAAATGGTACTTTATTGCATTTGTCAGTTATCTAATCACAGGTGATATAATTTACATAATGAATAAATCTAATATATTTTGTTCATGCTCATGTCACTGTTGCACATATGCAGGTTATAGATGTTGAGCAAATGATTGAGGAGAGGCTGCAGAAGATTGAAAGGTTGAAACATTCCCTGGAGCTCCAAAAGGTGTGTTGAAAACCTCCACTTCATTAAAATATATCTATTTTTAAATGTATATCGTTGATTGATGATGCATGATGATGTCCAATCAGAACTCTTACCTCAGAGAGGTGCGAGAGAGTCAGAAGGTCTTCTCTGCCCTCGTAAATGATATGGAGAAGAGTCACAAAGCGGTCGTTGCAGCAATTGAGGAGAGACAGAGAGAGGAAGAGAAGAAAGTAGAAAAAATGCTGGGAGAGCTGAAACAAGAGATTCTGGAGCTGAGGAAGGAGACCGCTGAATCTGACCCTAAGATTCCCGTAAACAGTGAAGATACGAAACACACTACCATGGCAAGCACCTTTTACCTCCTGCAGATAATGTAATGATAACAGTGAAGCACCGCCCGCTGCTAAAGTGAAATGTCTTTGTTTATGTCGTGCAGAACAGTGTTTCCACTAAGTGCCCCTCTGAGATGAAGGAGTGGTCCAAGATTACCATAGAAACTGACCCTTGTCTTGGGGTCACCAGACGGGCACTGTCAGACATGATGGAAAAGATAAAAGTAGAAGTCAACAGGCTCTCCAAATCTGGTGAGTAATGCCACTTTCATCTGTCATATTAATTCAACATTTTGCGATACGTCCAATGACAGTGACGTTTCTTTTTCCTTTTCTTTGACAGAACTTAAGCGAATAGAGAAATACACAGGTAAGGCTTTGTCTACACAGAGAGAAATATCAGGGATTGTACACAAATTATTAGAGGGGGAGGAAGGGGAGGTCAGAAAAGGGGGAGTGTTATGTATTTTTTTCATTTTGCTAAGTGGATGGTTGTCAGACAAGAGTGTTACCTTCCCAGCTTTCTGCTCAGAACCGTAGTTGAGAACAGACTGGCGTTCAATGATTAACTTAGTCTGGCTCGCAGCTGGTAACTAGCTTTAGCAGTCCGGGCCACTCTGCCAGTCATTAACATGAAGAAGACGTCGTTGCAGCGTTCGTCAGCAGGAACTTTATTTCTCCTTTACAGCAGTAATTCACACATTACACGGCTCGTCGGCACTTCACCAGAGCTTGTTTTGTCCGTCTCACCCACTAGCTGAACAGTTTTTAACTTACTTTTCCCAGCCACGTTAGCAGATCACACACTTGTTTTTTTTCCTGTTTCCCACACCACCACCGTCCTTAAAGGGCCAGGACGGTGACAAGAGTCTGGAAGACACATTTTGTTTTTTAACAAAACTCCAAATTTATGTTTCAGCATTCATCTCATTCTCTCATCTCAAAGTAGGCCTATATATAATTCACCTTCAGCCTTTTGTTATGTTAAAAACTTGGAAATTGTTAATTCACCTATTGTGAACATTATTATTCATAAATATATTAAAGTTGATATAGTTAAATATTTAGAAATTATTTATTAATGGTAGAATTAGTTCCCAGAGCCATATATATTTAGAGATATACGGCCTTGCAAGTAAAACAAACTTTAAAATACCCCCACCACCACCTCAGTAATTTTCTTACAGTCTCTTAGTGCTGAAGATGTCCTTGTTGTTTGAGCCATTCTTGACCTTCTCTCCTTCCTCTTTCTTAGAGGATGTCAATCTGAGTGCTAAGACAGCCCACCCCTTCCTCTTCGTCTCAGATGACAGAAAACAGGTGAGACACACGGACAAGCTTCAGGAGGTACCAGATCACCCCAAGCGGTTTGACCGTGTGGCAAACGTGCTGGCCAAAGAAAGCTTCATCAGTGGGAGGTGCTACTGGGAGGTGGAGGTCGGGGAGAAGATTGAATGGAACCTTGGCGTTGTCAGACAGTCCATAAACAGGAAGGGCAAGTTCACCGTCTGCCCTGCAAATGGTTTCTGGACATTAAGCCTGAGGGCTGGAGGCCAGTATGTTGCCAACACCTCTCCTGTCACCCCGGTGGCTCTAGAGCAGAGACCCAGGAAAGTGGGCGTGTTTCTGGACTACACAGAAGGCCGCGTATCCTTCTACTGCACAGAATCTGGAGTCCACATTCACACCTTCACAGATACATTTACTGATAGGCTTCATCCATTCTTCAGTCCTGGTCGTCTGTATGGCGGCAAAAACGCTACTCCCCTGATCATCTGTTCTAGTTTCTGCAGCATCTAAACATCATACTTAATATACAACTTATAAATCTCCAGTAGAAATACAGTAGTTTCAGTATCAATCCAGTTTGTCATATATATTAATTCAGTTAAGAATCCATATGAAAAACTACAATGAACCACATTTTCCCTGTCAGAACAGTGAAGAGGGTTGTGTAAGAACTGACTCCCTAAACTCAAAAAGAAACTTCAGTGAAACCCATAAACAGATTGAAAAGGAGGGTAGAAGAAAAGAGAAGGCTCTCATAAATGAACAAGTGAGTCAAAGTCGAAAAAGAGAAGAAAATGGGTTGTGGAGTTGGGTGGATGCGAGGGGCTGCAGGGTTGGGACAGAGGTTGACGAGGAGCAGGGAGGGAGGGCACAGCAAAACAGCAGGGCATTGTGCTCGTACACCAGGCACTGGGAGACACACTCAAACACGTTCACATTCACTCATTCACACACGGTCGTGCACACAAGCGCATGCTTCTGCCCACTGCCACACAGACTTGCGCTGGCATCTCCGAGGGCAGCCCCATCTCCAGCTCAGTCCTGGGTGTCAATGCCGATCGACCCTCTTTGCTTCAGTTCAACTGACCTCTGAGACAGAGCCACCCCTGCTCTCCAGCCTTCCTGTGGACTGAACTGAATTCTCAGGGCCGTCATTCACCCAAATCCAGGCATCCCAGCTGATCTACACAAGCTAAGGAGCAGTAACACTTATCTGTGGACCAAGGGGAGCAGTGAGAGTACTTCATTTTAGGTAAATATCCTTGAAAATATCCTATCTGCATTATCAAAAGCTGAAAAATGGATACATTTGTGTGACGTGTGATGAGTTTGATGGGATATAAAGAATGCAACGTTTGAAAAAATTTCCTGTAAAGTAGGCAGAACCATGGTTGTAACAAAGATAAGGCACAGATTTGTACAGTGTGGTCTCAGGACCTTCGGCGGTCCCTTCATGCACAATATTTTGTGGGAGCATGTATGCCTGTCAGAATTATTATTCGAGGATTCATATGATTCATTGTTATCTGCTCATTTACAAAACTTTGTCTTTGTCACTTTATTAATATCAAATCTGATTATAATCGGCTCTATTGGATACACGTTTATGCAAAAGAAGTCCTATGGGTACAGCTTATCCCTGTCATGCAGCAAACCCTGGATTGATTGTGCAGGGTGCGTTTAGATTCACAGAATTGGTAAAAATGTGTACACTGAGAGCTGTGATACATAGATGACATAGGTCCTCTAAGCCCACTCTACAAGCCTTCATGAAAGATGCTTGTGTTCAGAGTCTCCTCATGTTTTTCTGAGATAATCCACTCACCCGGCAAGGCGTAGCTTGACACCCACAGCTATGTCAAAGACAGCTATTCTCTGTGGTTCTTCCTGGAATCCACTAAACATGGGCCTCCCAGCCTGTTTCCAAATATTTATGATAAATATATGCTCCATTAGTCTTTTTGTACTTTACTTATGTGTTGCTCATTGTTGTAAATAGTAAGAAGTTATAAATATTTTTGTATTTGTGAGCTTTGCAGCACTGCTATATGAATAAAACATATTTAAATTGGTTCTGCTTTTTTGTCATTTCAGGATATCTGTCCTTGTCTAACCCAAGCTGAACTTAACAACATCACCTGAAGACTGAGGATCCAGCAGTGGAGCATAATATTTCCAGTACTGTAGACTGTCACATTTCTTTGTGGGACTATAAGTGGGCCATCTGCAACAAACAAAGACTGAAACAAAACCAAGACAAATCCATCTGATTCAAACAATACCTTTCACAATGGCAACCACGGGCATGCAGTTGCTGGGCTTAATCATGTCCATTGTGGGCTGGGTGAGTGGGGCGATAGTCTGTGCCATCCCCCTGTGGCGAGTCACTGCCTTCATCGGTAACAACATAGTGACGGCTCAGATCATTTGGGAAGGCCTTTGGATGAATTGCATTGTGCAGAGCACAGGTCAGATCCAGTGCAAGGTGTATGACAGCTTGCTGGCTCTGCCCAGTGACATGCAGGCTGCCCGAGGCCTCACCGTGTTCTCCATCCTGATCTGTGGCCTGGCTCTCTCTCTGGGGGTCCTAGGAGTCAAGTGCACAAAGTGCATTGGTGTAAACAGCCTCAAGGCCCGTATTGCTCGCATCTCTGGCGCCCTTTTTGCCATCGCAGGGTTCCTATATCTTGTGCCCATCTGCTGGACTGCCCACTCCATCATCAGGGATTTCTATGATCCACATGTGGCGGCCCCACACAAGCGTGAGCTTGGCCCTGCCCTTTACATCGGCTGGGGGGCATCCGCCTTGCTCCTCATTGGGGGATCTCTGCTCTACGCTGGGTCGAGTCCCCCTGGCATCCCAGGCTCTCCCACCTTTAGCAGTGGAGAAAGTAGTCCTCGCAGGGCACCTGCCACACAAGTCAAAGGTTATGTTTAAGTTTCCAAAATACCTGAATGCCTTCAATTCCCAGAAATACAGCCCAAACGATGACAAACCTGATTCCTCTCCTTTTGATTTTGCTTCTTGTAATTATTTTATATTTAATGTTATTCCAGTTTGCTTTTTTCTCTGAAAAGCTGCAGGAGGCTGTTTAGGAAAAATGGAACTCATTTGATTATTTCATACCTGATATCCTTCAGTAACCGTTTTTCTCTGTCTGTAAGTGTAAAATACAATAAAATTGTTGATCCTCCAAATCCTCTACTGAGGGAAATAGTGTGTGTTCCCATTTTTATGATGGCAGATATGAAAGCTTATATGTTTGACAGAAGTTTTTTAAAGAAAATCTTTGCTTTGCTCATTTATGTAAACAATACGAGGAGAGTGAGCTGCTGAGTGGAGAAGAACAATAGAACAATGGGGATGTGTATACATTTGCTTGTGGTGCCATATTGTTAAGAAGTGTGTGTGTGTGTGTGTGTGTGTGTGTGTGTGTGTGTGTGTGTGTGTGTGTGTATGTTTGTTTGTGTGTGCATGTCGTCCTCCGCCTCCTATCTTCCATCTCCTCTTCCATGTCTTGGCTACTCAGAACCGGGGAAAAAGAAAAATATATTTCTTTCACAACACAAAAATCGTGGGATTCTAGGAAAAAACAGATTAAGACATTAAAACAGATTAAGTTTGTAATGCATGTGTGAGGGCCTATCTGTCAGTGTCTCTGTGTGTAAGCATGTAATGTGGGAGGTTACAAGCCACAGTGGGAAAAGCATAATCTTTATTCATGAGACATTGTTCAGATCCCTCAGACTCAGTTTCAAAAACAATTATTTCTATGAATTATAACCATTGAAAGCTGACTTGGAGTTTGGTTACTGTACATGCAGGCATGATACTGTTTCTGAATGTAAATATTTATTTCCTATAATAGATTAACTGCATAGAAAACACACCACGGTATTTGCTTTTTTTCTGCCGTAAACAGTAAATTTGATCACAGTTGCAAAGGGATGCACAACTCCGTCAGTTTGGTTTTTCTTTCTGTCTGTAACAGCAGAGGACAGAGCAACACAATGCCACTTTAGAGCATTACAGCACAACAATAACAATGGCCACCAGTGTCCCAAGTGCCAGGTAGTGACTCATACATGACCTAAGAAGGCCTATACCAATGTCGGTAGAGTAATGCTGGGAATACAGTAAGTATTCAGTCTGCGCCGTTTTACTGTACAATTGTAATGGGGAAAACAGAGTAAGACAAGTGCACAACTTGCACTGTAAATAACCAGTGCAGTGTCTTAAGATAGCGAAAAAGGTAGGGTACCAACACAATTATTCATACATATTATAAGTGTACTAATGAATTGTTAATAATATCATTCACAGTGAGGTAAATCATCCACGAGGCCAACTACACACAACTACTCGTGGAGCTGGTAAGGATTCAATAACTTGTTATAGACCAAGGGGCCTCTGTATAAACGATAATGTTTACAGGTAAAACTGAGTGGCTGTAGATGCAGAGAAATTGAGGATTTGGTGTCAGAGTAATAACATATGTGACACCTTAAAGGCAGAATGAGTAAGATTATCCCACTCACTCTTCCTTTATGATTTTATTACTCTGCACTCACTGGCTAAATAAGTAATGCTGTTCAGCATTTTGTCTCTTTCGCTAGTTGGGTGTTTGCTTTGTTATACATGTAACCACACCCAGCACTAATGTAACAGGGTCCTAGAGTGCAAATATACATCACTGCAGCAAGGTGAAAAGGTAAACACAAGTAACTTAGCTGGTTATGGTTGAGCTCATTTTAATTACTTTATATACTGTTAGGTCTTTTTATTTACTGTAGGCCTAGCCTAACAATAGGCCTACATCATATTCTATATAGTCATAGATTTTTAAAATCTTAATCTACAATGTAACTATACATATAACTGCCATATAAATGTGATGGAATAAACAATAATTCCTATATAATGTAGTGTGAAAATATGAATACTGAAATAAAGTGGTAGTAGCATACCTCACAGCTACTGTAAATGTAATGCAAATAGTACTTCCACCTCTGTTGATACTGTGGGAAGAAAACTCTCAGACCGTGCCAGAGGTCTAGTGGGCCCTCACTGTTCTTCAACATAACTGGTAACTCAACTAATGTAAACTATTGTCCTTTCAATGTAAATATTATTATTTTCAATGAGACACAGATTCCAGTAAAGTTCAAATTAACACAAGTTTAGTGATAATTTCAAGCAAATAAAACAAATACATATGTATCCGAGCTGGTCCAGAGAGCTGACTCATCAAACTCCATATTACATTGATTGATATATCCTGTCTCGCTCCTCCTCTTGTGGGTCTTAGGGTCAGACCCACCTCCACCTCCACACATATTCAATATTAGAACAATAGCGTACTGTATACAACAACACTTCTAAGGAAATAAGACTGGATTGTAACACAAGAAATAGGACATCATCCTGATATCAGCAAAACATTGTATATGCGTAAAACAATCCCACAGTTGGTTAACATTAACACTCCAAGTTTGTGTCCTGTGTGTTGTATCACATGATGACCTTCAGAGCTGCAGTCCTCCAGCAAGGGCCCCTTGTGTTCAGAAGTCTGGTCTGTTACTCTTATCAGGCCCTCCTTACCAGGGCACCCTATGTTTATAAATTTCTGTACTCTTATTGAGTGTGAACCCAGGTGCTATCAACATTATGTTAGAATCCAACAAAGCCCCATTGTTTCTCGTTTGGATGTATAATTAATTTTGAATCATGGTCTTCACCCTAACTTCCCTATGGCAAATTTGCAACACTGCTTGTGTGTGTTATTGCAAAATGTAAAGTCTTTTTGCTCAGCCTGAGAACAACAAGTATGAGGAAGAAGACTGCTGTTCAGTGTATGATCAATAAAATCTTAAACATTATTTATGTTTTAATAAACATCTTCAACATTATCCTTGTATTTAGTTGTTATCAAGCTATATCGAATATTCAAACATCATGGCTAAATGCTAAATAAAAGAAATCTTCAACAATACCATAACGTTACTGTAATAAACATTAATTTTGTGATAACTCTCAAAATGTACTTATCTTTGTATCAACAGTCGCTAGAGGGAGGAAATTCCTCTGTTGTTGATGTTTCTACGGCGGAAGTGGGAAGTAGGAAAAGCTGTACAGCTGTGCTCCGTGGAGCGAACAGAAAAGCTAACAGGCTAACCCCAGCGGTGAAAATATCACCACCCGTTCACCAAACAAGACGCTTCGACAGCTACTTTGAGACTTTTAATCTAACATGGGAAAAGGTGGTGGTACATTTGAGAGGCTTCTGGGTAAGTTATCAGCCCATTCGCTAAGTTAATAGTTTATTAGCCAACTACGTGCCAAAGTGCGATGTTTTCCAACGTATTGTTTTGACAGACGCTGGGGCTGTGGCTCACAGGCCAGCTAATTTTAGCCTGCTAACAAATTTTGCTGCTATTGTCTGGAGGCCCAGATATGCTCAACACTCGACTAAGTAGCAAATACAGCATTGTTTGTCCGCGAAGTCTAATCAAAGCTAACATCAACAGTTACCTTATCCTTGTGTTAACGTCGTGCTAATTAGCTAAAGCAAAAACGTTTTCTTTTCTTTTTTTTTTCATCAGGTAATAAATTAACGTAAGCTAGTGATTCACACCAGTGGACAGTAGCTTATAATGTTTCTGTATAACTGATGACATGGCTGTACTGTCCAAGAAAGCTAGGCAGCTACGCTGAACATTGTAATTTGTGTGATACTTGAAGTGTTGTCTTCAGTTTAAAAAGAAAAAAAAAATCCACAACAGGTTGATTAACGTTAGCTAGCTGCTAGACTGGTATAATTAGCTGCTAGACTGGTATAATTAGCTGCTAGACTGGTATAATTAGCTGCTAGCTAATCAATTTCCCTGCATAGATAAACGTTGCACAGAATTACAACACCTAACACTAAATTACAGATGCCATAGGTAAGGTCATTAGCTTAGCTTACACTAGCGACATTTATCATGCAGTTTGTGTAGGTGGTTTCATGAGTCATGCTGAACATCGACACTCACGTCAGATTGAGCCAAAATCTTGGAAGTTTATTAATAACTGGCAGACAGTTAAATTAATAAACGGCTTACTTGAGTTTCAGTTGACATTCATGGCCAGATTAACCTTTTAGGGCAGAACTATTCAATCAACATTGTCCAGGGGGTCAGACTTTCAGAAAGCTAGGGGCCGGACATTTCCCCCGACCTATTATTCTCATCATGTATGCACTCTTGACAAGGCGCCACCACATTTTCTAAACTTACATTTGCCATGTCATTTGGTAAATTCTGACATCTCTTACCTGGCTACATCACTGCATTTCCTGTAAACATTTATAATCTTATTTTTTCTTTTCTGTATACTTATCCATCTTCAATGAACTATTTCACTTATTTTAAACAGTCGGTTAGCCTGCGCCACATCCATCCAATATTCTCCAGTTCTTTTTAACTCTCACAACTCAGAAAACACAGATAGGCTTAGCCTACACGACTACAGTGGCAGACAAGGCTGGTTCAAATGAACTGAGGGCAATCCACAAACAGGGATACAAAAGCTTGTTTGTCAAAGAAGTAAGAGCATTTGTTTTATGGCTTTCATGTGAGAGAAGCTGGATTCACAGGCAGCAACTTCATGCAAAGGAGTGCTTTTGTCATCAGTAATGCATGTTTGTGATTGGTTGTTACCGACAGCACAGCCTGAAGGATTTATTGTGGCAAAAATTTCAATTTGTCAGGATTTATTTATTTGTAAATACAACTGGTCTGCGGCAGACAGTTGAATATACCTGTTCTAGGGGGCTCTAGGGTAAAGATAAATCATTCGCTGTGATGATAAACTGATAAATCATTCTCTGTGCATTTTATGTAGTATTCTTGTGATGGAATAGTACCAATGGTACTTAACGCTGTGGTGTGGTAATTTGAAACACAGACATTTTGTAATATACACACCAAGTATATTATCGGCTTATGTAATGAAGTTCCTAAAAGTAGATGTTGACACAGGGCCTCAACATGAGGTACAAAGCAAAATCCATTGTAAGGCTCCTATCATATATTCTTCCCAAAGATACATTTTCTTAAATTATTACCACAAAGCAAATGCCAAACAATCAGTATAATATAAATAAGGATTTGGGGGTCTGAGGCAGTTGCCCACTTGAATCAGATGTCACAGAACTTAAGATGGAATCAGTAATAAGACAATATTTTGGGAATTAGGGCTGGTACAAACATGACGTGAATTTTGTGAAACGTTTTGCTGATATGATGGCCAAACAGCTTGAGAATGATGTTGAACTAAACAATGAAATAAATCCAAACATTGTGCTCTCTAATTGTAAGGCATGTTTTAAAGCAAAGCAACATCATTTATAGTAACGTGCAATAGTACAAAAAGTATAACCCTTTCGCATATCACAGTATGACACACCACAAGGTTAACCAATCAAACTTGTGTTTTTTTTCTTCATAAAAAACTTGGATGGCGTTCAGTTATCTCTGTCAGAAGAATGACTCGTTTCTTATTCCATAGGAAAAGAGAAAACATCACTATGTGATTGCATTAAATTAAGAGAACCCTTACCTACTTTAAGAGTAAAACATGATACACACAAAATACTATGTATGCATGTATGTGTACATACAGAAAAACCTGAATGTAAGAGTAGGGAAACATATTAAATGCAGATGCTTCTGTGCACCAGGGCTCACTTAACATCCAGTTGTTTGTTTCTTTTTTTTATGACATTTTTGTTTGGTGTATTGGATAATGTATGGTAGATATTACACAGACAATACAAGTGTTGGAGCTTTAACCTGTTATCTGTGCTCATTGCAGATAAAGCCACCAGTCAGCTGCTGCTGGAGACTGACTGGGAATCCATTCTGCAGATCTGTGATCTCATTCGACAAGGAGATGCACAGTGAGTGATTCTGCCCTCTTCCCTTAATATCCCTAGCTGTTGAAGGTGAAAATAGGTTGAAATGTTTGTTAATGAAGAAAATCAACCAATTGTTCTTTGCTGACATAATTTATTACTTGGATTTTCTATTGAGCAATATTTGTTTTGTTTGCAGAGCTAAATATGCTATTGGGGCCATTAAGAAGAAGCTGAATGACAAAAATCCACATGTGGCTCTCTATGCACTTGAGGTAAGATTTGTGTACAGTGGAAAATGAGCTGATAAATTATTTCTGAGCTGGTAAAATACATTATAACAAGTAAAAGTCAACAAAATAAAATTGAAAGCTTTTGGGTGTTAGTGTGCTGTTTTGTCACCTCCTTTTATGGACAAAGCTGCTTCAGTGAAATGGGTGACATACACAGAACAAAATTATGAACGCAACACTTCACTTCCATTCATCATGAGCTGAACTCAAAGATCTAAGACTTTCTCTATGTACACAAAAGGCCGGTTTCTCTCAAATCTTGATAATCCATCCACCTCACAGGTGTGGCATATCAAGATGCTGATCAGACACCTTGGACATTGCACAGGTGAACCTTAGGCTGGCCACAATAAAAGGCATGCTCTCCTCTGAAAGGCCTTTTATGCTGATTTTACGTTACCAGTACCAGCTCAACTCGCCTCAACTCAACTCTACTTGACTCGGTTTGGCCCTCGTCCGTTTTTCCAATGCATATGGCACCCAGAGATAGTAACCCACAATGTAGCTGGTCGTCATAGCGACCCCACACACCACAGCCGCGACGTACTGTTCAATGCAACACACACCAGCGACCCACATACAGCTTTCTCTTAAAGTTAAAACGTTTCAACATTACTCAGAATGTAAAGACAGATAAGCGTTATGAAAACCTTACAGCTGTGTTTTCCTCTGCTGTTGTTGCTGCAGTGGTCTCTGTGCCAGTGGGACCACAAGGCTCTGTGAGTGGGCGGCTGGCCGGCCTTGCAAGCTCCTCCTGCGGGTTGGTGCAGGCTTCCCCCACCGCCACTTGCGGAGCTCCTCAACTTTAAAGTTTTAGATCTATGAGTTCAGCTCATGATGAATGGGGGCAAACACAAAAGTGTTGTGTTTATATTTTTGTTCATTGTAGTTGGCACAGTGAATAATTATGTGGCCTCACCCTCTAGGTCTTGGAGTCAGTGGTGAAGAACTGTGGCCAGACGGTCCATGATGAGGTGGCGAGTAAACAGACTATGGAGGAACTGAAGGATTTGCTCAAGGTGACCTTCGTTCTGTTCGTTTTTTGCAATTCAAAATCCTGATTTGTTAAATGTCCAATATACTGACTCATCATTTTTTAGGTTGCTACTGGTTCTTTTAAGTCACAAACATAAATTTACACCAGGTTTGACTGTTGTAGGCAATACTTTCTTTTCATTGTGAAGCGGGTCGGGACTGGAGCATGTGCAGCATTTGTTAGATTATTTTAATTTTCAGTTATACTGTCAATTCTTTTTTTATTAATCAACTAAGCATTTAAGATGAGCATTATTTAGTCTAATTTGCTATCATTCGACTAATTCATCCAAAAGTTCACCTTTGATTAGGTTAAATAATATCTGTGCATCTATGTATTAGTTCATTGCCCTCAGCTGTCAAAGTAACACGTAAACAAGCAGTGGAAAGTTTGGATGCAGTGCTTTTACCCTGTTATACATGGACAGGGTGATTTGTCTGACCGTATTTTGGCTGGATGCTCTATCACATTTCCCACCTTCTCTCTTGACTCAATAAGGGCCTGCTGCATTACAGCATGAGCTAGCAATATGTCATTGGGTCCTTGCTGTATCAGGTGACACAAGCTCTGCCAGCCCATGCCGGTTTCTACTTCCTGATGATGTCATAGCCTTGTGACAGGAGGGTTTTTTCAGACCAAAGCAAGGGACTTCCCACCTCACTTCTCGTTTGCCAAACATAACATTGTTTGATTCAGTTTGTGTTTGAAAAGCTCAGTAGTACCAATGTTATGTGATGTACAAAACTGTTGAATGAAGAGGGACTTGAAGCTGTTAAGACAGGTTTATATGACTCTGTGTGGTTCGTTTACCACCAGAAGCAGACGGAACCAAACGTCAGAAACAAGATCTTGTACCTGATCCAGGCGTGGGCTCACGCCTTCCGCAACGAACCCAAATATAAGGTGGTTCAAGACACCTATCAGATCATGAAAGTGGAAGGTAAGAAGGCTTTTGCAGAAGCTTTGTTTTACTTAGATTTTTCCCAATCACAGAGAGAAGGAACACACCCCAAACCAAACACATCACACTTAAGGTTGTAACAATGGGTTTCAGAGCAAAGTGGTGCCTTTTTCAAGTTGTCTGTAAGGGCCTTAAGGAAGTATATTTACCCAGATACATGTTTCCCAACCATGTCTTAGCTACAATTAAATTTAAGAAAAGCACATCAACATTTATGTATTATTTATGCAGTAATTACATTCCAACAATGTTTTAAAATGGATCCTGAGAATGTCACTATGCATTCCTGAAAGCTCAAAATTATAAATATTCAAAAACATGGTACATTGTATGTGCACTGCAATTATTATGAATCATTGTTTACTTCTGTTAATGTGCTACGGGTATCACACTGTGTCTTTAAAAGGTCTGTTTCTCTTTTGCTTTCTCATAGGTCATGTGTTCCCTGAGTTTAAGGAGAGTGACGCAATGTTTGCAGCTGAGAGGGTAAGATATTTTGCTTTTCTTCTTAATGTTAGGGTTTTGAAGTGGGTGGCTATCTGCAGAATCAGCACAAGTTGGTGCTGGTCATGGCTCTGAAGTGTTTAGAAGTGGTTTTGTTGTATCACCACATCTTTAGTGAATATGTGATGTCTGTCTGCTTTGTCCAGGCCCCAGACTGGGTTGATGCAGAGGAGTGTCACCGGTGCAGAGTCCAGTTTGGAGTTATGACAAGAAAGGTAGGCCGTGCTTTCTAGGGCACATTTTATGGTTTCTTTCATTCATTTACAGCAGTGTGTGTGGAGTAAATGTATATCCGGACATTGGCCACAATTTGTGTTCTTTGCTTCTCTAGCACCATTGTCGAGCCTGTGGCCAGATTTTCTGTGGAAAGTGTTCGTCTAAGTACTCCACCATTCCGAAGTTTGGCATAGAGAAGGAAGTGCGTGTGTGCGAGCCATGCTTTGAGCTGCTTAACAAGTGAGTCCCACGAACTAATAATCAAACTTCCAGATTTAGTGTGAATTCTCAGTCTCTGAGTGTGAAGTATATATCTGTCTCCAGCCACTTCATTAGCTGCAGCGTGCATGATATTGCACACTGGCATTTAGTTATTCTGTTGGTCAAGTTATGCTTTATACTTTGTTGTTGTGCTAAAGTATGCATTGGTTTATGAATGTTTTTTTTTTTCTTTTCTTGAGCAGTCAGCCTCTATTGCTCCTTGGTTTAGGGTAAAAGATTGAATGCAGTGCATTGTCTGTAATCTTTTCACAACCTCATCCAAGTCATGTTTTTAGCCCTTTGTTAATTAGTTATCGTTATTTGGTGTAAACTTAAACCTAGGGCGGAAAAACAACTGACTTATTTTTTAGGAATACGGTGCAACCGTAACCATTTATAATGTACGCATCACAAATTTGAATATCTTGTTTTTCATTACAACTAATTTTCCACCGTATTTCCCCCATTTTGGTACGTAACACATTAGATGACCCATAAAGGCATCTTGGAACAGCTTGTGACAAATAATTTCAGACCATATTGTGCAGTTTAAATGATTTTGAATGAAAAGCTTCTTTGAGCAATGTTGCAAAATTTAGATGGCCAACGTTTTATTGCACAGTTAAACCTTTAGAGTCTTAACATTCCTGGAATTTAGGCATTCTCCAGAACTGAGACGGACTATGTCTGTTTTGAGATTTAGAGGATTTTGCTGCATTGACAGAGGTATGCGCTCCCTGGGCTCCTTCTTGTATTTTTCTGTTTTGGAGAGAGATTGGTGTTTGAAGCAGCATGCTCTCCTCTAATTTACAAGGTTGTTTGTCCTCCCTGATCCCTTTTCCTCACCAGCCACCCCTCCCTCTCTCCTCCACTTAGGAAAGCTGAAGGAAAAGCCCCAGCCTCAGGCCCTGCCGAGCTGCCTCCTGAGTACCTGACCAGCCCGCTGTCCCAACAGTCACAGGTAATTGTTCAAAAACTATATGTGAAAAATGAGTTGGCTTAGTTGATGGTCACAGTTGAAATAAATTTGTTGAGGAAGGATATTGATATTTAAGGACTTAGGATAAAACAGACATATGTTGGCTCACCCTGCTCTGTATTGGAATTTGGTGGGGTTTGTGGACTCTGATTCTCTTTGGTTCCTTTCCCCTCATTGCTGCTCCCAGGATCTTACCATTGCTCCGCTCTCTCACCAGATGCCCCCCAAGAGAGATGAGGCGGCACTGCAGGAGGAGGAGGAGCTACAGCTGGCCATTGCCCTTTCTCAAAGTGAGGCTGAGGAAAAAGAGCGAATGGTGGGTTGCACTGCTGAAATTTCGGGTATTTCTACTGCATATTTGCAGAGAGAAACTGACACATACCCATGTGTTTACTTACAGAGGCAGAAAAACTCCTACTCAATGTATCCCAAAGCTGATCCCACTCCGGTGACTTCCTCTGCACCACCAGTGAGCACCCTCTACACTTCCCCCGTGGTAAGACTTCTTCTCATGCTGCCTTTCTCGCTGGCAAACCAAATTATTTGCACTACCAAACATTTTTTCCATGATAAAAACAGAGTTTAAATTTCTGCTATTGTTGGGCAAAATGTTAAAATATGTTTTCTTACTGCCCTATGAACTATATACTCTCCCCAGAACTCCTCTGCTCCATCAGCTGAAGATGTCGATCCCGAGGTACATGTTATATTCTTCCCTTATATATATATATATATATATAAATAAATACCTACATTAAGGTAGACTAATGGAAATCTTCCGTCATGCTTATAACACTTATGGTAATATGTCAAATTATTCCAGCTGGCCCGTTACCTGAACAGAACATACTGGGAGAAGAAACAAGAAGAGGCTCGCAAGAGTCCCACCCCCTCAGCCCCTGCCCCTGTGCCATTAGCTGAGCCCCTTCCGGCGATCAGTCAGCCTGTCGAAAGTCATGTCCCTCCTGTCCAGCCAGTCAGCATAGTGGAGGTATGTTTGAACTTTGTGTGGAGCGCCGATGTTGGTAGGTTTTATGTCTAGCTGAACTGGAGTGGGCAGACCACAAATGACTCTCTGCGCTTTGCTTCCCTCTCGTCCCCACCTTCAGCAGCAGTACCAGAACGGGGAGTCAGAGGAGAACCATGAGCAGTTTCTGAAGGCCCTGCAGAATGCTGTCTCCACCTTCCTCAACCGCATGAAAAGCAACCACATGCGTGGGCGCAGCATCACCAATGACAGCGCTGTGCTCTCACTCTTCCAATCCATCAACAACATGCATCCTCAGCTGTTGGACATCCTCAACCAGCTAGATGAGAAGCGCTGTGAGTGTTAGCCGTGCATGAGTTTGTGTGTGCCTGTGCTTTCCTGTCATTCCGCTGATCCAGTTTCTTTAACTATAACACTGTATTTTATGGGCAGTGTACTACGAGGGGCTGCAGGACAAGTTGGCTCAGGTGCGTGATGCTCGGGCAGCCCTCAACGCCCTTCGGGACGAACACAGAGAGAAGCTACGTCGTGCCGCAGAAGAAGCGGAGAGACAGAGGCAGATCCAGCTGGCACAGAAACTTGAGATCATGAGGCAGAAGAAACAGGTGATGAAATGAGTCTCTCCTCTCAAAATGTAGATACTGAAACACGATTTATTACCATGCTCACAAGTGTTTTTTGAACTGCAGGAGTATCTGGAGATGCAAAGACAGCTGGCCATCCAGCGCCTCCAGGAGCAGGAGAAGGAGAGGCAGATGCGTCTGGAGCAGCAGAAGCACACAGTGCAGATGAGAGCTCAAATGCCTGCTTTCTCTCTGCCCTACGCCCAGGTACACTGCATACTCTGTCGTCAGCTGTCAGGCTAAACTAATTCCAATCACTGCCATAATTGGGATACACAGATTGATTCAGAGGGTAACACATTGGTAAAATTGCCCAGTGTGAATTAGAGTTGGGCGATGTCTGCAATGAAACATCGGGATGGACGATGTCATCGAGAAGTTGTCATTTTGTGAGCATGTGTTCTCACTTCAAAAATTAGTATACTATTAACCTATGTTACAAGTTGCGGTGGATTTTTTAGGACCAGGTAAAGCAGCATTGAACACACAGAGTGCAGATGTTGGTTTCAGTTGTTTGCTGCGTCATTAATAAGCCGACGTGCGGCTCACCTGCTGCCGTGATAATGGATTGAGGGTGGAAATATATGGAAAAAAGACGAGTTCTCAGTCTATTAGGCGACTTTATAAAACATACTGCTGAAATGGAGCAGACGGGGGGCAGAGAGACAGAGAGAGGTCGGGCAGGCCGGTGTGTTTACCTGAGGTGTGTGAGTGTGTCAGAGTGTGGGGAGAAGAGAATTCCAAGGCAGGTGCAAAGCATACTTAAAAACAATAATAAGAATGTTCATGGTCATTAAAACCTGCTTTCACAGGGTGGTATAATGTGAAAATTAGAGATTTCTTTTTTGCTGGGGGTGCGGGGGTTTAACAATCACGATGCCAGCTCAAAGTCGTGATGTCTGTCAGCCATCGCCGATGGAAGATGGCATCGTCTATCGGCCCAACCCTAGTGTGAATGGTTGGCATGACACATGGGCCTTCATGGTGCAAGATTGAGAATCACCAATAAATTAAATTTTATTGGTCAAATAAAAAGGGGATATACCTCTTCATAAGTGTTTGGGAATAAATGCTTGATAATGTCTGTGTTTGCGCTGTTACACAGATGCAGTCTTTGCCCCCCAATGTGGCAGGAGGGGTGGTGTACCAGCCTGGTGCTCCACCCAGCTACCCAGGCACCTTCAGCCCTGCTGGTTCTGTGGAGGGTTCACCTATGCACAACATCTATATGAACCAGCCTGGGCAGACTGCACCACCACAATACCAGGCCATGCCCGGTCCTCCCACAGGTGAGATCAACAAGGAGGAAGATAAACTTCCATGTTTAATTGCCCTACTGCCTTACATATTGTCAGGAAAAATTTGACATGGTACTTTTTGTGTGACTGATCATCTTTTCCTGCAGATCCCAATATGGTTAATCCGTACATGTACCAAGCTGCAGGCGCCAATGGGCAGCCTGCTCCTCCTCCTGTTCAAGCTCCATCCAATACTAGTCCACCCTACTCCAACTATCAGCCCACACCCACACAGGGTTACCAGGTCTTGTTGACTCCCACTTTAATTGTCTGATCACTAAATAAACTACAACCGAAATGGTTAAGGATAATTAATCATCCAGCTAACTGTTGTCCCTATTCTGTGCAGAATGTGGTCTCTCAGGCCCAAAGTATGCCCCCCATGTCCCAGGCTGCCCCCACTAATGGTATGGGCTACATCGGCTACCAGACATACAACATGCAGAACATGATTTCAGCATTGCCAGGACAGGACCCCAACATGCCCCCACAACAGCAGTACATGCCAGGCCAGCAGCCCATGTACCAACAGGTCAGCCACTTATTATATCATCCTTTGCTAGAAGGTGTTAGCAGTAAGAAAACCCAGTAAAGAGTTTGCAACACACTGTGGTAAATTAGCTAAACTGTCAAGAACCTCTTCTTTAATCATTTATTGGCATCTTCATTTCTACATTTCACATAGAGCTGCATAATCAATCGAATGAAGGTTAAATGTGTGACATAACAGCATTATAATGAACTGCATTGCTGCAGAAATGCCCCTGCCTTCAAGTCTTGTTCTCCAGATGTAAGAAAACATGTTTGTTTGGGACACACCCCAACAAATGTCTCAGCATCATGATTGTAATAGTTTTTTCAGTGAAACTGGAAATTGTACAAAAATGATTATTCCCACTAATCGTGAACAATATTGCAAATTGTAATATCTTTCAAAATAATTGCAATCCGATTTTTTATTTTTTTTTATTTATTTTTTTTTTTTGGCCATATGGTTTAGCCCTTATTTCACAGTATCCAGGTTATTTCAATCCTCCCTAATCTTCCTGTTTTACTTATACTGTGTTCTTTTCTTGCTAGGTGGCTCCACAACAACAACAACAACAACAGCAGCAGCAGCAACAGCAGCAGCAGCAGCAGCAGCAACAGCAGCAGCAGGCCCTTCAGGCTGTCCCCGGCAGCGCAGAAGCACAGCTGATCTCCTTCGACTGAAAGCCTACATGCTGCAGGGTCTGACACACTACACCTTCTCTCCTACTTTTGATCTTTCCCCTCGCTCTCTGGACTCTGAGGATGGCCTCTGGAAACGCATACCTCCCACCTTCCACCTTGCTGTGATGTTGTGGCAATGTAAAATATTGTGATGATGTTGCAGAACTGTTGCTCTCCTCAACTCTCCCCCACTGAAGTATGGGAATGTGGGGTGAAGCCGCAAGAGAGGCACCGTAACACAGACCCTTTCACCCTCTTCCTCCCTCTTTCCAGCTGATATGTATGTAGTATTTCCTTATTAAAAGAATAACTGAAGCTCAGAAATAGTCAGTTGTATTAAAGTTAAAAATGAATAAGAAAAATATGATAATAATTGAGGAGAAAAAAAGACATAACCATCCTTGGCCTCATATTTTTCTAAGGCAAAATTTGCATGGTAAGTTTTTATTATTTTCTGAAATGGAAGTGAATTATTGCAACCTATCCTAAAGCTGATTATACACGGGGCAACTTTTTGAGCAATGTTGCTGAGCAATCTTGCTAGTGGCAAGTCATACTATGTTTTGAACGGATAGCGGCGGTGCGTGGTGGGGGAAGGGGATTACGGTAGTAATCTTTACTCATTACCATTGTGGCAACGTTGCCCTGCACGATTGCTCTAAAAGTTGCTCTGTGTATCATCAGCTTGACAGTTTGGGTAATGACTGAAAGACATCTGTATGTGCTGTTTAAGAGATTGTGGGGGTAAAGAGTGACGTCTAGAGAGAGAAAGCACAGTCAATGGACTGAAATAAATAGCACTAACTCACATCTCCATCAGATTCACAGTTTGCCATTCCAGGTCCATCCTTTCTCATGCACACATAAATGCCTCTTATGTTGTTTGGGAATTTCTTTGTTGTGCACCGTTTGGGATATATTCTTAATTGTAAATTGTGGGAGCAGTGTGGGAACATAAACTGGGTGGTTGTTTAATCCTCACTTAATATACTTTTATAGATGAAATCGTTGAAATTAAACAACTAGTGACCATAAATAATACATACTAAAAGCAGTCCAGCAACTCTTATAGCATCCTCCACCTCATGGATTGTGTTGCTGAACATAGTACCATCACAAGACTGACAGAAGTATAGAGAACCATAAACTATAATTAACTGCAAATGGCCTCCATGCACCCCACCCTGTGTGCATTTGGTTGCAACTGTCACAAGTGGGCCGTCTTTTCTAAAGTGTACTTTGCTCTTCAGAAATGTGGAATTGCTTGCAGAGTGATCAGGATATGTCGCATGTTTGTATCACACATCCAATCAGTGATTTCTGTAATCCTTCAGTTGCCATCTGTGAACTTCTTTCTTCCATCATACTGATCTGTCGGACTTTAAAGTAATTTTAAAATTATATTTAATAAATATCTGGTTCTTATTGTCCACCTGCTTGTTTTTTACCCCTCCCTATGAGCTGACTGTAAATGTCTCTGTTCAAATCCTATGGAAATAGGATTTGAACAGAGACATTTACAGAACCATTTTTTGTCCATGGAAATACAGTTTTCCTTGTCACATTCGTACATGTTTCAACAAGAGGGGTTTTCATTTTCTTTTATTAGTGTCAAGGCCATTTACATTGATGAGTGATATGATGAAATATTCTTTGACATATAACTTAGTATTGTGCATAAGTATACAAAGAAGAGTTTGTTTTCTTTGTGCAGCTTCTTTAAAGTTTTCTGAAGATGAGGCATTTGTAGTATTCTTCCATCTCAACCTGGAGATGAAAAACAATACAGGTATAAAAGCTATATTGTAGTTATTAGTTACAGTATATTATGTGCTACAGGTTTTGGCTCACCATCCTCTCCATACGCATCCCGTTCCCATAGGCCAGCTGTCTCAGCACATCGATGTCTGGTAGACCCCACTCTGGGTTACTGTTTAAAAGCAATAAAAAAATCTGTTTACATCCTACCAGCAGAGCTTCACCAGACACATATTGTTGTCATGTTGGAGTATTATGAGAAAATAAACTCCCACTCACATTTTTCGGAGCTCTGCATCCAGGTGTTCATTACAACTTGGTGTTATAGTGCCATTAATAGCATACACCTGGAAGATGTTTAAGAATTGGAAAGGTGTCAGTTTGTAAAGCCTCTTCTGCCATGCTTTTGCACTTCACTCTCACTTGACATGCTATTTTGAGTGGATAATAAATTCAAGGTCTGTTGGTACATACCCCATATGTTATTAAAACGCCATTTTGCCTGAGGATCTGACCAGCTCCATTGAAAACACCCTTGGGAAATTATTTTTAAAATGCAAATGAAATTGGTACTGTTACATTTTGATCAATTAGAAATATGTCCTATGACCCTTCAAATATAACCAGGCCTACCTTAGCTGTATTGAAGGAGCTGTATTGCAGTAAGTTAATGGCAACAATAACATCACAGGAGTTGCGAGGAAGGCCTGCCCATTTCTCCCACGGTTCGCTGGCATCCAGGTGGACAGGCTGCAGCACAGTCTTTACATGGGTTGCAGCAATGTACGCCTTAATACTGTAAGTAAGTATGCAGACTTAATCTTACATTTTATGTTTAAAAACAGATTCTATTTCATAGCCACATTACTGGAAAATGTACAACCTGTTGTCATGTCACACACTTGACCGTATGACTGATGTACAGCCATTCATTTGGACCATTAACAGATTGTTGCATGTTAAGTCAGCATAACTATTGGAAGTCTTTTTCTTTAAGACACAAACCTGTCCAGAGACTCTTCTTTGATGTCTGATGGCTGCCAGGAAACATAGGGCAGCTTCTGGGCAAAGCGTATGACATGCTGCCCAGTCCCAGAGCCCAGCTCTAAGGCGAACAGCTGCCTGTGGGACTGGTCCTCCAGCACATCTTCAAGCACTGCACACAGATCCTCCCAGTTCCTTTCTGCCTGAGGAGACAGTAGCATGGCCTGGAGGAGAAAAAGCAGAAGGACGTTACCCTGTCATCTTATATTGCCAGTCTAGATGTTGATTTTCTCTAACCCTCTTACCTTCTCTTGTGCTGGTTAACTGAGACTAGCAAAGAAATAGCATACTGGTTGAGGCTGGATGTGGTAGGTGTCTGTAACAGCAGATGGGTGCAGAGATTACCTGGTTAAGAGGATTCCCTCTGTGCTCCTCCCCTGTGGTCAGCACTGGTACAGTACAGGTAGATTACACACACACAAGCAGAGGAAACTGGGGGAGAAAGACAGTTCAACTCTATAAATGTGTGTCTGAACATTAAGTAGCAGCTATTGTCATAAAAAACGTAACAATACAGTCAACAACAATGACAGCATCATGATGATCTGTGGTTTCATGAGTGTTTACTGCCCTCTTGTGGTCATAGTGAGGACCTGCAACACAACGTTAACTTGGGGCTAACACAGTTTATCAGTGTAATATTTCCAGTGGTGGAATATAAGTGCATTTACTGAAGTACCGCACTTAAGGAGAAATTAAAGGTACTCGTAGTTAACTTGAGTTTTGCAACTTTATAATTCTACTCCACTACACTCTCAGAGGTAAATAATGTACTTTTTATTCTGCTACATTTGTCTGACAGATATAGTTACTAGTTACTTTGCAGTTTACAATTTTTCATACCCTTCCTGTATAGTGACTTTTCTGATAAACTGAAGGATTAAGTGTTCCTTTATGGGTTGAGAAAAATCTCCTACTTCTTAAGATATATCATTTAACCCCATCATCATATCATTTCATTGTGTTATGTGTATGTTATTAATGTATACTGTTAACATTAGTATTAACTATGAATACCCTTTATGAATGCTTTAAGAACTAATAATTTGATCGGTATAGCACAATTCCCATTTTTTTTATTTCCCATGTCCCTCATGGTCTCCCATACGTTTTCTAACAGTTCACGCAATGAATTGTGGGTAGGTCAGAAGCCGAGAGGGCGCCATGTGCTTTTGAGGCAGAGGGGCTGGAAGGAGACCTGGCTGTGACAGACTTGGCGTGTTTTTAGAGGGACACCGGGATAAACGGCTCCATTTAACAGAGTTAGCATGTACTGCACCAGACGCTGCCTCCGGACCGCGCTGCGGGCCGCAGCGAACACACACCGGTACGTAACAGCCAGTCACGTAACGTTAACACCAGGGCTGCGGTAACGGGACATCAGGGTCTCACTGTCGTGATTCTTCAAGGGCAGACAGCCGGTGACTGCTGCCGGGTTTTTGGGTTGTGATACATGCTGTTGTGTCTGTATCTCGTGTAAATACAGAATATGTGTTTCGTCCGCAGTCAGAAAGGAGCATGATGATTTACGACTTTGTTAAGCATGTTAGCTAACGTTAGCTTGGTAACTTTAGCCTGCAGTATGTAACTGAACCCTGTAACGTTACAGGCTTTAACTTAAACACAACGGCCCAGTGTCCACTGCGGAAATTGGTATAAAACACGTTGTCCTCGTCTTTAACAGTGGTGTAAAAAATGCAGCAGCTGTTGCATTTTCCTCCATTTAGCAGCTATGTTTCTGACAGCCAAGGTCACACTCGTGGAAATGAAAACTCTGTTTTTGCTGGTCAAGTAGTAAGTTGCATCTCTATTTGTTCGTGAACCGATGTACTCTGAGCAAAAGCTGAGACCATTCATTTGAACTACAGGTTATTTGTTAAGAAACCAACTGGAGCCATCCGGACAGTAGCTGCGGTCTGTACAGCTTAGTGTTCATCCCAGAGCAGTGGCTCCCATCCAGGTGTAAGAGTAACCACCGCCCACAGTCATAGGAGATATACTGAGGGGTCACAAGGTGGTTAACGTTAGCAGGATAGGAGAACAAATAACGCACAATTTAAGTTTGTTTTGGCAGACTTATTTCAAGATCTTTGCTTTGAAACTGCCAATT
Organism: Micropterus dolomieu; assembly: GCF_021292245.1. Taxonomy (NCBI): domain Eukaryota; kingdom Metazoa; phylum Chordata; class Actinopteri; order Centrarchiformes; family Centrarchidae; genus Micropterus; species Micropterus dolomieu. Next base: position 19,946,100 of record NC_060151.1, read on the forward strand.
CATTCATTTCGTTCATCATCATGGACCATCTGCTGATTATTTTCTTGATTTCTCAATAAGTGATGTCTTCGAACCGCTTGTTTTGACCGACTACCTGTCCAAACCGTAGCACATCAAGTTTGCTATCACATAAGACACAGGAAAACAACACATTATCACAAGTGAGAAGCTGGAACCAGGGAACGTAATGAATCAGTTATTTAAATAGTTGTCCATCAAATAATCAATGGGCCTATGTATTGTTTTGATTAAACTTTTTTCTTGTAAATTACTGCATCTTTTGACCTCTTCAACCTCCTAAAAGTATTCATCATCATTCTTGATCAATAAAGACACATTTAAAATGCATGCTGGTGATCACAAGCAGCAGATGTGTATATGTCTGGCTACACTGTCTTGGGCTCTTGAAGAACACAATTAAGGTACAAACACAGTCAGTCATTTAAGTAATCCATTTTCGTTTTTTCCAGCCAACAGCTTTCACGGCAGGCACCAGCCCTGTGTGCTCTCAGACTTCTGAAGACCAGTCCAGCCACCCACTCAGATGCGATTGCCACCCCTCCACTAGACGGAGCACCCAAACAGTATTCCCCCAAAATCCAACAGCTCGTCAAGGACATAGCCAACCTCACTTTATTAGAGGTGTCGGACCTCAATGAGCTTCTCAAGGTTTGTGTCCCAAAACACTTAATCCAAACCACAATACGCCTTGTCAGATTGAGACTGTTGTGTTGCCATGTGGAGTGAGCATCTCGTTTTTGTTGGTTGCAGAAAACTCTGAACATTCAGGATGTTGGAATGATGCCGATGGCTGCATCAGCTGTACCAGCGGCTCAGGTGACTCCTTTTTAAATGACATCCAGAGAGTAGATGATATAACTAGAGCACCACGCACTAACTTAATCTACTATAACACCACCATGACCTAAAACTTCAAAAAATACTTAAAATTTGAATCAATGCTTTGGTGACACAGGATGTACGTATTGTATCACTGCAAGTTTCACTGATATTTATTTTTATTTTTTTGGGCCAAAGTGTCATGGCCTACTTTATGAGTAGCAGCTTATAGTGGTAGTTAAAAGTGCACAATAAGTTTGCTCTTTTTTTCCCCTTGTGAAACTAGCCCACGGAAGAGGACGAAGCACCGGTCAAGAAAGAGAAGACTCACTTCACAGTGAAATTAACAGAATTAAAGGCAGCTGAAAAAGTGAAACTTATAAAGGAAGTGAAGAACTGCATCCAAGGCTTGAATCTGGTGCAGGTAAGTCTCATCATTAGTGTTCAGTCTACAGTGCTGATTGAAGTAATTTAAGAGGTATCCTGTGGAGTTGTTTTGACAATTAGTAACGCTAAGGTCTGCCGGTGGCGGAAATGTGCCAAAAAATGCACAACACACAGGCAAGGAAGACGAGGGCTGCAAGTTGGCAAACATGGATGTAAACGATGCATATATATAATGTTTTATTAAATTGACTTTGCAAGTACAAATGCATTGAACACATTTTTTAGACCTTACAGATACACACTATATTTTCGTGAGAAATGCTAAATATAAATAAAATCTTTTTGCTTACAAGAAAACTCCACACGATACATTTTTTTATATTTTGTTATTTCTGATGATTCACTCAATCCAATACTTTATCAGACAGCTGCATAGTGTAAAGTAAACCTACAATAATGTATAATACGGTGTAAAGCTCAGCCCAAAGAAAATAATAGGCTATAGTCTTTATTGCAGTGTTCCTTAGTAGACTTTTTCACTGTCCTATGGTATTTAGTGTAATATCTGCAGAAATGGTATATACTTTACCAATATTGCACGTTTGCTCAGGACCAAGGGTGCTCCGATCGTTCGTTCACTGATCGTAATCAGCCGATAATGGCTTTAACTAGTTTGATCGGTGGTCACTAAAAAGGCTGATAACAAAAGCCGATCAGATGATGCAATACTCGCCAGACAAATTTTCAACAGCAGCTAAAATGGTTCCACTATGCGGTCTGAACAGTTTTCAAAGCTAGCTAGCACCAAAGTTTTCAGACTTTTCAGACAGGAAGCGATTGATGCGCCCAGTTAATCATTTACAATGAGAGTTGAGCAGCAATCAGACAAGCGGAGCAACAAGCAGGAGCGATTATGTGAAACTGTAGCGGTCGTTCTCATCTCACACACACGCCACCCGCAACCGGAGTTTAATAGACACTCAGTGCATCAGGCAGAGGGAGAGAGACTGATCCTTCAGTGTGAGTTTCCTGATGCAAAGAGAGGCGCCATGCACTCAATCAGCTGACTGCCTATTTCTCTCTGTTTTTGTAATAAAACGGAGAACTTTTGCTACGTGTCCGCCTCCCAGACTAAAACGGTGAACCAGACGCTGCTGACCCGGTGGGCAAAAACAGAGGACATTATAAAACGATGACACAGACACTCACATTTGGCTTTCTGAGTCGGTTTTATCAGTAATGCAAAGCAAAACATGATGCTACTGACAGTTTTAGTTTCGGTATTTTTTTATTAAAATATAGTACTGTGTAAATAACACTTAACAGTTTACTTTACTTTGCGACGACTCCCGGTCTGTTTTCCGCCGCCACCGTCTCTTTGACCGACACTTTGTTGTCGGTCAGTGCAAAAAAAAAAATACCTGGTGTGGTTCTTAATCTGTATTACTTTCTTCTTTTGCCAAATGTTCTGTAACTGCGGAGTAGACATCTGCTTCATGTTTACACCGGCTCGCGCATGCTCAGTGTACCTGAACAGCCACTAGATGTGTGTTTTCAGTCGTTTTGATATAGACGGAGATCAACTCTGATACGCTGCTAAAATGCTGCTGTGGAAGGAGAAGATCGTATTTGTTATAAAACTGTTTAAAAACCCGTAAGTAGTGTGGAAGGATACTTTATCATCTGTTAATTTTAATACTTAATGCATTTTTTAGGACTAATTAAATAAATATACATGACAAATAAAAGGTTTCAAATAGACTCTGTGATCGGTATCGGCTGATACTGCTTTCAGCAATCCGTGATCGGAGCATCTCTACTCGGTGTCCCAGTTCCTGCTTTCACAGATTATGTGATCTAAATCTTGTTTTTCTCTGTCTTTTCTAAAACAGGCTAAGAAACTAGTGGAGTCTCTTCCCCAGGAAATCCGAGCCAATGTATCCAAAGAAGAGGCAGAGAAACTGAAAGCAGCTCTGGAGGCAGCAGGCGGCACGGTGGTGTTGGAGTAGACCCATATGTCTACCCATTCTCCACCATTTTGCTGCTCTTGCACTTCACCCTTCATCCTATTATTTCTTATTTTCTTTTTTACATGACAAAGAGGAGGATCCCGAGTGAAAAGGAAACAAAGAAATGCCTTCTGACATTAATACTGTCTTTTAACAGCGTCAGGTGGGGCGGTACAACTCAGACTGAACTTTCCAGGCACACAGCCTGCACAAACTGCCGCCTCGCTGTTTCCTTCGCCATTTTCTGTCTGATACTTGCGTAGCAAATAAGCTACAGAAACACTGGCCTGGGTTTCAATTAAGTCAGTTGGTCATTCTGTGTGTGTATGTTAAATTTTTCACAGAAGGAAAGATTATGCTGTAAGGACATGGTTACCATTCCCTATATTGAAGAACACCAGATACTGTATCTAGTTCAGGGGATGGCAGGACTGAGTCCTCATTGGTTAGAGAATTGTTATTACTGTGATTAAAGTTGAAATGTCCATATTTTTGTCTTATGTATTGTGGTTGATTTTATGCAAAATGTTGGATATGCAAACTCTAAAACTTAAATGGATCTTTCAATTTCATTCTTAATGAGTGTTGTGTTGCCTTAGACTCATCATGCCATACTGAGACTGACTATCTGTGGACTGAGAAGTTAGTATATTTTTAACATATTGTAGATTGCATCCTGCTTTACTGCTGCTGACCAATAGAGGGTATAATATCTTGTTTAATTACCTCAGGCAGGGTTGAACCACATTTTGTTCCCGTGTAAACCTACAAATGAGCGTGAACGTGAGCAGATACCAGTTGCTGTGTTAGAAGAGAGGAAAGCGGTTTCAAAATGTGTGGTAATTCATGCTTTTGAAAGTTATAGTACATGACATTTATAGGTAGCCTAAAATGCAAAACCAACTGTTAAGTATACAGCAAACTACAAAATTTCCAGTGAACTGTGTTTGTCTCAAACCCAACAAAAACATACTTGTTGCAAGTTTAGTTGTTTTGAATACAAGATGGCTGCACATTAAGCTCCAATGTTTCAATTTCAAACAAATGTGTCTGCTACTGCTTGAAATATACAAATACCACCTGGTGAGTGACATCAGCAGGTTAAAAGGTACATGTTTCATCACAAACACGTCTTTTTCACAGCTGAGTTGTCATATTCACAGGTGTTACTAATAACATTAACGATGGCTCCGTTTTGGTCCCAGTAAGCTTTGACTGTGACACTGAGCCAGCATGCACAATACCAGCACTCTGAAACTGAAGCAACTAAATGGAATTCAACCATCATTACTTTTATTATTCACACCTTTTGTGTCAAATAAAGGCCTTGGAAAAAAACATCCATTTAAAGGTCCTAAACACAAAATACATGTTTTTAGATGTTCTTTCATCAGGACTATATGTGTGTGTGCATGTGTGTAAAGACTGTTGGACAAGTTACACCCTTTTCACATCTATTAGTACATGTATTTCAATACCACAAGTAATTCTACTGTAGCTCCACCCACTTTCAACCAGAGGTCTAATTAGCCAAAATAACTGAAAATGTTAAAATATATATGGTTGGTGCTTATATGGTAGGCCTATTTTGTGATGTACTCTGTACCATTTTACTAGACTGATTGTAGATTGCCACCAGGTGGCATATGTAGACTGTATTCAAGGCTCATCGTCCCTCCTCATATGTCACAGTCCAGGACCAAATTTTGGTGTGCATCTGTCCAATAACTCATGCTGATTAGGTCATTGCAGTTAATCTTTTGAAAGCTGTTTTAGGAGTTCAGGAGATCAAAGGGGCATCTGTGGCCAGTCTAAGATGTATTTATTGGGATGGGAGACATTTATTAAGCCCTGCATGGTTTCAGCCTTTGCTTTTGATGTAGCACCACTTTTATCAGTAGGGGGTTGTATTTCCTAATTAGGCTAATCGGATTAAATTCTTATTAGGTCCACATAGACACCAAATGAGAAGATTCCCAATAAAGCCAAGCCTCATTTTACATGCGTTTAAAATACACATCAAATCTTCCACTCACCTAGATTATACCTACATTCATTAATAATGATTTGATCTGCTTATTTTCCATACTCTTCAATGTACTCCATATTTATTATGTTTTGATTTTAATATATTATAAAATAATAATGATAATTATAGTTAAGTAAAAATGAACCTCAACTCTTTCTTGAGGATTTTACCTAAGCAACAAAAATGTAAATGTGTTTCTTAGTTCTGTGCCTGGAAAAAATGTTAGAAGACGACTTTCAAAAAGTCACCTTCGGTATTCCGTGCATTTGTTAAGCTGTTACCTTTTTGAGGCTTCATTGCACGTTTTGAGTAAATTCCAAGCCAGCTGAGAGAGACAATGATAGATGGATAGGAGTGAGGAGGAGATGACATGCAGCAAAACTCTCAATTGAAACCAGTATGTGGTACGCACATCAGTCAACTTTCTCAAGAGACTGCAGACAGCAGAAACCAAGAGAAACTGATGCTGGATTACTTTTTTCAGATGCACTGGAAAACACACAGAAGAGACGGCTGAAAAGCGTTATCAAAAAAGGTTATCCTGCAAGGAGGATAATTTGCCCTTAACAAAAGGAATAATAAAATGTATTTTTATATTGATATGATACTATATACTACGTAAACATAGAAAATCTTCACATGAAAAATGGACAACACAAATGGAAATGCTCATTTCAAAGGTAAAATGCAAAATTTGAATCACCACAAATGGCACAAAAAATGAAAAAATGTAGAAAAACACAAATGAGAACGCTCAATTTAAATGTTCAAATATAAATAGAAAGGCGTAAATTAAATAATGCAATGGGGGGAAAAAAGCAATTTAAGAAAAGTGGAATTGATATGTGTGATTGATGAATGTTTTTGTTTTTCTACCATAACAGTTAAATATGATGTGATTTGAAACCACATAGATCATTTTTCACAGCAGACATTTTGACTTGTCATAGTGTTACTAATAACGTTAACAATGGTTCAGTTCTGTTCAAGTCATGACAGTGTCCAGGACCCTGACAAGCAGCTAAACTACTACTCCTACGGTGACATGTCAGAATGTCTGCTGCCTACGTCACTTTCCATAAAGGCCGAGATAGAGTAGAGGAGAGAGGACTGATGAAGATGATGTGTACACACACACGAGGAGGAAGCATGTCATGAATGGCTTATCATCCAATTACCTCAGCGAGCAAACTCTGCTTCAGTCCTGGAAAATGGTAATGTCTGAAAATGGAACCCTGCTATGTTAAGGCCAATTTATAATCATATACTATTTTCTGACTTCCTCAGTCAATCGACTTTGCCCATGTTCGTCTTCTTCACTGAACTTTAATTGAATTTGAAAATGGCGCCGAAGGAAGTACATGAAGAAGTATAATGTGGCCTTTACTGATGATGGTTTCAGGCTGCTTTGTAGTGCTAAGACAGTAACATGGATCACTGGCTTTGAGACTCGTCATTCTTCAGTTGTAGAATAGCAATTCAGGTAAATGTTAACTCAGAATATGGACCATTAATAAAAATGTAATTGTCTATTATGGATGTAACAGTTGATCATCTTCTTGATCCTTATCGTGATTTGTTTGCTTTGTGATGTTACATAAAGTATACATTTAAAGAAATAGATTTGTGTGTAGTGGGAATGTCATAGATAAATAAAACTTCAAAGTATACATTATTCTCTCTCATTGTCTGGATCGATGACAGCCTGACCAAGAATATCATTGGGGGTCATTACACGTGCCTGCATGAGTCAGATCCTGCAGCAACGGGTGTTTGCTCATGTCTTGCCATTGCTCTGACTTTGAGTGGGTATCCAGTTACCGTTTCTGTCATCTGCCATTAATCCCCATCCCTCTGAGTCAGCACACCCAGTGCCAGGCGACCCATTCACAGCACTGCTGCACTGTTCATTTAAAACCATGTCATGCTTAAGAAACAAAACAGACACTTGGGCTTTAGAAACTTCCAGAAAAGGTAAATATAACATTTTAACAGTAGTACAAACTGATGTTGTGAATGCTGGTAGCTTGGTAAGTGGGAAGAGATGCAGAAAGAGTTTGACCTCATGACTGTCCATGTGGTGACTGATAGCAGCGTCTATTCTTAACAAGTATTTGTTTGAACATTATGACCTTTGATCTATGTGGTTGAATCCTGGCTTGCTAGCACACCACAGCCACAAAACTACAGTCAAGCTGATTTACTAGTTTTATATTAGTCGCGCCCCTTTCTTGGCACAGAAAGTACGTTCGAAAGCTTACTCCGCTGGATAAGTTCAGCCATATGTTAATCCAAAATGTCTTTTGTGCATTGAATATGAACTTCATCCGACCATCAACAGCTGTGGTGAGGGGAAAAGGATGAAGAGAGCACCCTTGGATGAAGTTACTTCTCGTTGGTATTTTGGTGGAGTCTCCTCCAGCGCACCTGCCTGTTCAATACACCTACTGGATTTAATTAAAGTAAAATATAAAGCTAACTGAGTTTTTATTCAATTACCACAGTTTTTCCTTCAAGAAATTAAGAAAATGATCCAGTTAGGCCTCATTGATCTGTCTGGGGTGTTTCTCACTTGGGCCTCTGGATTACATTGTTGAAAATGTTAATAAAATTATGTTCTTTGAAGGTTTATTATACTCTCTTTTCCTGTTGACACTCACTTTTGGAATTGCAAGCTGTTTTATAGCAATGATTCAATTTACCCGATTTCCTAAATTACCTTGATTATGACAATCAATGGGCTTGTTTGGATGCTTTTGAAGAGCACACGATGATGACAGAAACATCTTTAGCACCGGTCTACTGGTTTCGCTTTGTATTTCCTGCAGCTATTATCTACCCATAGAAGTGATTTTCTTTAGTTCAGCACGCTGACAGGATGTTTGTGATGATGTTCAGATCAGGCTGCTGACATGACCGCTCAGTCTGAATATCTCCTAACGTTAGGAACAAGTTCTGTTTGCTTGATGCACACTGACACCTGCTTAAGGCAGGAAGAAAGTTGTTTTTGTTGATGTCCACTGTTGATTTACACACTTGCAGGTGGTTGTTATCTGGCTCTCTACAGTAGCCCACGCACACATTTCAAATTATTCTCTTGCTGTACATGACCATGCTGCACAGTCATGAATAGATTGCTTTCTTCATTTCTCCTAGATGACATACAAGATGAACAGAAAGATCAAAGGTCTCATGTCTTTCTATCCGAAACTCCTGTTGGGTGGCTTTTGGAGGTAGTATTATTAATTTTAGTACTTAATTATTAATTTAATAGTTGTTCACGAGTCACAACCGGCACTTTCACCTTTACCATACATTGCAGTGGTTTTATTGTACTGCTGTTGGGGTGCAATCTGCAATGAGGACTCAAATCTAAACAAAACTGTTTTTTCAGCACCAAAACGATAAATAAATCAACAAGGATGGTGTAATCCTACTAAAATAATAATTCCCTCACTTTTAAACGTTCAATTAGGGCAAAAAAATAAGTTATGCAATGTGAAATTCAGGACTGTGGTCGTGTTAGATTTAGATTTGACGTCACCAACCGAAGAAGCCACAATCTTTTGTACTCACCATACAGGTTTGACAGGCCAGTTTTCACTGAATTCAAAGCAAGATAATCACTGTGAAGGTTACTCATCCTTACAATTAATTGGCTTTGAACTATTTCAATGTGTCATCTGTGCAGAATGCAGAAAGATGTCAAGTTGCTGGTAGAGCTCAGGAGAAAGTGAAAGAGTAAAAATTGAAAATGAGAAAACAAGGAGGGTAAGATTCATAGGCACATTTTTACTTTACATTACAGCTGAAGTTTGTTTCCTTGTTGCTCTACATGTTGAAAATGCTGACAAACGACTTGAAAAACGCACTTAAGTTGCCCGTCATATGTGAGATGATTGGTGTACCTGATAAATTCCACATCTCCATTCTGCTGTTTAATTTGTAGAGGGACTGAGGAAACTGTTCTCTGGTGCTAAAGTGGCTTCTACTAGAGGTGCACTAGTATCTGTCAGACAGATAAAGACTTCTGCACAATACAACTATTACATACACTGTCTTACTTTGCAGTATGTGAGCTCTTTGCCCCCCGCAGCTGTCAAAGCAGTTGTTTGTGGCTACTAGTCACCTGACCGAATCCTCACTCAATTGTCACTGTCTATATAATATTGCCACTTTTTCAAACTAAAATAAAACAACACAGGCCATCACGTCATGTGATTTCTGGTTTTATCTTTTGCCGGACAGTAGGGTTGGGGTTACTTAGGGAATCTCTCTTGGTCTCCCTCTTATCACTCTGACATGTATGTTTTTTTCATGGACTGAGGGGAGAATTACACAGCTTGACGTGTCTAGTTTTTGTGTCTGTTTTTATTCTTGTTACAGGGTATGTTCCACTGTCCGACAGAAACTGCAAAACTGGGCCCAGAGGCATTTTACAAGGTGGATGTTAATGTTAATAACACAAAGACAAAAATATTTTCTCAGCTCCTTTCTGTAAAAAAACATGGCTCTACGTCTTCTCATCTTTTCACCTACTGAAATAATGATATGATTTATGCACAGGGTTTTGTTCCTTTTGTTTCTGTCTCATCCTTCACACAGTCTTCACCTTCGGTGTTCCTCGAACAACTGAGGTGGCATTTCAGTGCAGTGGTTGTCACCTGAGAGGAAAGAAGTGATTCCTCATCCTGGCAGTGACCGGCCTTTACAATTTCAGTGGTTCTTCATGCTTACAAAGATAGCTTAGCAGGACTTCACTAGACACCACTAATAACAAGAACCAAGAGGAAGTCACACACCAGTGTAGATAAAAAAGATCCATTTTCAAGTAAAGCACAGATAAGGCACTGCCATGATGAGAAATGTGATATATGTATCAGGGTGTGCTAACTTAACACAGTTCACCATTGTGGCCCATTACTTGTGTACAGTATAACTATAAATCTGACATATGGGTTGTAAAAAGAAGGTTTAGTGGTGATATCAACTGACAGATCTTGGATTCTTGAAGAGATAGACTTGAACTGGCTGGTTCAGCGCGTACAAGAGTGAACAAAAGCTCACAAAGAGAAACGCTTTAATACAGTGTGAGTGTGCTTTCAGGAGGACAGTTGGCACCTTTTCAAACCTGGGGGCTTTTGAAACAATTTTCATCTGCAGATACACTTTTTTTTGACCGTGAAATTCTGAGAAAAACAGGTGCGAGTCTTGGTTCGGTGGCTGCATGTGGGCCTGTGGCGTCTCATTATTTTATATTGTTCCAGGTATTATTTTCCAAGTATTACCTTTTTACAGGGATGCACAATCCATCATGTTCGGCTTTAAAAGACACCTGATAGTTTTCTATGTCCTACAGCTTACTTACTGTCTATATCGATGTCGGTGTTTGAGCGATGAAGGTTAGCTTTGGGGTCAAACCATGACAGCTCTACTTTTGCTTCTCTTTTTATGATGTAAAAGTAAAGAGTAAAGAAAATATTAACTAACTAAGCTGTTGAACGGCTGATATTAATGTATACAGATTAACGTGTATGGGGAAGAAGCTATCCAAATCAGTTCTTTTGATGGATAATATGACTTTGTTAGTTACGGTGTGGGATACTCAAGTTGTTAATGGACAGGTTACATAACCCTGTTAAACCTGTGCAAAAAGTCATCTAATGGCGAGACAGTTATAATTTGTGGTTGTCATGGAGCTCAGTGAAAGAGCAGCATGATGACATAGGTTAGTAAATGATACATAATGCACCATATATATAAGAACAGTACGTCTGCGTATGTCTCCTTCTCTTTTAATGTAGGTCCTGTTTTACTTTGTCGTGAAGCCACAGACGCAGGTTTTTAGTTTCATTTTTATCAAGCACTCTATCACTGACTAATCACTGTGCTGGAAAACATCCATTGGGGATACAGTTAATGATGTTAAAGATACATATACAGAGACACAAGTAAATACCTTCTTTCTCTCTATATCTTCGTTTCCGGAAAAAAAAAAAAAAAGGAGAAAGAGATTTCAAACCGGAATAATTGTTTACCAAATGTTGTAGGTTCATATCTCAACACAAGGAAAGATTATTTCCTAATTATAACAAGCATGCTTTGTCTTTTTTATTTTATTTGCTACTTTCAGTCTCTGTGAAGGTCTAATCAGACAGAGCCCATTCCTCTCACAGAGAAACATTGCCTGTGCAAATACAGTAAGCCCAGAGACTAGAGTAAAGAGTGTGTTGACAAACTGTTGGATGAAATACATGCATAGGACAGGCATTCAATTTCACAGTGCTGAGATGAGAGCATTAACGAGGTTTCTGTTCCACAGTTATAATGGTGAGACACTGATGAGATATTTGCCTCTTAATGGAAAGTTAACACCAAAACAACTTATTACTCTTACCAGTATGACACAGTTGATTTTATAATTATCTAGCAACTGATTTCAGAGATTGAATTAGAAGCTAAAATATTGAAAATGTTAATTTTAATGCTACCACTCAGGATAATTAACTACAAAATTTTGTAATTTGTAAATTACTAACAATTAAAAATTAATGTAGCCTTCTATCTTTAAAAAAAACTGATGAGGGTCTGCTGAGACAGTTATCCTCTTCTAACTCTTCTGGAGCCCATAAAAGGGAAACATGTGCTGTGAAGGCAATGCTTATTTAAACTGTATCTGTCCTCAACATTCCCCATCATGTTCATTAATTATTACATTAAGTGCCTTTTGCATCCATGTTTATAAATTTCTGGGTCACAGAATATTTTTTGTAAATGAGATGTTGAATGAGCATATAAAGCAGAATGTGATTTTATGTTTTTTACCTCAGCTCTGGTTTAATAAATCGGTAACCCACGTGAGAGCCAGTAGGACAGCAAACATCCCAGTGATTCATTATACTGCCTTAATTTTAATTGACTGAAGTGGACATTTGCATGGAGCAATGTGTATTTGGAGTTGTGACTAACCTAACATTTAAATTCACTGCAAAAACACAAACTGGCTAAGTACAGCTGCTACTTTCAGGCAGGCTGGTGTAGTGACTGCTAAACATTGCTTCCTGACCAGCTGCAGGATCATTAGCAAGGGGCCAATGCCTCAGCCTCTCAGTGATTGACCTCTTAAATCCAGGACAATCAATAGGTCACAATGTCTGACCTAAGCGAGTTGAAGAATGGTGAAGCTGCCATTTGGCCACTAAACACCTCACCTAAATAGCAATTATAGCTGAACTACATACTGTAAATACAGCAGGCCAGTCAAGCTTTGGATTTCTCTGCATCTTGAAGAGTAACTCATAATATAAATAGCTTAAATGGTGGTTTCCTTTTTCTCCCTCTGCAAAACCAAAAATACAAGAGCTGTAAGGAATTGATAAAACCACAATCGTCGTAATCATCGTAAAAGTGAAACATAATCATTAAAAATATAAACAATATGGCATCTAATCGCTGTATGATAAAGCAACCATGTTGTCTCAGAGTGTAATTCACCGTTATCATCACAAATAAGGACAGCTGCACAGGTGCATTTATTATGATTACATTACTTGTGATCAAAAACTAGTTGACTACTTCACTAAGACAGCCAAACATCAAGTAAGTGTGACAACACAAGACAGCAATATTACCGAAAGGACTAAATAGCTCTTGCAATACAAGAACTATGCTGTCTCTTCATTTCTATGTCTTCTACACTCACCTAAAGGATTATTAGGAACACCATACTAATACTGTGTTTGACCCCCTTTCGACTGCCTTAATTGGCATTGATTCAACAAGGTGCTGAAAGCATTCTTTAGAAATGTTGGCCCATATTGATAGGATAGCATCTTGCAGTTGATGGAGATTTGTGGGATGCACATCCAGGGCACGAAGCTCCCGTTCCACCACATCCCAAAGATGCTCTATTGGGTTGAGATCTGGTGACTGTGGGGGCCATTTTAGTACAGTGAACTCATTGTCATGTTCAAGAAACCAATTTGAAATGATTCGAGCTTTGTGACATGGTGCATTATCCTGCTGGAAGTAGCCATCAGAGGATGGGTACATGGTGGCCATAAAGGGATGGACATGGTCAGAAACAATGCTCAGGTAGGCCGTGGCATTTAAACGATGCCCAATTGGCACTAAGGGGCCTAAAGTGTGCCAAGAAAACATCCCCCACACCATTACACCACCACCACCAGCCTGCACAGTGGTAACAAGGCATGATGAATCCATGTTCTCATTCTGTTTACGCCAAATTCTGACTCTACCATCTGAATGTCTCAACAGAAATCGAGACTCATCAGACCAGGCAACATTTTTCCAGTCTTCAACTGTCCAATTTTGGTGAGTTCTTGCAAATTGTAGCCTCTTTTTCCTATTTGTAGTGGAGATGAGTGGTACCCGGTGGGGTCTTCTGCTGTTGCAACCCAAAGTTGCTCTTCTATCAGCTTGAATCAGTCGGCCCATTCTCCTCTGACCTCTAGCATCAACAAGGCATTTTTGCCCACAGGACTGCCGCATACTGGATGTTTTTCCCTTTTCACACCATTCTTTGTAAACCCTAGAAATGGTTGTGCGTGAAAATCCCAGTAACTGAGCAGATTGTGAAATACTCAGACCGGCCCGTCTGGCACCAACAACCATGCCACGCTCAAAATTGCTTAAATCACCTTTCTTTCCCATTCTGACATTCAGTTTGGAGTTCAGGAGATTGTCTTGACCAGGACCACACCCCTAAATGCATTGAAGCAACTGCCATGTGATTGGTTGATTAGATAATTGCATTAATGAGAAACTGAACAGGTGTTCCTAATAATCCTTTAGGTGAGTGTATACTTGCCTTTAAAATGGGGTCAACTGTGCAACATCTGTAAGAGAAGTAAGGCAACAACAGGGATGAGTAGAACTTGCACTCCCTGTATAGCAGTGTTTTTGTTCCCACATTGCCCTCATGGGAGGTCATATACTTGACACAAAATTCAGGCCACATATGTGTCCCATGTATTGTTATAATAACATGGGCCTTCTGTGCAGTCCTAGACTTGGTTCAGGTCAGAATCAGACGCTCAGGCAATGCTATCATTTGAATAGTTGGTGAGAAATCATTGGTGTTGCCACTGGGATGACAAATCTTCCATTTGTCCTCTTGCCAATGTGTCTGTTTGCTTCTCTATGTTAAATGATAAGTCTGTATTTGTCTCATTGCCAACAAATCCCAAGGAAAAAAACAAAACCAACAATGAATTGATCCTATAAACAAGTAATGTCTGTGCAGCCAAATCCTGATATAACTTATTCCCCTGTGCTTTAGAGCTACATTGTCCTACTAAACTACTGGATGACATGTACCGTCATTATGATGAATTTGGACACTGTAGTTCATTTTGAGTCATAATCCTATGAGATAGGATTTCTTTTGAAAATAAGAATAATGTAAAATATCTTTAGCTTTATCCTTTATCTTTGTCTCTGTTCACGGACCAGCTTTGTTCAGATGTGAAAGGAGTTACGGCATCCCCCCAAAAAATGAGACAAAGATAAAAAGCCTCAGCTGCCTATCACCCGTTTCTTGTCTTATGCCAACCTACCTGTCTATCAGTCTGCACAACCATATCTACTTTTCCTTTTTTTTTTTTTAAACTTACTGTGTTGTTGTTCTGCCGTCCTTCTTATCTCTCTGTATCTCTACAAACCTGTCATACTGTCTCTCACCTGCTGTCTGTATACCAATCTGTCTGCTACTCGGTGTGCCTTTTTACCTCTCAGTCTGTGTGTCTGCCAGCTAGGAAAGGTCAGTACTAAATGGGCTGAGTGTAAACAATGCCCTCGGTACCCAGGACAGGGACAGCCAGTGTCCCACAGCGTACTTCCTGCCACCACACCATGTAATGTAATGTGGCCAGCCCTCCCTATTCATCTATACTCTTCTCCCTCTTCCTCCTCACTGCTTTTGCTGCATCTGTTTCTGCCGCCCTTTTCTACTCTTCTCCTCTTTTGTTGTGCTTTTGGCTGCTTCTCACTTTTTTCCCCCCAACACTCCACTTTCTCTCTCCTGCCCTCCATCTCTGTGTCAGTCCTTCCTTTCCTTTCCTTCCTCTCCTCCCCTCCTCTCCCCATCAGTCCCCATCAGGAGGAACCTAATAGGAAATCAAAGTTTCTGGTGGAAGAATGGAGTGGGGCTTAGCATTACCGTCCCCTGGGTCCTCCCCGCTGAAAGAGGAGTGCAGAAAAGACTCTATACTGGCACTGTGGAGGGGAAGGTTAATGCAGCAGATAGTCTTTCCCTTGCTCTCTTTTCCTTGTCTCTTTATCCATTCGTTTTGTCTCAGAAACACACTCTCTCTATCTCTCTTTTTTTTCTTTTTAGCTCTCTGTGCTTTTTGTAGCCATTCAGCCCCCCCACACACACACTCACAGAAACACAGACACACTCTCAAAGAGTGAACAGCATAGCTGGTGAACTCAGCTGCCCCTGGTCGTATGGTGTTTAGTGAGGTCGGATTTGCAGCCCGCCGCTGCACTATCTGTCCTTTGGGATGTGGTGTGTATGGTTTTGGAATGGATTGTGTGTGCGTGTGTGTGTGTGTGTGTGTGTGTGTGTGTGTGTGTGTGTGTGTGTGTGCCACCCCTGCCCTTCACAGCACTGCCTATGTGTAGCAATTGACTCCATGGCCCCTGCGAGCTCAGGTACTGCTGCCCTTTCAAGCATGTCAAGAAGTATTTACAAAGGCTGTCCCTGTGCATTGCTGCATAAACCATGATGTTTCCAATTTAAATAATAAGCTGGCTATTGAATATTAATCATCACTACACAGACAAACCCTGCCCTCTCAAAAAAGTAACTGTGTTGGGGGAAAAAACAGTTTCAGAAGCCTTTATCCTGGATAATGCTTGTTGAACTAAAAAGTTTTACTTCCAGGTAAAACTGAAAGCAAATTAATTATGAATTATGATTATTTTGGGAAGCTATATTTTGTAGCTTAGCCTAGATGCTGTCCAGGAACCACAACATCTCCGGTTTAGCTCTAGCTGGAGACATGTATCTCTCTCTTCCTCTGTTTCCTGTCATGTTTAAACTGTGACTATCTAATCCTATTAAATGGCCAAAAAAGTATTTAAAAAAGGGACAAATGTCCTCCTTGGAATTAATAAAATTTAAATGCAACTGAACAAAAGAAAATTTAATTTGACAACACCACTTTTTTTCCTGGAGGAGAAGTGGTTTAGAATGCATTGGCGCATCTGTGTGTGTTGGAGTGTATGCTCTCATATATTTGTATAATTCATGCACATTCTCATGCACGTAAGGTTTCAAACACATCAACCGACTGGTGGAATGTGCCGTGTAAAAGTGAAGGCTAAGCCTAGAATTAGTCCTGTATTCGCTGTCAAGCATTAGACCTCCCTAGTCTGAGCAGTCCAGATCCAGCTGTGTTAAGCTGCTTAAACACTAAGAGGTAGAAAAGATTAAACAGTGTGAATGCCTTGGGGCACAAGGGAGCGCTAGAGGAAACGGCAGGGGAGAGAGCAATATGGAACAGGGTATAGCACGGGAGCCAAAGCAGGAGAGAGTGGCAAAGGAGAAGAAGTGAAGCCAATGCGGAAATACCTTAAACCTGTATTTTTTTTAATAGCTAGCAGAATGGTTGCGAAAAAGAAGTCTGAGAAAATTACTCTACTTCTCACTTGATTAAACACTTTCCTAATAAGTTTATGGTCTCAATTGCTAGTTTCATGTCTTCACGTCAGCATGATGTTCATTATGTAAATTATGGCCCCATTTAGAGTAAAATAGATGATAAAGCAGGGTATGCTGTAGGGCACCGCTGCATATCCCTCCTCAGCTCCATTCTCTCATCCAAATATGGCCACTTCCGGTAAAAAAAACAAGACGGCGACCGCTGAAATTGCAAACATAACGGCTTCAAAACGGTAGTCCACAAACCAATGTATGATGTCACGGTGGCTACATCAATTTATTTTATACAGTCTATGGTCAGGACAGAAAGCATGACGAGAGAGTAAGACTGAGAGGTCACGTGTGGGGGAAGAGAGAGATGATGCTGTAGCTGAATCCAAATTCCCAGAAAACAAATTCCAGCCCCCAAAATGTCCCCCTCTATGGTCCCTTCATACTTCCCCTTCGCTACCTCTTCACCCCTCCTCTCCTCTCACGCCTGCACACCACCCACCTGCCCTCTATACTCCCCCACAGAAGAGTTCGGATTCTTGGAAGGTGTTGGGTGTCTACAGTGTCACAACTAAACAAAACCATTTGAAAACAAAGTGGGCCGGTGAATGTGTGGGCGCAATCCGACCCCTCTTCCTTTGTGGCCGTAGAGAAAAACGTAGAGAAAAACGTAGAGAAAAACGGCCTCTCAGAATCAAGTGGATAGAGGGCGGGCAGGGGGAGGCAGACCATTTCAATCCACAGGTTATCCCCTTATCCACCCACCTAGACCCACTCTTACCGCCTCCTCTCCACCCCTCACACACCCACACTTTTAAGTGCACCCTTCAAAGGTGAACACATTATCTGAAACAGTGCTATCTGTGTTACAGTACCTCCAAGAACAATATACTCTGTTTCCTTTCCTCTCTCTTATTTCTTTCTCTTATAAGCTCCTTTCATTTGCTCACTTCAAAGTTCCAAACGCCATTTTCTTGTTGCCCGTAGCATAAGCTGTATGCTACGGGCAATAATCACATGAAATGTTGAATGAGAATTAGATGAAATCAAAACATGTGAGTAGACTTGTAATGTATCACTTTTCAGAAGTGGATTAGAGAATTAAGCAGGTATCAAATGTGACAGTTTGACAAGAAATTATCACAAGAATGGGTATTGTGAAAGTAAATGCCTTACAGATGAGTAATGTGACCACATGACATTTGCATAACAGGGTGATGATGAGGCTTTGAGTCATTCCATTGCTTTCTATGTAATTTGAGAACTCTGTAGATTCACACTTATAGGCCAAAATATAAAGGATTACTCATAGTCATATGCCTAAAGAATACATCTAATTACATACATGCCAGCGATGTTCTGTTATATTAGGAAAGGATCAAAAGAAAAAAAACAATCTTTGTGCAGAGCATGTACTGGAGAGCTAGAGGTGCTGACAACTGCGAGATGAACATGTAGTCAGAAAACAAAAACTGTTTTTGGGAGTGACCGCGCACTCAGCCCATTTGACCTAAAAATCATTTAGCTTTCTTGTTTGTTGATTTGATATTTATCTTACTGTTGACATCCATCAGCATTAATATTATTTTAGTCTTTTATTTTACTATCTTTGAAATTCTCAGTTAAGTCATTCTCTTTATTTTGAACTGAGAAACACAAAGAGGTACACAAGTCATCTGTCTTTTCTACGCTGCTGATTATGGGAAAGTAATGACCCCTGTTTGTGTGTGTGTGTGTGTGTTAGTGTGATGAACTGTCTGTCAATCATAGTCAGAGTTAATTATTTCGTCTCCCCGCTGGGTGTGAGTGTGTGTCAGGAACTCTGACCCGGAGACCTGGGTTTGGGTCACAAACACACACACACACACATTCTTCCCCCAGAGATTGGAGAGGTCCACCCATGTTGTTCCAAAGAGGGTCCACTGGCCACCTGACTAACCACTTTATGAGGCGAATACTCGAGGTGTATATGTGTGTGTTTTGTGCAAATCAGAAATCCCTAGCATTACCTAACTGTGGAGAAGATTTTTTCCCTTTGTCTTTTCTCAACAGATGTCTACATGCTATTTGTATCCATACACTGTAGAGATGTTTCGCACTGATTACAAGAGAAAGAAGTGTTTTTACAACTCATAATGAACATGAGAGATTTGTGCCACTAAAAGTATGTCTGCTCTATATTTCTAGCAATAAAGTACAATATGTATCTTTATATGTATAAAGAACTAATACATGCTTACATTCATGCCTCTATGAATGTGTGTGTCTGTGTGTCTGTGTGTGTGTGTGTGGGGGGGGGGGGGGGGGGGGGGGGGGGGGGCAGTGTGACGAGTAGAGACGGAGTGGGGCAGGACCCCTGGGAGATCAAGTAATCCGGCATGCAGCACAATGGACACCCCTGGCTAGGGTACTTTCTGTCAGACTATTGTAGGCAGGGGGGCAGTGTAACCATGTTTCAGTGCCTGGTTAAGTCAGCCTGTGTTTTGTCTCTTGTCAGTCTGACTTACAGGATTGATTGCCATAAGCAGCTTTGATGAATTCAGCAAATGAGACTGAGGCCATTTATGAGAGACGAGACATTTTCAAATATAAGTGAAAATAAATTGCAAAAATGTTTTTTCTGGATAACAGGCTTCTTAACTTTGCAAAAACACTTGTACAAAGATGCACATTTACATTTCATTGAACATAAGCTGTATTTGAGTAGAATAAAATTCGTACCAGCCTAAATTAATTATTCCTGTTGCCTAGTATAAGTTATTCTATATTCAGGTTTAAAGAAGCAGATCTTCTAATCCTTTTATTACTTTACGTAACAGTATAGTGGATGTGCTTAACTTAACGCCCTGCTAGGTAAACTGGTCCTGAAAGTTCTGTTGTTCTTTATTGTTCTTCGGCTGTTATGTGTAAACACTCATGGAGACAACAAGTACAGAAGATCTCATATTGAAAAGGCCCTGCACCTACAGTGATCAGATGTCCTCACTGACCAGGTGGCGCTCTGGGCCTGGTTAGCACATCTAAAGAGATTTTCTTATTTGAATGGAAATGATCAATTTTATGCATTCCTTCAAAATAGTTTTAATATTCCTCACTGTGTGTATTGCCCTGTTTCACTTCCCCAGAGAACAAACTGCTGTTATCTTTCCCACCACAACAGAGTAGCAGGGTCTTTGCCTTTTGAAAAACATTTATTGTACACTGACCCCACTGACCAACAATTATCATAGCCAAATAATCAGCAGCAAACCCCAGGCTTGAACAAATCTTACCAGTATGATCCAATAGACACTGGCTCTGTGAATAAACAATAACAGAAAGCTTCTATTTTAATCACATCCAAACCAAAAGGCCTGCTCTTCATTTTCCCACAGGAGTGAAATAAAACCTTGAACAATAACCAGCACCTACATGTGTCTTGCTCCATAAACCCCATCACACACTGTGAGCTAAATTGATGGAGAATAACCCAAGAATGAAAATTAAAACACTGTCACCTTGTTTTTGAAGAGGAAAGATGTCGAGTAAAAGAAAAGTGAGCGGGGTGTTATTGGATTAGTAGCCGACACAATCGCATCTGTGCAGATTTGCCTCTGTGCTGTAAATGTGATTGTGGGCAATAACATGTCGATTAAGGGGCCGTGGCTGGACTATTGGAGGCTTTGTGTGAGTCTGCAGAGGAGGTGATTAGATTAGTGAGGGCCGGAGTGGGAAGCCTGTGGGACAGGGGGTGAATACTGATGAGAAGGTCCACAAGTAACAACTTGAAAAGTAACACTTTTTGCACATGCTATATTGGTTATGTTTGTCTTCTCTTCAAAAACATCAGAAGGGACAGGAAACGATGTAGGAAGGCAGTGTAATTGTGTTGTCTTGTTTTTTTTTGTCTGCTCAAGGATAGACAAGTGTGGGAAGATGACAGTGACAGACATCATAGATTCTAATAGCCTTAACTCTTTTTCTCTAGCAGCACA
>NC_060151.1:19967118-19993957 GCF_021292245.1 Micropterus dolomieu
GGTACATGGTGGCCATAAAGGGATGGACATGGTCAGAAACAATGCTCAGGTAGGCCGTGGCATTTAAACGATGCCCAATTGGCACTAAGGGGCCTAAAGTGTGCCAAGAAAACATCCCCCACACCATTACACCACCACCACCAGCCTGCACAGTGGTAACAAGGCATGATGAATCCATGTTCTCATTCTGTTTACGCCAAATTCTGACTCTACCATCTGAATGTCTCAACAGAAATCGAGACAACATTTTTCCAGTCTTCAACTGTGCAATTTTGGTGAGCTCTTGCAAATTGTAGCCTCTTTTTCTTATTTGTAGTGGAGATGAGTAGTACCCGGTGGGGTCTTCTGCTGTTGTAGCCCATCCGCCTCAAGGTTGTGCGTGTTGTGGCTTCACAAATGCTTTGCTGTATACCTCGGTTGTAACGAGTGGTTATTTCAGTCAAAGTTGCTCTTCTATCAGCTTGAATCAGTCGGCCCATTCTCCTCTGACCTCTAGCATCAACAAGGCATTTTTGCCCACAGGACTGCCACCTACTGGATGTTTTTCCCTTTTCACACCATTCTTTGTAAACCCTAGAAATGGTTGTGCGTGAAAATCCCAGTAACTGAGCAGACTGTGAAATACTCAGACTGGCCCGTCTGGCACCAACAACCATACCACGCTTAAAATTGCTTAAATCACCTTTCTTTCCCATTCTGACATTCAGTTTGGAGTTCAGGAGATTGTCTTGACCAGGACCACACCCCTAAATGCATTGAATCAACTGCCATGTGATTGGTTGATTAGATAATTGCATTAATGAGAAATTGAACAGGTGTTAATAATCCTTTAGGTGAGTGTATAATGGACACTCAACTGGTGAGTGTGCTGACTTTTTTACCCGGGACATGCAGCTACCTAAAGTGTTTTAGCACAATATCATGTATGTATAACTTTTTAAGTGCACATTTAAGACGCCTTTGAAGTTTGAAGGGTTCTCGGTTTTACAGGAAATGTAAACCGGAGTTAGCCATTTTCAAAAAACTCATGAAGCTAACGGACTAAGCCACTCTGTAAGTGTGCTCGCCTTTTGTTTAATTAAACCTTTGAACTGAACCTGTCAGCCTTCTGTCCTGCATTTGGGTCCTCCAACCTGCTCACCCAACCACGCATCCTGACATAATGTGTTTTTTATTCCCTTTACACAGTAGCAATAAAATATTTATTGTAAAACTCAACTTAAACAAACTCAACAATAAAAAATTTTATCAAATCAATTATTAAACCAAAGCTATTTGCCACTGCCAGGGCATTACCTTTTATCTAGCTTGTTAAAACAAGTTACCATCAGAGTCCAATTTTCTTGGGTTTTTTTCTGAGCAGGTATCAACAGAAACATTTGTCGAGTACAAGGTGTAGCGACAAGGGTGTCTTCCCGTGAAAATGTCGCGGTTGTGCTTGCCTCACGCACATTTGTGGGAAAAGGTCAAGTGTCCGGGATACTGTGATGTCTGGAAATCTGAAAGTTAGCTAGCTAGCTACAGTTGATAGCATGCTGGCGACAGTCATTTCAGCAAACAAAATCAATTACTGGCTAGAAATTAGCAGCCTGCTTTTGTCTACCTGACTAAAATAAAGGACCTATTGTTAAAATATTACTAAGAATTTGGGGTGCCATGGCACTACCTGTACCACCCTGCAGTCCTGACAGGTTGACCTCAGAGCTGAAGCTGTTGCCATACCACTTTTAATTGTTTAAAATGGGCTTTGTAAGACCAAATGTGTACAACAGAAGAGCCATATATTTAATAAATATATAATATCATTTGTGAAATTATATTTAAACAGGAAACTAACCAAAATCAGAGTTTCCAGGTTACCACTTGACAACAGAAATATGCCTCCCTTCCTCTCTTAATTTATGCATTTTGTTGCCTGCTCTCACTGGGTGGCAACAGTGCTGATCCTCTTGGTTTGGAACGATGGCAGAGTTGAAAGAATGAGCGATGGTTTCACATTATGGAAAAGTTTGTGGGATGGAGTGTGGGAGCCAGATTTTTCTCTTGAGGTCTGACTGTGGACCTAAGCCTACGTGCCTCCCCCTCTCTGCTCTGGCCTCAAAGCCTTTACAGCCGTCCAGAACAGTGATCTTCACAGAAACAGCATATAAAGCCAACGGGGTGGATGTAGCAAAGACATTATATAAAGATGATAGTAAGTCTTGTGACTGTCAGAGCAGAGCATCAGTCTGACTTCTGCATTTGGTACAAACCAAGCAATCAAAAAATCTGAAACTTCACAACTTGTTTATTCTGTCTTTCTGCACATCAAGTGTTATATAAATATGAGCAGTGTGTGTTATGTAGCTACTGTGTTAGTACATTTAAAAATATTCTTTAAACCGGAAATTAGTCCATTTTACCAACAAAGGGTGTTAAATTGTATGGCCTAATTCCCTCTGCATTTATCTCTGTGTTCTCTCTTTGAATCACAATTTCCATAATTGTGAAGCAGTGCTAACGAGCTCTTTCAATCTGACAGCAAAATTATAGTGCAGACTCAGAGTACAGAGGCCAGGAGGAAGAGAGGCTACTAACTGCTAATATTAATGAAGAAGATAAAAAAAAAATAAGCTGGACACAGCAGGTTGTGTTCTCAATAACTCTGTACTAAACAGATCATAGGAGACGAACACTAGGACCACTTTTCTTCAGAAGTGTTTTGCAGAATTTGTTGCTAACAAAGGATATTAACCCACCATGGTTCTGTTACCTATAGCCACCTTGGAAAAGTTCAGATAGGACTCCTACACACAAAATCCAAAACAGCTGCTAATGGAGAGGTGTTGTGTTCAATAGACCAAATGTTCATGGTCTATTTTCCCAGTCACAGCAATTTAGTGTTTGCTTCAATTTCAGTCCATTTTGGCTTGTGCAGCAGGAAGTGAAGTTACAAAAACAAAAATGATGACTGAACTGTGGGGGGTTGCATTTATCACAATGCTTTAATAACATCAGTGGATGTACAGAAGCTATTAGTGGACCAAGGTAATCATATTGCTTATCAACCTGATATAGCCTAGAAACTGAAAACTGTTACCTTTGACTTTCGTGCAAGTAGAGGCATAGCTGCAACAATAGAGAATGAAAAGAGTTTAGTGGAACATTAAAAACAAAACTAACCTTAATTCTAATGACGCAATCCACTTGTTTTGTTCTAAATGTCACTTGAGATTACGTGGAAGTTTGTGATAAACAGCAAAATTCACTCATGCGGATCTGCAGCTCCTCTGAAGGAGGTCTGAAGTTTACATCATGCTTTTTATGCTCTTGTGTTTTCCCTCGGGGGACATTAAAATTACAGCAAATGACATACATTTCTTAAGCTGTCCTGGAAAGACAGTATGCATAAAAATTACTTGAAAAAACAGAATACACTATTGTTGTGTTGAGACAAATAGAGACAGAAAAATAAAACAGCTGCTGCTGCATCACAGTGAAACTGTTAAACATTATTAAAGTGAACTGATTAATGACCCGACAGCTTACACTTGTTTTTTCACAATAATAACTGGCATCCAGCTTTTATTGCCATAGTAATAACCTGGAGACATGAGCTTAAAGAGGAAATATTGTGCACTTCACCAATTACTTTTAATCCTGGTTACTAATCAGCCCGTGTTAAAAAACAATTTGGTGTTGAACTGGGAGCTATTTTGAGAATCGATGGAGGTTACTTTGGAGAAAGCGGAGGAATCAGCTATGATCATTATGTACTCTGGCAGCCTTCTCCTCATGTGATGATAGTGTGGTCAGAGCGGTTTTCTCCTCCAGCAGCATATGCTGTTTTCGCCACCTAGAGTGCTTTCTCTGTCCTCAAATCTGTGTGATCAAGCAATACTTCTGACCAGGAAAAGATATCAGTATTGGGATGCAGAAAACGTTTGCAGTGAATTTATCTGAATTTTACCAGGAAAATAAAAGTGGGATGGCATGTATTCCTCTGGCATGTCAACGTATCCTGACAAAAAATCAATAGTCCAAGTTAAAACGTTTAATTTCATCTACATCTAACTGACAGCACTGAACAATGCTCAGTGTGTTTGGACAACAGCGACTCCTGCTTCCTTAAGTCATGTTCCTGTAGCTCCTGTGTAGTATATTACAATAGTAAGTTAAGCTACAGTAGGCAAACTCCTTCAAACATGGATCAATGTAAACAATTTTAAATGTGCCCCCATGCAAAATGTAGTTTAAGACAGTTTAAGTGTGTTAGTGATAATAAGACTGGTCTTTGGATTACCTATGTTTTTACATATTGCCAATTTACCACTAATTGCAACTTTAAATTACTTACTTTCAGTAAGAAAGCATTTTCCGAAGCCTACAATAGATTTTTAGATGTGTTTTCCTTCCATTCAGGCACTTATTTCACTTCACTACACAAAACATTCACATTATTTATTTTCCTAATGCATACATTATGGGTTTCATTTTCTGGCACTGCTCATGGGTAGCTCCCTAGTCCTTTGTACCCTAGCCTTTCAACAGATCTGAATTGACCACTTGAAATACTGTTCAAAATTGTCTGGGCTTTCAACTGCATTTCTGTGCTGCAATAATAGTGATGGATTATGTTTGTAAAGCACTGGCTTAAGCGGAAACCTGTGGTATGCTTTGGAACAGGGGTCACCAACTTTGAGACTGAGAGCTACGATCATAGGAAAACACAAATATATAGTATATTTTTCTAGCCGTGATGAGCTACCTGCCAGGTAGCTATCAAAGGTCTTGTAGCATGTACTGAAGTGACTATGTTTTGCCGCTTCGTCATTGCCACAGTCTTCCCACAAATGAGACATACAGTACACTCTTTTCATTTACTGTTGTGAAGAAGAATTATTTTTCTTCCATTGTTTACGGCATAATGTTAAACCATTTAAAGCGTAGTTAGCTCCTCATCGTAGCTGTGCTAGCTAGATGACATAGAATGAAGGAGAGGTAATGCGTGATGTAACATTAAGTTAAACTTTGACTTTGCATACACAATAAATGTATGTTTTTAAAATGTATGTGTGTGTTTTTTTAAAAGACAATTCAGGCTATTTTTAGAGCAAGCTTTTCCATTTCATTCTATTTTTACAACGTGACCTCTGGGGTACTCATTGGCTTCCCGAGGGCAACTAGGCGCTCGCGGGCACCATATGGGCTACCAATGCTTAAGACAAGCTCATATAGTTTGTAGTAAATCGGCAAAGCATGCTCCTTTAATTTTTGTGTTAGTGAAAATGAGAGCTACTTATTAAGCCTGTCCCACGAGGCTGTGCACTGCACAACATGCATCTTTAATAGATTAAACTGAAAACATTACATCCAATTAACATTCTCTACTCACAAAGCCATCATGTACAGCGTGACCTGTTGGTTTGTCAAAGTATAGTACAATCAGATATATAGGCAAATATACATAAAAAATTTTCAGCATGGGATGAATGTTCAGAAACTAAATTTTCAGCTTGCAATCACAAAATTACTGTTTATTTGGTGAACTGAAATTTTTTTTCCCCCCACATTCACTAATCGGATTTCTCGGAAAGCATCTTAATCTACTAAAGCAGGTGATAGATCTTATCTCTGATCACTGTTTCTGTTTATTCATCGCTCTTGTATGTTATTGGTCAATCTTAGATGGATGAGATTGTTTGTGTGTTTTCCTCTTAATTTGCAGCAACATTATGCCTGTTTAAATGGAGCATGAAACCACAGACTATACCAAGAGAAATTTCTCTAACATTTGAGATAATACAGAATGCATTTTAATCTGAATTACTTTCATTTGTATGGTAACATGTCTCTGGCTCTCTAAAAAGGCTAATGTGTCTTTGAGACATGCTTTGAGTTAAATGAAAACATAAACAGCAGTGTTCCCCTTCTCTTAAGCCTTGTTTGTTTTAAACTGTCCTGATGTTTAGTCCAAATAAAGTCTAAAATAAAGTCACATTTCCCTGGCTCTCTGCCTGCCTCTAACTCAGTTTTATGTTTGGCATGATGAATGTGCCTGGGGACAGTTCTTTATCCATTAACGCATAAGAACAGTCAAATATTGTTTTGTGGACACATTACAACGCAATTGCTTTCATTTCCTTTCCATGTATTTTTTGCCGCTGTGGTCAAATCGACTTGATTTAAAATAAACAGTAGATTCACCTATAAATGTACATTTCATTTGATGGAAATAACACCTAACATTATAGCTAGAACGTTCTCTTGGACGCACACCGGCTGCTTGTTGCTGATGTCTTTAAGCTTGTCATTACAAACCTAATATGCCTCCTCTATTAAACAGCGGAAGAACAGAGTTAGTGGGATATTGTTTTGCTCACACCTTGCCCCCTGATGTAGAAGCAATCCTGAGGGAGGCGGATGTTAGTCATCAGCAGAGTCATGTGTCATCGACGGGGGCCTGAACATTTTCTGCCAAAAATGTGACAGGTCAACAGGTCTCAGCGGTATGTATTCTGAGTGATATGCAAAGCTGCAATAGTCCAAGTACAGGTGAGGGCTAATTTCAGTTTGACTTGTTTTCAGCAGTGAATCAGTTTTCGGAAAGTGACAAAGTACATTTACTGCGCTTAAGTACTGCGCTTAAGTATAATTTTGAGGTACTTTACTTGAGTATTTTATGCTACCTTATATTTATTCTCAACATTTCAAAGGGAAGTTTTGTAAGTTTTACTCGACTACATGTATCTGAACTCTATAGTTACTAGTTAATTCTCAGATTTTATCCAGTAAAAATATTATGAGCTTATAAGATACAATGTATTGTTAAAGATTGAACCAGTGTTTTCATCTTTTTGGCTTGTGGGCCCTGACAAAAAAGCAATGTCTAGTTATGGCTTCTTGTCACAGGTAAATGATCCATTTTTGTTAGCTGTTCCACCAAAAAGACATTTCCCATCTAAACTTCTCAGATGACTTCGTGGAACTATATGTTCAAGTCCCGAAGAGGTAAAATTATCAAAAATTATTATTATGTGTTCTCATTCCCAAGTCGGAACATATGGATGCATGGTTAAGACCCCTTGATGTCAGTTTCTAACACACTGGGGATCCCCTTAGTGTTATAGTTCAACACACTGAGAGAAGCTCTGTAGTCATTTTATGAACACTAAAAGCAGGTTTATAGTAAATAAGTTCGAGTAAGGAGGTGACCGATGTTCATGTAAGTAAAATTGTTATTTTTAACCCAAACCATGTTTTCCTAAACCTAACCAAGTAGTCTTGGTGGCTTAAACAAACCAAATTGCAATGTTTCACAGTGATAACCATGTGGCGTGACAAGCTTAAACACTAGTTTTATTTTGAAAGCCTAATAGGACATGACTTAAAAAAGGGGTAGCCAGGTGTTAACAAGCGATGCCAAGGGGTCTTGACCAAACGTCCATATGTGACGATTGGGAGTTTTAAATGTGTTGAAAAATAAATTATTATTTTTAGATTTCTTAAAAACAAAGATTGCAGAGAAAAGTGAAAATTAATTTGTTTAGTAGAACTTTTCTGTCCCCATCTCACAATCCTTCAGATTTGTCTTGTGAGCCTTTGGAGGGGCCCAACCACCACATTGGGAGCCGCTGGACTAAATGTATATAAAAGTAGTAATAATATAGTATAGTATAATATAGAATAATTTAGCAGTCACAGGGACCAAATTTCTGCAGAACAAGTACTTTTGCCTTTGATACGCATTTAGTTGATAATACATCTGTACTTCCACTTAATTATGATTTCACATGCATGACTTTTACTTTGTAATAGAGTATTTTTACATTGTGATATTGGTACTTATTTACTTATGTGTACATTTCCAACACAAAATATAAGCTACAATCTGTTACAACACAGTACTCCTATCTTATTGAAGGAGGATCAGGGTGAGGAAAAATAACAAATGCATCCATCAATAGGAACAATCTTGTACACACATACAAAACCAATGACACAATATCATTCACTACAAACGTAATCATCAAGTCCAAATCATCCAACTATTTGTCTCTAAACGTGTTTTTTAAAACTAATGTATTCTCCTCAAGGCCCTGCGATGGATTGGCGTCCTGTCCATGGTGTACACCGCCATTTGCCCGATGTTAGTTGGAATTGGCTCCAGCCCCTCGCAACCCTGTACGCTGGATAAGCGGTTGACAATGGATGGATTCTCCTCAAGTCAAACGAATTATGTGTTTTATGCCTTTAAAGTTTGTAACCAGACTGATTATTTGCTGTGAATGTTTGATTATCTGGTGCACATTGTGTTGATTTGCACGCAGATGTGGCCAAAAAAGGCGAAGGAATGTGGCGTACTCTGTGTATGCATGTTGCACCTTGGGCTCTTGATGACAGTCATTCAGATGCAGAAGCAGCTGGAATGCGGCTGAACATAAGGCACTCATTGTAGAGGTTATTTCTATTTTATGTCCAGTGATTCTCAGATGAAAGAGTCTCGGGGGGAAGGATGGAGCAGGTAAATGATCCAGAGAAATTACACTAGAGATATGATAAGGGCTGAATGAGAACACTGTCAGTGCTCATCATTTACAGCCAGTGGAACATGATTATTACAGACCGGCAGACTAACAGATTGGACATTTAAGAACTTCAACCCGGATGTGATCTTGCCATACGCTGTAAACCCAAATAAGTTAATACTCAAAATATTTGTGGAAACTGATTACCTTAAACTTTTACAGTAGTGGTAATAATATTTGATAATATTTAACTTAAATACTACATTTTTAAAAAACATTTAATTTCTGCATACTATATTACATTGATTCACTGATGCATGTTAAAATTAAATTCCAATAATTCTTTACTCAATAAATGTAATTGTGCACAACTTATACTCTGAGGGAAATGTACTCAAAAAAAAAATTGTGCTACACTCAAATACTAATGCAGTGGTTCTTAACCTGTGTGGTGGTTCTGGTTTTAATATACACAACAACTTTTAATTATTTGTTTTGGGCGCCAGCCAGGGTAACTTGACAAATCGTTGCGTCGCAGATTTCCACCCACAAGGGGTACCTGTAGTAGGACAGTATACCCTCAAAAGTGGGGCATCACCTCAAACTGGAACAGACCAAATGGGCAAATAAAAGCTGTTTTTTCTTTACTCTGTTCATCCATTGGGACCTGCCAGTACCCACTGTTTAGATCAATGGTTGTGAACACAGTAGATCCAGCCAGGGACTCCAGTATCTCATGTATATTTGGTATGGGGTAAGCATCAGTCTATGTCACAGCGTTTACTTTCCGGAAATCTACACAAAAGTGTGATTTAGGGTTGTTCTTCTTTGGGACCAATACTACCGGAGCAGCATATGGCGATGTGGAGGGAACTATGATTCCATCACTTAGCATTTCATCAAGGTGTCTCCTGTAGTTTCCCAGGTGAGCAACGGTAGGGTTTCTGACGAATTGGTACGTCTTCCGCAAGCAAAATATGATGAGCTAAAATCAGAGTTCGTCCCACTTTAGAGGTGCAGACATCTGCATTCAGCCGAAGTTGTCTCCAAAGTTGCTTTTTCCCATCTTCGTCCAGCTGAGCAGACTGGACAGCAACATCCACGATATTGGTAATAGCTCTTGACGAGGAAATGTCACGCAACATTTGGTTTGGGTGTACAGCAGAATAAAACATGATATGTAGTGGTGGATTGACCGGGGTCTCCTTAACAAAGTGATACTTCCTCTGGTTGGCTGACTTGAACCAATAAGTATTCTCTGAGACGTCAAACTGGA
Source organism: Micropterus dolomieu (assembly GCF_021292245.1). Taxonomy (NCBI): domain Eukaryota; kingdom Metazoa; phylum Chordata; class Actinopteri; order Centrarchiformes; family Centrarchidae; genus Micropterus; species Micropterus dolomieu. The sequence goes on from NC_060151.1 coordinate 19,976,902, forward strand.
GGCCCGAGAAGAATACAAAGTCCGGTCCAAAAACAACAGGAATTGTGAGACAGGAAGTTGGCAGAACCACCAAAGGTACAGTTACCACTTCTTGTTGGACGATGATTTCTATTTCAGTCCACCCGAGCGGGTATTTTCCTGATCCATCTGCCAGGTACAGGGGTCCTTGGGTCCAAGGTTTCAATGTTTTCCCATGTTCTTTTACCTCTTTCCAGAGTGATTCATTGATTAGCGTATATGGCTGTGGGATTATGGAAACAGCATTCTTCCTTGCATGAGTAAGGGTGTTGATGGTGGATGGACGTGGTTCATTTCTTGGTTGTTGGTTAAGGTGTGAAGATGGAGGTCTCTGAAATCGTTTTTTGCCAGCAGGGTACTGAGGACAAGAAAACGGCGCATGTGAATTCTTACAGCGCCAACAGTAGCTTTGAGAGGCACTAGGCACACTGGATTGTCATGACTGAGCAAGAGTATCCACCTTTGGTTTTTGCATTACCTTTTTCCTCTGCTCATACTGACGCTGATTTTCTCTCTCTCTTTCCAGCTGCTGTCCAAGCCGAACCACAGCTTCCACCGTGGTCAGGTTGCTGCCCCTTAACTGACTAGCTAACCTGGGGTTGATATTTTTCCATGTCATCTTCACCACATCTTGCTCCGAAATATCAGGATTCCATCTTTTGCATAGAGACCTGACCTAGGCAAAGTCTCTTATACTCTCCTCCTCTCCTTGCACTCGGGTCCTGACTCTTTCCGCCAACTCATCCTGATAGTCCTCCGACAAAAATGCTGACAGAAACCTGGTTTCAAACTCCGCCCAAGTGGCAATCTCTAGCCGTGCCTCACCAGTCACGAGCAGTGCCTTGCAACACATTGCGAAGAGTGGCAATAAGCTCAGTGTCACTGAGGGGGTGCAGCGCTAGAAAGTCCTTACATTTCTCCAGAAACAACAAAGGATCCTGGACATCCTCCATTTTCCCAAAGGTCGGAAAATGCATTTTAACTGGGGTTTTCCCACCGTAGGGAGCTCTGGGTTCATGATGAATCACAGACTGAGCTGGGGAATGGAGTTCCTCCTCAGGGATACCAGGGTGCATCGTACATTGTAATCTCAGCCGATGAACTGGAATGGTTGTCTTGACTGTATGGGAATCCTTAGACAGGGTCTGTGCAAATCCACTGACTTGCAGTGGGGAGGGAGGAGCTGTGGAGAGGTTTTAAATATGGGACACTTCCTCTGACAGTGTACTGATGTTAGTAGTACAGCATATCAATTCCCCTTCCATATGTTCCAAAGTGTGTGCCATGGGTTGAATGACAGATTTTATATCTTTGAGAAGTTCCACATGATATTGTTTTAAACGCCAATTTATAGTGCTGTGGACTTGGTCATGGAGGTACTGGAATTGCTTTTCCATTTTCTTTTCCATTTCCTTAAGGTGTGAGCTACACAGCGCTGAAATCTCTCCAGTGCTCCTCTCCAAGCAACTCATTAGCTCCTCCTTGTGGTAATCACATTCTGTAGCAAGTGGCTCCACTCCCTGGTCATCTCCTGTTTGGTTAGCTGTAGGTCTTCTTTCTCCTCAATTTCCACCTCCACTGGTAGGGGAATTATAGGATAACTCAGCCTTGAATCTCCACACAGCTCCATTTCCAATAAGGATAAACTTCCTTTCGTACTCCTGTTTCTCTGCCCCGTGTTAAAAATTTCTTCCCCTGAGAGTCATTTCTTTATTTGTCCGCCATTTCCGCAGACATCCCAGACGTGTGGCCAGCAGCCATTTTGTATACTCAATTTGTTTGTACTGCACCTAAGTGCTGTAGTTTGCTTATATTATTTATTTTAATTTGTTTATAATTTATATGTTAAATATTTTCACTCCTTTAAAGTTTGTTCAGTTGGTTTGATAATTCTCTTCATGTTTCCATATTATTTAACGCGCCATTCTGAGGGTGACAAAAATGAATGCAACGATTTATGTAATTTATCATATCATATCAAACATGTGTGCTTTTTTTACTCTGCATGTTGCAATGTTTGCGGGTGCAGGCAGGAGTGGATACACATGTTGCGGGAATGGTCATAAAATCAGCGGGATCAAGAACACACTATCTGGGAACTGAACCAAGATAGAAACATTCAGAGCTGGATCTGTGTGTGTCGGTGTAGATGGAGGGGGTGAGGTAGCAGAGAAGCCAGACGTCGTCCTCCTGACACGCCTTCTTGCTTTTACCCCGACCCCTCCACCCCACACCAAGTGTGGCAGGTGTGGTTACCCGGCACATGAAGTCCAACAGTGGGATGAGGTTTCATGGAGGGATGAATCACCAGGATGGCCGGTTCTGACACAGAGGAGGGAAAAAATAAATAAATTTAAAAAGAACACGGTGGGAAAATCTGCACAAAGGTTTTGAGTCGAGCTCGACTTCAGCAAACCTGATGGAGGTGAGCTCTGACTGGACGGACAGCCAGGGAGTCCAACATGGAGGAAGCTATGATAGCTTATTAGCCGTCAGCATGCAGACCTGGTTTACACACACTTAGCACTAGGGATGGTGATCGTTAATTTTTATTGATTCCCTTATTGAGACTGCTTAATGATTCGATTCTTTAACGATACCACTATCGATACTTTAGTATTATTTGATAAGACCAGACCCAATGGGCACGAGGTAAGCCTGCACGGTATGAGGAAAATATTTAACATGCGAAAACATTGTTATATATTGAGATGACGTATGACTTGCAATAAATAAACATGAAACACATTGAAGTGTGCAGTGCGACATCTCGCTCTGCTGGCCGCTGTGTGTATGTGTGTGTCTCGACAGAGAGCAGCAGAGGCTGCAGCCTGATGATAAACAGTCCTGGGCCCGTTTAATACCCCGTTTCGGTGGCATCATTAGAAACATTAGCTTTCTTATCCATCGTGTCTCAAGATAAATCAGACACTCGAGACATAACGTCATAGGACCCACTTGTCTCGATAGCAGTATAAGCTCGGACCTTATTTTCGGGTTTTGAGAAATTTTGGAACCGGGTCCTTTTACAACCGGGTCTCGATCCCCATCCTTCCTTAGCACTAGCCAAACTGATTAGCATGTTAGCCGTTAGTTAGCTTGCCAGTTAAGTTCACCAACTAGCCCTGGGAAAGCCGGTGTGTTTGCAGTGAGAGACCAGAGGGAGTGCAGGGAGAAGTCGAGGCAAGTGCAAAGCAGGTACATTTAGAAATAAAAATAATGTCCGTGGGGATTAAAACATGCTTTCTCAGGGTGTAAAATGTAAAATTTTCCTATAAAGAATATGCTATTCCTCAATTTTGGAACATTATTATTACCACATCTGTGAACAACAAGTAGAGTAAGATTTTGAATAAACTACACCCAAAAGCTAAACTTGCTAAATAAGTCTACATACAATAAGCATACTTATTGGTTGTGGAGCAGTGGATAAGACACATGCCTTGGGTGTGAGGAGGCGGCTAGAAGGAGCAAATATTGGCACACTGGCATCCTGACTCTGGCTAAATCTATCGGACTCCATCCACAACCTGGAGGAGAAACTAGTGTAAATGAGTGTATTAGTATAATATGTGGCGCTGGCTCATCCTGCCTGGGGTCAGAAGGACATTAAATAAAGGGTATAACATTCAGTTAATAGTACACTGTTAGTATAACAATAATAGCCAATATTAATATATTCATTATAATTTCATATAACAGTATAGCCTACTATTTTACCACTAGTGCTTTACATTAGTCTCCAATTTGTTAATGCTAAAAAGTAACTTGTCAATAATCATATTGTTCATCATTTTAAAGTTTGCTAGAACGTCAAACCGTTTTTAATTTCCAGCCCCATCCAGGCTGTGATTGGTCGGTTGACGGAAAGTTAAACTTACAGGCACATCTGCTTTATGAAAAGTTGAATAACACAAGGCACCGAGACAGTGTTCCAACGTTAAATGGCCACCGAGCCAAACCCAAACCTTCCTTATCTTCTCGCTGTTTTCTTCTGTCTTACAGCTTCAGCAGTCAACAACGTCTCTGTCTGTCACAAAGCACCGGCATTTCTCTCTGTGATCCGGTGGAGAGTCCCTATGTTTTGAACGATTAGCGGCAGGGAGGGGGGTTTTGGTAGGTTGTTGTCTTAAGTTACTGGCACACTGCTCAAATAATTTTTCTGATTGCACGTAGGCCCACATGTTTGTAGAGCCACACGCGAGAGCGCGGTATGGGCGCGTAATGAGGGCACAGAGTGTCACACTTTCTGTTTTATTAAATCAAACACTTTTGCCGGTTATGTAATCGCACATGACGACATCACGATTGCGATTAGATTAATTGTGCAGCCCTAAGTGGAATACACTCCACCTGGTTCACTTTACTGGCCCCACCACCCTTTCAGCACTAAGGTCTGCTGACTGCTTGGTGTGTATGAGGCAGATGCTGCAGCATTATATTACTTACTTACACCAAAACTTCAGAAGCAGAGATAAAAGAACCAGTAAAGTTGCAGCTTATCTATACCAACATTACAGTCTTTAATAATTTAGCCCTGGGGCTCATTTAATACCCATCCCTGAAAGAAACATAACAGTTTGTCAATGTTTCTTTAACTTAACATTACAGAGACAAAACGGTCAATTTTACATTTACTCATTTGGTAGACACTTTTACAGGGTATATCCACAGGAATCCTGAAGTAAAATTCAATACCTTTTTAAGACATTTAAGACTTTTTCAATACATTTCTACTGCCGCGCCACTTTGAGCTGTAACCGATTAAATCAGACACACACCTTTAAAAGGGACATTTGAGGTTTTAAAAGGAATTGAAGTATATTAATAACATATTTATTGCCTATATGTCATCAGGTTGTAACGCCACCTAAAAATTGAGGCATTCACCAACTTTCTCAGTTACCTATAACAGCCTGTATGGGCCAACAGTTTTCTATGTGAAGGACTGGTCAGATTTCCTGAGAAAAGCAACTGTCTTACAAAAGCTGTGACGTTTATGTACGCAACATTACAGCAAATCATGTGAAACACAGTATGATTTTGTGTTTTAGCTGGTTTAAACTAGATAATGTGAGCCTGCCTGCAATGATATGTGTGATAACTTTCACCTCCACTTGATCAATACAACAAAATTCAAATAGGCCAGGAGGGAACGATGAAGAGAATAAACTGAGTGATGAATAACGTAAGTAGTGTAGGCGGTGTAGCACAGGCACAACCTGGAGGAGGAACTAGTCTAAATGACTGTATGAGTATAATATTATAACATTAAATTTAAAGTATATTGTCAATTTAATAGTAAACTGTAAGTTTGATATTAATATATTCATTATGTTACTAAATTCAATATAATTTCATATAATCGAATATAACTTGCCACTAGTATAATAATTCAAATTACAGCTGCTTCAGTTTGGGGTTGTTTTTCCATTCAACTCGTCAATAATCATAACCGTTTATGCAGAACACTGAGTTCAACATTTATAAAGTTTGTTGAAGCACATCAAGCTTTTTTAAAATCCCGCTCCATCCAGTCTGTGATTGATTTGTTCACAAAAAGTGACACTGACGAGCGCATCGGCTTTATGAAATGTTGAATTTGTTTCAATAAAAAGCACCGATTTAGCTAAATAGCCAGCTAAAGTTAGCCAAACCCACACGCTCCTTTTCCCTGTTGTCTTCCGTTCTTCTGGTCATACGGGGCTGTTCAAAGTGGCCACAGAGCGACCGGCCAAACGGGTTAATCCCGTTCCTACTGATCGCCACTCCGACTATGTTTTGGACGATTAACATTGTGGGTTGGTTGTATTCGTAAATCATATGCCGGTTCTCACGGATCTATTTTTTTGAGCGTTTAAGAGTGAAACAGGCGCTCGGTACAGAAACGAAGTCGCTACCATAGGTCCCTACTCTCTGCCTGTCTAGTATTTTTGGCTATGCATTACAAATAAATACGTTCACCTACACTTTTAGCAAACAAACTTTTGGACAAACAGGATTTTCACATTGAAAAAAATATCTTCAAAATTTAATACCTTGTTAAATGGTGATTAAGACTTTTTAATAGCCTTAATTTTCGCAAAAAATTGATTTATTACCTTTTAAGACTTTATAAGACCCCGCGGACACCCTGTTTTATTCAAAGCAACTTAAATTACGGGAACATACAAGCGTTAACAAAGAAAGATTAATTTAACTAGCTAACATGACTGCTAAACACACTTTTGAAAGGGCTGTGAAAGTAAATCAGTAACTTAAGGTAACACTAACGTTAATTACTACTGAATAACGTTAGGCAGTTACTTATTCATCAGCAGGTTGTAGCCAACTCTGTGGTCTGATCACTTCCACACCGACCACTGATCACTGCCACACCGACCACTGATCACTGCCACACCGACCACTGATCATTGCCACACCGACCACTGGTCGCTACCACAATCTCTGAGGGAATCTGCTTTCTGTTCCTTGTCACACAAACTGTGCCTGTACACATTAAAAAAGGTCAGTTTCAAGTTTTTATACAGTCTATGGTTCCAAAGTAGACCTAAAGTGACCTTAGATCATTTAAATGATCTCAACTGGCAGATGATACAATTTTTTTTGTCTAATAGAGAGGAATAGATCAAAGTAATTAGATGTGTTGAGGAATTTTCTACTGTATCAGGCTTAACAATGAACTTGAACAAATCTGTTTATTATTTACATTAAAAAGATAAACAGACTTAAATGAGCATACTTTCCTAATGAACTACTTTACGCTGCGCACCGCGTGACTGTCAGGATGGCTGCACTTCTCCACCATCAGCCACTTTCGTGCTCACAGTTTTGAACAAACAGGTTAAGGCCGCGAACAGCGAATATGAAACTAGAATTAGACTCTGTATTGACTGCTGCTTATTTGTTTAGCATTATTGGCTTTTTGATGCATCCTCCAATTAGTACAGCGCTAAATATGATAATATGCTTGCTATTGTGTGCATAAAATAATAAAACTTAAATATTATACATACCATAAAGGGCAAAATTTCGTCTCTCCTTGAGCAATAGTCTTTGGTGGCATTCTATTGAAACTCAAACTTTGTTGCAATATCGCAGACATCTGGGGCAAGTATTGGACTGCTCAATTTCAATTTCAATTTTATTTATATAGCGCCAAATCACAACAACAGTTATCTCACAGCGCTTTTCATAAAAGAGCAGGTCTAGACCGTACTCTGTGATGTTATTTACAGAAGCCCAACAGTTCCCACCAAGAGCAAGCACTAGGCGACAGAGGCAAGGAAAAACTTCCTTTTAAGAGGCAGAAACCTCGAGCAGAACCATGGCTCAGGGTGGGGCGGCCATCTGCCTCGACCGGTTGGGGTGAGAGAGAGAGAGACTGCTGTGTGTGTGGGCATGAGATGAGGCTCCACACTGCTGCCACACTGGTCCAAATATTACAACAAAATAACTCGTCCACGATGCCAACACGGTCTAGTTTGACATTAACCAGTAAGTTAACGTTACTTAACTAGCTTCTCAATTTAATGGCACATTTAAGCTAGCCATCAACTAATTCTGTCCAGCCAGCTGGAGTTTATGGTAAACATCAATATCAAGTTATTCTACAACACTGCTTCTGTTAAAATACAAAACAATGGTTTAATAAATATGAGAGACATACCACAGTCCAGTGACGGCCGTTTGATACGCGACGTCGACGCTTGTTTTACTTCCACAAAACGCGTGACCGATGACGTCAGAGCTTCGTACGTCACGGCATTTTGGCGCCAAATGATGCTGAAACATGAAGGGGGCGTGGCGTGAGCGAGGGAGCGGGCTGATTATTACTGCTGTGTTTACAAATGTGTTGCAGCTGATTGGGTAACACCTCTGACACACAACGGAAGCCCATTGCCCAACATTGCACAATATTGATAGAAAAACTGTTAATTAATAATTTACAAAGTTGGAGAGAACCCAGCTTTCTTTGCAGCGCTGTGAAAGTGTTTTTTTCTGTTCTGTGACTTTATTTTATAACCTACACTGGGATGACCGGAGGCAGTAAGTGGAGTCAGTTTGCCGTATTCCTGTTATGCTAACGTTAGCTAACCTATGCAACCAATTCTACTGCGAGCTTTAGAGATACACACCACAACTGGTTGCCCTGTACAGGCAGAAGGCCAAGAGAGCCCTGCAGAGATCCTCAGGATTAATGACCTTCAGGTTAAGATTACCTTTGCTCTAGCAACAATGTTGATCACATAATGGTCAGTCAATATAGATTGGGACCTATGTACTATAATAGTGAAATTTTATTATGTTATCTTGTGATGACTAGGAGGATAGAGCCATTTACTTACAATTGTCATTTCTCATTTGCATTTATTTTTGTAAGTATTCTGGTACATCATCACTTTAAAAGTCATTTACAAGCTTATTTTTAAATTCTTGGGCTGACCTGAACACATACCCCAAGACAGAAAATCCTCAATTTTGCTCAGATTTTATGTGCTGAGCATGACTTTTTATTTTTCTATCCGTCCAAGAGACCAATTCCATCCATGATAGGTCGCTATATGGTCTACTGACAGTTGCAGAGACACAAATAGAGAGAGATGTACTATAGGCCTTCTCCACAAGCAGCCTGCGGTTGTTACCGCAGAATCGTGGGTGAAAAGGTTCAACACCCGAGCTGTGTTTTTTGGGCAGTAAAACATACGGCTGACAGTGAAAGTTGAAAGCGGACAGATAGCGGCCTGAATGTGTCTGTCGCTGTATGATACAGAAAGAAAGAAACTCTAAAGGGCGGTGCAAGCCAAGCAAGCAAGAACTGTAGGTGCTTGTGCGAATCTCCACATCCCAAAACTGAAAACTGAATACCAGCCCAGTGAAGGAATAGTTGAATATTTGGGTCCAGCCCTATTGCACTGGCTTCCAAATCTCTTCTATTGTCCTGTTTAAGGTTATAGTTAACTTCTATTTCTCACCCATTATTTGAGTCACTGTGTTTGTTTAAATTTGACTTGTCTTTTTGTAGTTGCAGCTGGATGGATTTGTTGTTATTGTTATCACTATTATTATTATTTTAGAATTACATCGGTAGAACTGCTACACTTTATGGCTTGATGTGCTGTAAAAATATTTGTATTATAATAATTATTTTGATTGTCAATCTAGGAACAACACGAGGTACACATGAGATGCCGTCCGACCCTCCGTGGCCTCCCAGTGAACTTGCTAGAGGATGACTGATGTCTTCAAAACCTGCAATGTAAGTACTCAGTGTACTCACAGAAATGTCAATATCAACGACAAGTAATATGAAATGTAAATGTCATTTAATGAATTCCAGCAACTGACAGGTTTAAAGAGATGAAAGGATAGGTTTGTGTTTTTATGTAATCTATCTCAAAACAATGCTAAACTAAATGTAAATGCTCCGTACTTGTATAGCGCCTTTCTAGTCTTTTCGACCTTTTACACTACATCTGCATTCACCAGTCACACACATTCATACACTGAGCCTAAGTGTTCAAACAGAAACTAACATTCACACACTGGCGGAATGGGGCAATTCGGGGTTCAGTATCTTGCCCAACGATACTTCGACACGCAACCAGGGGGAGCCAGGGATTGAACCGCCGACTTTCCGATTAACGGCCAACCCGCTCTATCTCCTGAGCCACAGCCACCCCATAAACTATGATGTGTACAGTGAAAAGGTTATTATTGGCTATTAGCATTCCCTTCATCGGCGTAGCAAAATTATTAAAAATTAGGGACAAATCCACTCTCCTTTCGTGAAAAACCGTTTCGCAAACCTCCCAAGACCTGGGCTTTGATTCTGTGTATTTATATTAGCATTGTCTTTGACATACTTTTAGGAAAAAAATGAGTATGTGTACCCAACAAAGAAGAAACAGACATCAGAACATGGCTGGCAAGTGACCCTAGAGGGCCCAGGCATGTGCCCACTAAAGGACAATAGGTCTAAGAATGAATGAATATATGGTGCATGGTCCCCATATGAGGACACAGGATTTTAGAAGGCTAAGTTTAGTTGAAGCTAAATAAGGCTTAAGCAGTCTAGTTAAAAAATTAAATGGATGTTGTTGTTAGGTCATTGTGTAGGTTCACTCTTGGAAGGAAGTATCCCACTGCTGCAGCTCAGCAAGTAAACACACTAACTGCAAGACTAACTTCTAAAAATACTTACGTATGTTTTGTGGCTTGTCTCATAATAATATTAATAAATTGAATTTGTATAGTGCTTTTCTTGAACTCAAAGTCGCTTTACAGAGCAGGTAAAGAAGCATGAATACAAACAGCTACAGATAGCATTTGGAGCATGTGATGACATGGCTGGCATCAGGCGAAAGGCCCTGGACAGGTTACCAGTCCATTGCAGGGCCACACATAGACGAACAACCACTCATGCAGGACAATTTAGGGTCACCAATTAAGCTAGCATGTCTTTGGATGGTGGGAGGAAGAGAGAACCCACGCAGACACAGGGAGAACATGCAAACTCCACAATCTTCTTGCTGTGAGGCGACAGTGCTAACCACTGCACCACCGTGCCGCTTATTATTAGTATTGTTGTTGTTGTTGTTGCTGTTATTAAATGGCCCTGCAGCACTCAAGAATGTTTTTTCCTCCCGTGGTGGTGTAGTTTTTTCTGTTGCTAGTCCAAATCGGTCCAAAAATAATTCACTGTATTAGGACTACAAAGACCAACAGGCAGCTTTCGTGTTATTGCCGCAAGTCTTTTGGATTGTACCACAGATATAAAACGGATTTATTCTTTAGCTATGGGGAAATGCAACCATATCAGTTCTTGGATGGAAAAACAGATCTTAGGGCTTAAAACCAGTCTCTAGCAACTTATTTGAAGCCTACCGTCGCTGCTTAATGAATGAGCGCCGCAATCAATTTTGCATAGTGTGGGACTTCTTATTTTAAATAATCTTTATTAGCTATCTTTATTTGCTTATGATTCCATAAAACTCTGCATTTAAAGCTCCCTTTATATTATTTAAGTAAAAGTGCTGCTGATGTAATAAAATTATTACACAAAACACAGCAAAGTAGTAAAAGGAAATATTATTTACCTTAAGAGATTCAAGTTATAATCACTTGACACCAAAAAATCTCATTTAGAATCTGGAAATGGAGAATGTTCAACATTATTCCAAAAAAGAATGAAAACACATTGATTATCAGAATTGTTACTGGTTAATTATCTGATCAAGCAGTCAATTACTTAGTCTATTCAGCTTTATGCAAGATGTGCCTTATTTTTGTCTGTTAAATGTAGAAATGACAGAAGATGTTGTTAGAAGATGATTCTAATAAAGGGAAGTTGAATTGTAATAATGAAGTTATATTTGGGGTTTTTTCAGGACTATCTGAAAAGTGGGCATTTTGTACCTGTACAAGTTTACTAGTAGTAATTTTGTTGAGTGAGTTTCCATTAGTATTTTAGTTTAGCACAATTAATTTTTTTTGTTGTGCACAATTATATTTACATTTACTTATTTATTGAGTAAAGAACAAGTGGAATTTAATTTTAATATGCATCAGTGAAACAGTGTAATTTAGTATGCAGAAATTAAATGTTTTTTAAAAATGTATTATATTTAAGTTAAGGTTTACTAAAGTTTGAGGTAATCAGTTTCCACAAATATTTTGAATATTCTTAAGTTATTCTGGTTTACAGTGTAGTTCTGTCCGCATGACACGGCTTCAAAGTCCCCAGTGAAAACACTGCATCATCGCACAAATGGGCCCATTAATCCCACTCAACAGAGGAGCAACAAACCTCTAATTAATTAATTAATTCCTTTTGAGATTCACTCTTACAAAAGACATTCAGACAGTGATGAGTTAAAAGTGTAACAATAAATAAACAAAACACTGTTTGTGTGAAAGTGAGTGGCTCTTTATCATTCAGTTGACTAGTTACAGTGGTATAGCAAGGTCACATCTATCCCCTAAGAGTGTGTGTGAAGGGGTGTCAGAATGTCTTGGCGGCCTCTTTTTTTAGCGTCCAGCAATGGATAATGATTCCCAGCAGGCAGCACAAGACTTCTACTGTTTCCTCACACATCTGCTAACATGCAGGTGGTTCATGCAACATTGTGAATATGACCTTTTCTGTGGCATTTTGCTTCACATCCTCTTTGTCATCAAATTAATGTCCGTCCAGGCCTGTTGCAATTTAATTGATCACATATTGGAATTACTGTGAAAATGACATATGGGCGGCAATCAGTCAATCAATCCACCCCTTTTGTCAAGGCTGAAATATCTCAACAACTTTGCGATGGATTGACATTGGATGACATTTTGTGCAGCCATTCATGGTCTCCAGAGGATGAATCCTACTGACCTTGGTGATCCCCTGACTTTTCCTCTAGTGCTGCTGTAGGTATCAGATGTGCTCGGGTAGTCAGATGTGCTTGGGGGCCTGCGCCTGCTGGTAACGTCACATAACACCTACTTGACTGTTTAAATGACGTCAAAGCGTGGTTAGCCCAAAATTTCTTAAAACTAAATGAGAGTAAAACAGAGATCATGCAGTTTGGCGCCACTAACTCCATGATAGACTTGGGCCCCCTTAATGACTTTGTGCATCCTGTTGTAACTAACCTTGGGGTCAAAATAGACCGTGATTTTAAACTTGACAAACAAATAAATGTGGTTGTGAAATCTGATTTTTATCATCTTCGCCTTTTAGCCAAAGTTAAACCGTTTTTGTCTTTTAACAGTTTTGAGCAAGCTACACATGCTTTTATTTCTTCTCGTTTAGACTACTGTAATGCACTTTATATCGGTATAAATCACAACGCACTTTCACGCTTACAGTTAGTCCAAAATTCTGCAGCACGTCTTTTAACAGGAACCAAAAAGCGCGCTCATATAACTCCAATTCTTGCCTCATGCACTGGCTTCCTGTTAATTTTAGGATTGATTTTAAGATTTTATTGTTTGTTTTTAAAGCTGTGAATGGACTGGCCCCAACATATATCTCGGACCTCATCCAAATTTATACGCCAGCGCGGTGACTGAGGTCAGAGGGCCAGCTCCAGCTTGCGGTCCCCATGACAAGACTTAAAACTCGGGGGGACAGGGCCTTTTCTGTGGTTGGACCTAAACTCTGGAACGCTCTGCCACTCCATTTCCGAACAGCCCCTACAGTTGAGTGTTTTAAGTCTCGTCTAAAGACACATTTTTATTCTTTGGCTTTTAACTCCGCGTGAGTTGTGTGGTCCTCTGATGTCTTTTATTGTTTTACTGTATTTTAGTATTTAAACCTGATGCTCTTATTTTGTTTTTACAAAATTTTATATTAATTGTTTTGTATGTTTGAGTCTTCTGTGCAGCACTTTGGTAACTTTGTATTTGTAAAATGTGCTATAGAAATAAAGTGGATTGGATAACGTGATTGGCTGTACGTTTTGTATGATGACGTGGCAGATGGTGATTGGCTGTATGTGTTTACGGATACTAGTTTTCGGTGAATTAATGTTACGACGCTAATGTTAGCTGCCGATCCACTCAAGCTAACGTGTGTGTGTACGTTATTGCCATGTTGCCAAAGTAAATGTGCAATGAAAGCAAAAATATTTAATAAAGACCCCAAGCATATCTATACCTACATTTATAACCGAGGTACTATGTAGTTTGTCCGAGTAGCTTAAGTTAGCTACCGTTAGCTTAACTTGATTGGCAGCTAACATTTGCGTTGTAACATTAACACACAGCTATTACCAGGCTGTGTTAAGTCCTGTTTAATAAGTAGAGCTGTATTTCATTGTATAAGTTCTCCCAGAGCCGTTAAATAAGATCATTTAGCCTAAATAAGATTATTTAACAGCTCTGGGGTCTCCATAGTTGATCCTAGGACTCGTTAAAACTATATCCGTAAGCAAGCCAATCACAATCTGCTACGTCATCACGTTATGTGATATTATCGACAGGCGCAGGCCCCCGAGCAGATCTGACCACCCGAGTACATCTGGTACCTACACTGCCATGAGGTGGACAATTGTGGTTTCAAGTGAAATTTCGTAACAGCTTTTAAATTGATTGCCATGAAATTTGTTTTTTTCTTCAGTGTCTTCATAGGGGGCTTCGGGGGGCTGTCAACACCTTTAACACGAACGTAGCACTAGCTTGCTACTAGCACTTCCAGTCTGAGACTCCCCAGAGCGTCTCATACAGACTCATCCGGGAGCATCTCATAGCTCTGTGTTATTTGCATCCTCATGCAAATAACACATATCCATCAAACACTTTTGTGAAAGCCACATTTCAATCACACGGCTTGCATTTGGAGGAACAGGAAAAGGCCATCAACTCTCTACTAATCATTCCTGCTGCCCTGCTGGTGTTTTCATCAGTGTCTCTAGCATGCCAGTGTTGTTTTTAATGGAGGCTGGTCAGAGCACCTCACGCTGTCGACCACAGCAAGGAAATAAGATTAATTACATCTTAGCAGCACCCTTCTCACCTCCACGTCCCCCCAGAACCATTTAGCATGCATGGTGTTGAATGAAAACAAAGTGAAAACATGCATAATCAAACAGAGCCTTTAGCTGACCGGGCAATCATCTCGTCAGGGATGATGCCGGTGCTATGGCACTGTTAACACTGGAGCACGGAGGAGAAAACAGTCCTGAGTAAAATAATGCTGGGTTATCATTTTAATTTATAAAGTAGAAAAAGGCTTTTGAGGGTTTGAAGTGGTGGTAGGATAAAGATTAGATAACGTGGTTGACCTGAAGGAAGCCTGAGCTGTATTCGTGGAAAAACTAAAAGGTCTGTTCTGAAGCTCTAAACATTTCTTAGGCAAGTTATAGATGGTAATTTACAATGTATGCATTAGTATAATTATATAATCTCTACATAGATTATAATAGTTTGCAAATGTGTGTGTATGTGACAAATTATGTTATATTATAATATAAAGAATCACGGTAGACACAGGTCATTACGTGAGAAAAGAAAAAATTGTGCCTTAATAACGTACTTCTCTAATCTAAATCTAATCTAATCTAAAATAAGATGTTATTAATTTCTGCTGTTTGTTGATTTCTGCATGTAACTAGCATTTTTTTCCCCAGTCCATCTACAATGGAGTTTGGTACAATATTAACCTTTAGAGGACATCTTTCACCTACCTAAAACAAAGTATCTGTGGGGGGATTTTTCTTTGTGTTAGAACTATCAGTCACCATAAGAAGTCATGGCCAACACATGCAGACAGTTCACTTTGAAGCTCTGTTTTAATTTATTCTTGGAAGGCAATAAAATGTAAAAAATTAAATAAAATAAGGAGAAGTCCTTCATCTATCACTGAAAAACTGTGTGCTTAATATCAAAATCAACTTGCAATGACACAGTTTGTTTGACATATGTAAAGTCAATATTTCATTTATTAGTGGCAAGGAAGTAATTCACATTTTGCATGACATTGGTGGTGTGTTTGAGTAGACCTTGCAGTCAAACATTGTGAGTAGTTCTATAATCAGAGACATTTGAAGGATTGGTTACTCCACAGTAATTGCTGGGAGAGCCCTGCAAACAAACAGCCACACTTACACATCTTAAGAAGGTAATCTGCTGCATTAGTTTTCCACATAGAGTTGGAGGATTTGGAAAGAGTTGGAGCTGCTATATCATGGCTTGTCGCAACAGAAAAGCAAAGAAAGAAAGAACAGAGAAGAACAAAAAAATAGTGCCCTCAGTGTTGCATGAGTTACAAGAACTCAAAAATGACTGATGATCTAAAGAAAAACCAAAAATGCCTAACAAAGTGAGTCTAATAAAGAGAGTGAGAGTTTAGGTAGTGAAGTTCATGAAAGATCTAGCTTAATTAATGAAAATATCAATGTACTTGCTGTCTCAGAAACACATTTTGTCACGGTTTGTCTTTCAAGGACCCAAGTGCACAAAACGGACGGGAAGCGTTAGTAAAAGTAACAATTTATTTTTTCCATATAGTGTGCAAGGTTAGACTGGACCTGATGTAATTGACGCTATTTAGTTAGAGGTCCATCTTGTTCACTGTTTGTTAGCTATCTATAGACCCACAAGTGCAAGTGTGCAATATAGAATTATGTGCTGATGAAGGTAACAGATATCGGTTTAGAGATATTTGTCCTTGGTGACTATAATAGCCAATAGATTGGCTGGCTATCGAGTGATTCCCATTGAGAAAACGTTCAACAGCACTGCACTCATTTATAATTTATCTCAGATGATGAACAGGTCAACTAGAGCGTATTGCAATTATACTGGGCAAACATCTGCAACTTGTATTGACCTCATATTTACAATTAACAGCAAATTATGCTCTAAAGGAGTATCTGTCCCTGTGAGGTTTAGTAATCATAGTGACGATAGTACATTACATTTATTCATTAGGCTGACACTTTTATTCAAAGCAACTTACAATTGATATTTATGTCAGAGGTCACACGCCTCTGAAGCAACTAGGGGTAAAGTGTCTTGGTCAGGGACACATTGGTGGATGTGTTACAGGGGGAGTTGAACCCGGGTCTTATCCACTGCGCTATCACCACCCTTGTAAGAAAGGAGGAAATAATGGGTAGAGCCAGGAATAATGCACATTCTTTCACAGAGGCTAATGGACTTTTCACTAGCTTGTTCAATCATGTTTTTATCAACTTAGAAATATAGCAAAAATCCGATCTATGTTAACTTTTAAGGACACCGAGACCATTTTACACACCTTCATCTCATCACGCCTGGATTATTGCAACAGCCTTTTCACCTGTTTAACCCAAAAATCTATTGATCGACTCCAGACTGTCCAGAACTCAGCTGCCAGGCTTTTAACCAGAACAAAGAAATATGACCACATTACTCCTATTTTAGCTTCATTACACTGGCTCCCAGTATGTTTTAGAATTGACTTTAAAATTCTATTGATCACTTTTAAAGCTCTTCATGGCCTCTCGCCTTGTTATATTTCTGACCTTTTAGTCCCATACGCACCAGCACGTACCTTGAGATCCTCGGG
>NC_060151.1:19994057-19999032 GCF_021292245.1 Micropterus dolomieu
GACCACATTACTCCTATTTTAGCTTCATTACACTGGCTCCCAGTATGTTTTAGAATTGACTTTAAAATTCTATTGATCACTTTTAAAGCTCTTCATGGCCTCTCGCCTTGTTATATTTCTGACCTTTTAGTCCCATACGCACCAGCACGCACCTTGAGATCCTCGGGCAGAGGTCTGTTGTCTGTTCCAGAGTCTCGACTAAAAACTAAAGGGGACAGAGCGTTTGCTGTCAGGGCCCCGAGGCTCTGGAACAGCCTGACCGAGGAAATCAGGTCGGCTGAGTCAGTGAACTCTTTTAAGTCCCTTCTTAAAACATACTTTTATAGGAGAGCCTTTCCCGATCTTATTTGACTTTATTTTATCCCTTTTATTTTATTGTGTTTTACTAATTTTATATTAATTTTTCATGCTCTTATCTTGTTTTTTTTTTTTTATTATTCTTTACACTTGTTAAAGCACTTTGTAACTTGTTTTTGAAAAGTGCTCTACAAATAAGGATTATTATTATTATTATTATTATTACTAGCAAAACCACGCCACAACAATGTGTGATTAAGAGGTACATGCAAATATGGAATGCATGGACTATGGAGGATGGATTAATGCATGTAGAGGGGAAGGGTGATGGTGGAAGAAGGATATCGTCTGATAGGCTGGTCTGAGAGGGTGTACAGGAGACCAGGCATGGAGACTCAGTGTGGGGGTTCCGTCTCGGAAGTGTTTTTGCCCGAGCTTATTTCAAGCCCCCCAGACGGTACCTAGATGAGACATGAAAGAGCTGTGCCCTGATTGAACAGTAAGAAATGAGGGGATGAAGGGAGCAGGGAGGGGGATGAAGGGATGCTGAGATGAAGGGATGAGGGCAGAGAGGATGGGGGTGAAGGGATGAGGGGAGCGGGGAAAAGGGGATGAAGGGATGAGGGAACAGAGGATGAGGGAACAGAAGATGAGCGGATGTGTGTAGGGATGAAGATGAAGGGAAAGGGAGGGTGGGTCGAGCGATCTGAAACAGCGTGCTGTTGAGCGTGTGATGCTGAAGGTGGATCGTTGTCTGTCTTGCGTCGAGTAATCTGAAACAAGTGGGGCAGGCTGCGAGGTATATGTAGTTAACAAGTTAACTTAATTTCTTAACAAAAGCAAGGGAGATTGCAAACAATTTCTGTAATCATTTTGTAGACAAAGTTGATAAGTTAAGAATGAAAATGGGCTCCCCTAATGAGGGTGGTGGATCTCAAATGACAACCAATTCTGTCTTGAAAAACATGTGTTTTTGAGTTTCAGCCTATAGAAAATGAAACGGTGGAAAAACTGGAATTTTAACCAGGAGACAGGTGTTCGTCTCCTGGTTGACAAAAAGTCAACATTGAATGTTTATATTTCATAAGTTACGTGGGTTTTGTAAGTTGCGTAAGTTAACTTACGTAACATTGTTTTTTTTTAACCCAAACCATGATCCACCCCGGTCGTTGCGGGGTCTTGACCAACCGTCCATATGTGTCAAGTTGGGAATGAGAATGTGTTGGTTATTCTTCCATATCTGGAAATCTGTCAAGGTTATACCTTTTCTGAAAAGAAAGAAACTTAACTCCACGAGTTGACTGAACTCAAAGCAGTACATTCATTCAAGTAAAAACATTTTTAAGTTGAATCAACTTGAAATAAATAAAACATGTATAAAAATCGTTGATTCCACTAAATCCCTGCATGATGTTTTACAGTGTGTAAACAGGGAACAGGCAAAAATCTCATAAATAAGAGTGAATTACAAGTATTACAATCACACCATATACCCCCCCTCAAAAAAAGTGTTTTTTTCATAGTGTTTTCTTCCTGTTCATTAGTGACGGCTGCGTGGCTCAGTGAAGGAGGGCTGTGGCCCAGAGCATCCCTTATGATGTAACACAAATCTAAATTAGGAAGTGCTCTGTTACAACTGGCTCTAGTTTAAACTGACTCAGAGTCAACCATGAGGGATCATGCCTTTAAGGTTAACATGAGACCTGAATATGAGACACATCCACTCTGTGGCTTTAACTCTTTGGTTTTGCATGTGAGGTGTGTGTTTATCTTGGTTCCTTGCTGATGTGTTCATAAGTTTGCCTGTCAATCGGTCTCCTAGAAATTGCATTTTTATGCAACTACTATGTTTTACATCAACAATTAGGAAACTTTAATCAACCTAAATGGCATGTCGCCAATTGTACTTAACGTAAAATGTTTACTGATAGCGTATTTCATTTGTTTTCCTACAAAATCTGGTCTTGCAATGTAATGATCACTAGTAGCAAATGAACTATTAGTAAACTTTTTTATGGTTATGGTCAGGCACTCACAGCATTTGGTTAGGGTTAGGAAAAGATTGTCGTCTTAATACAGAGAAATTCAGTGACTTGCATGAGACTGACAGTCAACATTTTTACTGTATTGACAGTTAGCTGAAACCACAGTCTGTCCCTAACCTTAACCAACGTTTTCCCATGGCATAGTTGGGAAAACAAATTAGAGCTATATAAACACAATTTCTCGGAGGAGACTGTCCTCCCAAGAAGAATGCCAGCATCAGTTGTTTCCCCAAAACAACATATGCATGTTTATCTTCAAGTGACCAAACCCTCTAGCAATTCTAGTAATTATGATGGGAGCAAAGGAGGAAGTCATGTGACATTATAGAGCGACAAAGTCCAGCTAGGGTGGATGGATGAGTTAAAAAAGGGTCGGACTGTTTGATTCCTTTTTCCGAATGAGTGTGTTTTTTTTTTTAAGCATGACCGTGATCGTTCTGTAAACTTAACCATGTAGGCCTATCTATTTTTGTAACCATGACGTCACAGATCCCCTAACTGTACAGAATAATAATTTACTTTACTTTACTTATTTTTACCCAAACTAGGTTACCAGAGTGTTGCCACATCATAAAACCAATTTATTGTTTAACAGTGATTTGTAATGGTTTTAAAATGGACAGACGAATGATGTTGTCCCTTATTGTCTATTGTCTTATTATCTAGGAGATAGGGTTGCATCAAGTTATCTTGACAATTAATGGCCAGATTGCCTTGAAATTAGTTTCACCAACACTATGATCCATGTCAAAAAATGACCTGAAATGTTTCTGGTGATGTCCACTTGTAAAAATATCACAATCCATTTTGGACAGGTCCATTCAGGGCAAAAAGTCAGCATTGCACACAAGATATCTCATAATCTGAATTGCCAGATTGACATGAAATTTGCTGAGTGAGTGCATTTGTGATTTAAATATCTCCTTTGCCTTTTCTTTAGTGGCAACCTATGGACAAACTTGATCTACTAGTACACTACAGAATAGTTAAATTTGAATCCACGAATAGATGCAAATTCAGTCTAAACCTCTCGTATTATGGGATGTGATAAACAGTATCCATCAAAAAAAGGCCTTTATTGAGTTTTTTTAATGGATCATCCTTGTGTGATACAGAGTAAACATATAGCCCTGATGATGATGATAATGATGGTATGAGCAATGATATGGAGCCAAATTAGTTTTATAAGAACAGATTAAAAGAGAAATCCCTATTTCTGTGAAGCTATTCAGAACAGGTTAATCAAATGAATACAAATGTCTGTACACGTACAAACGTGCACACATAGAGAGAAAAACATAGTTGTTATTTGTGGTCAGACGGGCACAGATGGCCAGCAGACGACAGATGTTGAAGCAGTGTGATGGCAGAGTCAAGCCTAACCATGACAGAAACTGTTTGCACTCCTGCTCTCTTCTCTTCTCACTAGACATGTTTGATCAGCTGCTGGACATTATCCTGCTCTCCCTTTCCCAGTCTACTCTTCTTGGACTGCTCACCTAATTCCACTCAGTCTGCAGTGAGGTGCGAACCAGGCCATTTCTCCTGTGCCAGGGCTGAATTATTACAACTTGATAACGCGCTGCCTCCTTTCTCTCCTCTCGTCTAATTCCCATCATCACAATACTCCCACGTGTTTTGCAAAGTCCAAGCTGGAGAGTCAAACTGTCACGGCTGTGAACAATTTTAACGTCAGTTTCGTGTTCACTCAGCTTTATGAGGAATATGGAAACCACAAAGTCTGAGGAAATGGCTGTTTTGTCAGGATGAGGATTCGTGGGAACTCACACTGTCAAGCAGATTAGGACCAGCAGTGATGAAAAGATTCAGAGACCCAGAAAGAAATAGGAACTTGAAAACCATAGACTGTTTTTTTAGCCACAGCGTGATATTCTTCCTACACATTATTAAATTCTTCCTTTGTTTTTTTTTTTAACATGCCATTATTATAGCTCCTGATACATCATATAACAAAAAATTGTGTTTATTGATGCAACACAATACAATTTCATGATATTTACTGAACCAAACGACTTTAACTCTAAAAATCTTCTGTTTTCCTTGAAAGATGAGCCTCTATAGACAAAACCATCTGTGCAATATTTTTGTCTCAGCTACATTTATTTTGCTGATCGGGGCAGACACACAGTGCAGCTGAAAAAAATAATTCACTGAGAGCATTGTAGCAGGAGGCTGGCACTCTGAGCCCCGCTGTGAATGAAACTCAACATTAACAGAGAGAACAACAGGGAGGGCTGATGTTGCTGTTGTTAGGATTAATCTCAGAGAAACACAACTACGGAGGAGTGAAACAGTGTTGTGGGGTAATATTGTCAATATTTCCTATCTGTCCCATTCTGAAAATGTTACTCTCCTCACACACTGCGGGGATCCTCTGACATTTGAGCATCATAAACAGTCATTTCATTTAAAAGATATTTAGTTGTGCAACACTTAATTGCAAATGGAATAATTTACCATATGTTTGCTGTGCTTGAAAGTTAGATTTTGGATTTTTTCATTACCTAATAAAACAGAGACTAAGACGTCATGAATGATATAAGCAGACGGAGAAGGTAATATTTAAGAGAACAGATTGTCAGACATACAGTATGAACAACTGTCCCTTATTA
>NC_060151.1:19999132-20003045 GCF_021292245.1 Micropterus dolomieu
ACGTGCACACATAGAGAGAAAAACATAGTTGTTATTTGTGGTCAGACGGGCACAGATGGCCAGCAGACGACAGATGTTGAAGCAGTGTGATGGCAGAGTCAAGCCTAACCATGACAGAAACTGTTTGCACTCCTGCTCTCTTCTCTTCTCACTAGACATGTTTGATCAGCTGCTGGACATTATCCTGCTCTCCCTTTCCCAGTCTACTCTTCTTGGACTGCTCACCTAATTCCACTCAGTCTGCAGTGAGGTGCGAACCAGGCCATTTCTCCTGTGCCAGGGCTGAATTATTACAACTTGATAACGCGCTGCCTCCTTTCTCTCCTCTCGTCTAATTCCCATCATCACAATACTCCCACGTGTTTTGCAAAGTCCAAGCTGGAGAGTCAAACTGTCACGGCTGTGAACAATTTTAACGTCAGTTTCGTGTTCACTCAGCTTTATGAGGAATATGGAAACCACAAAGTCTGAGGAAATGGCTGTTTTGTCAGGATGAGGATTCGTGGGAACTCACACTGTCAAGCAGATTAGGACCAGCAGTGATGAAAAGATTCAGAGACCCAGAAAGAAATAGGAACTTGAAAACCATAGACTGTTTTTTTAGCCACAGCGTGATATTCTTCCTACACATTATTAAATTCTTCCTTTGTTTTTTTTTTTAACATGCCATTATTATAGCTCCTGATACATCATATAACAAAAAATTGTGTTTATTGATGCAACACAATACAATTTCATGATATTTACTGAACCAAACGACTTTAACTCTAAAAATCTTCTGTTTTCCTTGAAAGATGAGCCTCTATAGACAAAACCATCTGTGCAATATTTTTGTCTCAGCTACATTTATTTTGCTGATCGGGGCAGACACACAGTGCAGCTGAAAAAAATAATTCACTGAGAGCATTGTAGCAGGAGGCTGGCACTCTGAGCCCCGCTGTGAATGAAACTCAACATTAACAGAGAGAACAACAGGGAGGGCTGATGTTGCTGTTGTTAGGATTAATCTCAGAGAAACACAACTACGGAGGAGTGAAACAGTGTTGTGGGGTAATATTGTCAATATTTCCTATCTGTCCCATTCTGAAAATGTTACTCTCCTCACACACTGCGGGGATCCTCTGACATTTGAGCATCATAAACAGTCATTTCATTTAAAAGATATTTAGTTGTGCAACACTTAATTGCAAATGGAATAATTTACCATATGTTTGCTGTGCTTGAAAGTTAGATTTTGGATTTTTTCATTACCTAATAAAACAGAGACTAAGACGTCATGAATGATATAAGCAGACGGAGAAGGTAATATTTAAGAGAACAGATTGTCAGACATACAGTATGAACAACTGTCCCTTATTATATATTAAATCATATTATGCCATACCATGCAAGATGATTTCATCCTTGAGGGAAAAATAAACAATTATGAAAACAAAGATGATGATGATGATGCAGGGAAATGTGCAAACTGAAAATCTCATTAACATCCACAGAGCCCTTTCTGATAATATAAAGGAAGATCCCCCCCCCCTCCGCAAACTACCCTAACACCACCCACACACACACAAACACACACAGACATCCACCCCCTTATTGTTTCTAAGCACTCATTTGCTTATAATTAAATCATTTCCGTGTATTGCAAGGTTCCTAAGCCTTTTCTCTATTAAAAAGCACTAATGTTTTTGTTCAGAAAATGAGAATTTCAATGGTTTTCCATCAATATCTGAGAGCTCTGATGATGCTGATAAGCTATAACTGTATTTACACTAGATTGTGTTAATGGCGCATTTGGGATCATTGAGCATATTTAACAGAAAGACTCCCTAAAGTCATTTTAAAGAGTAATCAGCATCACTTTGTCAAACTGTAATACAGCTAACTTAGATACACTTCATTTACTCTTCTCTAATGGCCCTCATCAGTTATGCTAACCTTGTTGCTACAGACTTTCTAATGTTTCCAGAGGCTATTGTTCCCAGGCAAAAAAAGTCCATCCTCACCAGTTAATTATCAATGTAGAAGACATGGATATAAAGAAACTACATTGTTCTTGCATTGCAGTTGACAGCCATATAGTTAGTCATAGTAGCCATATGATAAAAAAGTAAGATCAGGCTGTATTTATTTATGGCATATTATCATATTTTCAAACAGTATGCTTTCATATTTAACTTAATATGAGAGGAGGAAGAGGACTGACCAAACGGCAACGTCCGGGAATGAAAAGTGAAGCCAATGCGGAAGTACCTTAAACCTGCATTCTTTCTAATGACCAGCAGGAGGCAACTCCACTGGTTGCAAAAATAAGTCTGATTGCATTGGACTCGAGGACAAAATGACACTACTTCTCACTTGATTTACCTCAATAAACACTTTTTCTAATGAGTTTATGGTCTCAATTGCTAGTTTCAAGTCTGCTTCAATACAGCATTTTGTAAATTAGGGTCCCATTTATTGTAACAAAATAAAATAAAGTAGGGTATGCTTTAGGGTGTAGCTACCTTGTGATTAATAATTCGCTACCATGGCAATATTAGAGTTAACGTGAAATACGGAGGACACCTTACTAAGTCAACTAGCTCCACCCTCCCATCCAAATATGGTCACTTCTGGCCAAAATGCCAAACTCAAGGCTTCAAAACGGAAATCCACTAACCAATAGGTAACAGGCTATCAGACTGACCACTGTGTTTGGCAAAGGTACTTTGTGTAAAAACTCAGAGCTGCTAACGTTACACTAAACTTTAATAGCATCCAGACAGTACTAAACTGAGGGTGTAAAAAACTAATGTAATGTATAAATATTAATTTGCCTCTTGGCCTTGGAAGTAACTCTTGGTTACTACTGTAGGTAGTAGCTAGTAAGTCAGGCATGCTAATGATTTCATCTTACATTAAATTATGACTGAACAATCATTGTTTGGTGGAGGGTTTATTTCATGATGCTTTGTCTTAAGGGATTGCCCGAGAGTTAGCAGAAATGAAAGAGATGCAGACAATCTTTGCTTTTGTGCCCCTTCCAGGCACATTACTTTTCCTCCTACAAGGCTTTTATAATTTTCTTCATACAGTAGTCCTTGTGTTTATGTAATATTTCATGTTAAGGATCTTTTAGTGCAAGTTGTGAGCAGATCTGTTGGCTCTTTTCAATCTTTTTTGTTATGCTGGAGGGTTTTTCTTGTTTTGTTTTGAAATTGCAATTCTAAGGAACTGGGCATCTGGGATGTAAGCTCCTTCTGCTACATTCAAATTTAATCTGCAAGGCAAACTAACTTTTGTTCTCCTGAGGCAAACTAGCTAATATCACAAAGTGATAATGTGAGTGTGCAAAGCTGCTGTGCGTATATACAGTGGGTATGGAAAGTATTCAGACCCCTTTAAATTTTTCACTCTTTGTTTCATTGCAGCCATTTTCCAAAAATCAAAAAAGTTCATTTTATTTCTCAGTAATGTACACTCAGCACCCCATCTTGACAGAAAAAAAAACAGAAATGTAGAAATTTTTGACTGGTGGATTGCTGCAGTGATGGTTGACTTACTACAACTTTCTCCCATCTCCCGACTGCATCTCTGGAGCTCAGCCACAGTGACCTTTGGGTTCTTCTTTACCTCTCTCACCAAGGCTCTTCTCCCCCGATAGCTCAGTTTGGCCGGACGGCCAGCTCTAGGAAGGGTTCTAGTCGTCCCAAACGTCTTCCATTTGAGGATTATGGAGGCCACTGTGCTCTTAGGAACCTTAAGTGCAGCAGAAATTTTTTTGTAACCTTGGCCAGATCTGTGCCTTGCCACAATTCTGTCTGAGCTCTTCAGGCAGTTCCTTTGACCTCATGATTCTCATTTGCTCTGACATGCACTGTGAGCTGTAAGGTCTTATATAGACAGGTGTGTGGCTTTCCTAATCAAGTCCAAT
>NC_060151.1:20003145-20055812 GCF_021292245.1 Micropterus dolomieu
TTCCTAATCAAGTCCAATCAGTATAATCAAACACAGCTGGACTCAAATGAAGGTGTAGAACCATCTCAAGGATGATCAGAAGAAATAGACAGCACCTGAGTTAAATATGAGTGTCACGGCAAAGGGTCTGAATACTTATGACCATGTGATATTTCAGTTTTTCTTTTTTAATAAATTTGCAAAAATTTCTACATTTCTGTTTTTTTCTGTCAAGATGGGGTGCTGAGTGTACATTACTGAGAAATAAAATGAACTTTTTAGATTTTTGGAAAATGGCTGCAATGAAACAAAGAGTGAAAAATTTAAAGGGGTCTGAATACTTTCCGTACCCACTGTATGTGTGTGAGGGAGAGGATCCAACTGCCTGTGAGGCTCATGGGATGCTCCATCACTTCTACAGTGCAGATTGGAAACACTTAACCTATGGGCAGAACATTAATACCATGCATCCATACAGGCATGGAGGTACCCAAAGATAACTATGTGAGAGAAGGCATAAATAGTGGCCTGTTTCTGTCTGCAGTCAAGTGGTCTCACTACATCATATCTCTGCATTTCCATTACAGTGACCATGGAAACACGCATACACTGTCTGGGGTTGAAAGCTTCTGTCACTGCAGAGACCCCTTTTAGAGACAGAAACTCCAGTTAATAAACCTAATTAAGTTACACAGTAAAACGTTATGCAGCCTGCAGGGGCGGAGCTAGACACTCAGCACAGTGGGGGCGGAGCTTCACCATGGGGCCCACCTGCTACAAAGTAATTTATACCAAGTTTACATGACCATTTTCAAAATAAAAAACCCTGTGCAGACTTCCGTTTGTATATCAACCATAAACACAGTTAAAACAGACAAAAAACAACAATTTAACAATGTAGCCTACTTAATCATAGTAGAAGCACAAAAAGCAAGCACTTATCACCAAATCAACAAAATCTAAACATGTCAGCAAAATCAGGCAGGCAAAATACTCTTATTTTGAAATGCTTCCTGTCTGATCTGCAGACAACGGTACGAAAGCGAGCAACAGAGAGCTTTGAAGAAGGTAGTAGAAGCACTAAAAGGACATATTAAAAACAAGTAATTAACGTGGGTCAGGCTGCATGCTCTGCTGCTGAGAGAGAACTAAACGGGTGATATATAGCAGCCTAAGTCCGTCCCTCAGAATTCCCATGATGCATGGTGGTGAGGGGAGTTTTGTTAAAATTTTCAAATAAGTCTCTAATTTGTTTGAAATACAAAAGTTACTTTGTGATTTATGTTTTTTTAAATGTGTCTGCTTAGAACATAGTGGTTTTTGTTGGTAATTGTTATTCTTGTGGTGGTTTACTATTGAAACCAGGAGTGAAGGGACTGTTTCATTTGATAAGGACAGCTGCACTGGCTTATTTGAGGATTAATGTTACCAGCATGTAATTCTCTTGTCTGGCCTTGTCTACAAATAACTCATATAATAGTGGCAGCCCATGTGGGGGGCCCCTGCCCAGCCAGGGCCCTGGGTAGGTTGCACCCACGCTACCTCCACTTAGGGAAACCTGCAAAGATTTACATTACAGTACTTACTCATTTAGCAGATGCTTTTATTCAAAGCGACTTACAGTTGAGGAACAAACCACAAGCATCAATAAAGCCAGAGATCTACAAGTGATAGTAGATACTAGTAAAAGCAGCAATAAATACTAGTAAGAGCTATTAGCACGTACGGCATCAGTGGGGTAAATACCTTGGGAAAGAAGTAAGAGTTAACAAATAGTGCAATCAATACACGAGAATTGTAAAGAGATAGAAGAAAAAGAGCATTTGTAATGAATGTTAGAGGTTAGGGGATTAGAGGTGTTATGAGTGGGAGTGTTCTTGAAAGAGATGAATTTTAAAGAGCTTCTTGAAATCTGATTGCACTTGGTAGCTTGTTCCACAATCCTAGTGTCACAGATGAGAACAGCAGGGACTGAGAGCTTTGTGTGTAGGGATGGCAGAGACAGATTGCATTCATTGGAGGAGCGCAGTGGTCAAGAAGAAATGCAAGCTTGTATTATGGAGTTCAGGTAGATAGTGCGGACCCAGTAGTCACTCTGTATGCAAGCATTTGTGACTTGAATTTCATTCGGGAGGCCATGGCTTGCCAGTGGAGGTCGCTGAGTAATGGAGTGACATGAACCAAACTATTCAATTTATACAGTAAACAATTATGGAACCTGCTAAGATTTATTTCTATATAACTTTTAATGTGGTTAGACCTGCATGTTATTCAGGCTATTTGTTTGCTAGGTAGTGGCTTCATGATGGAGGACTTAAAAAGCTGAATTTGTGCAATGAACTGAACTGTTATCTGCCACAAACAGTAGGAGCAACATAATTATTTTTTTAGCCCTGTAGCTGAACATGCTCCAATTAAATATGACTATAAGTGACACACCTGTTGTCTTGGGGTGTGGAAACGTATTGTGAGAAATGTAAAAAATATTGCAACTGAAGATAAAACCAACATCAAAGCTGCCATAATGAATATTTTTAAAATGTAATAGTGGAGTAACTATTTCAATTACTTTATCAAAGTAATGTAATCACATTTACTTACTTTTTGATTACTTTTCAAAATTTCTAATGAACGTTTTCAACTGTTAATTTTAAATGTTTAAACCTGGCAGCGTTAACCTTACAGCAGTACTCAACACTGACTATTGTCAAGCTCGTTTTAAAATTACTGAAACATTACTGAAATGAGGAGACATGATGTCTGTTGCTATTCTGCTGCTTGTTACAGTAAATACTGTGTTATCTGATTTATTGATTGTCTAATGGTATGGTGTGTAACAAATGAGAATATGTCAGCGGAGATGTAGTGAGCTTAGCTAGTTCATTGCCAAGGTACCTAATCCAATTGACGAACTTCTAAAAGCCATGATAACTCCTCTGAAAGTCCTCTAGCACTGTGAGAGCTATGGCAAGTTAAAAAAAAGGATGTGTGGTTAGAATGAATGTTTAAATCAACAAAGTACTTATGTAAGAGATGTCCCTTTTACTCTCAGGGCAAAAACCACTACATCCGTTCAACAGACACTGCTCAGCTTTTTTCCCCCATCAGACACTGTTTTTTTTGCCTCTCACAGTCTTGCTGCAGGCATGCTAGCTCTGCTTTGTTTTGCTTCTCTAGCTTGGAAACATTCAGAGATGAGGATAAATGATGAGTCAGACATTACTTTAGCGTTGATGCAATTTCATTTACAAGAGATGTGGTACTCCGGATCAGCAGTTCGAAATGTGTTACCAGAGGGTCGCAGCTGTTTTAGTTTCGCCCATTATGCTGACTTACTCATTTACAAGTGTGGTTGCATCCTCAATCAATGCTCTTGGCATTAAAGGCTCTGCTGCCACTAAAGGGCAATTTTTTTATCTTTCTGTATGTACCCTTGAAACATTATGTATACTCTAGGATACATTATTTTACTTAAAGAGATATAAGAGCAGCATCCGTTAGTTTATTAACTATAGTATTAGAGTATTAGAGTTTTAGCCAAACTTGCCATTACACAATGTTTTGCCGTTACACAAAAAACTAGAAAAATCAAAACTATTACGCTGCCTCATGTCTGGCCTGGTTCTAGTCCATCCATCCCTCTCAAGGCTATGTGGTTTATTTATTTTTTCCAAGAGGGCCGAACACAGACATGCTATTTGCACAGTAATGACATACATCGCTGTTGAGGAGCAGTCAGTAGCACATGAGTATGGGATAACAACAGGCATAGCAGGTAGGTTTAATAGAGAGTGAAGGGCTCCTGGATCCAGTTGAAATGGCAGGTGGGGTCAGAGATAAAACGGTAGAATGAGCAGCCTAATCCTTCTTATTCCTCAGATTTTAGGGGCTTGTCGGCAGACAGCAGATGCCAACCACAGAGAGGCTGCATACTGAGAGTGGAGTCTGTGGTCAGAGGATGTGGCTTTGTGGTGAGGGGCAATTGTCTGTTTTGTAATCCGGGGTCTTATACTAGATGAAAACACGGAGAATGGAATGAGATCAAGTTTTCATTTTTGTGGAACAAGCTCTCTTTATTCTCCTCTTTTGATAAAACATTTGAACCTGTGCCTATATCACGAAGGATACATTTTTGAGGAAAGAAGTACAACATGTAAAGTCTAAATAAACAGGTCAAAAAATGACAACAATGATGTTTAAAATCACATTAATGAGGAGCTGAGATAGGTTTGACCCTTGATATGTTGTGGTCTTCTATTTAGAAGTAAGAATTAATTAACTGTTTGTTGTGCTTTAGGAGTTCTAGGCAGCAAGTTAAACCTTTTTACCACTTTAAATCAAGAGTTTCCTCAAAGAATTCTGCATCACTTCTTTGGCACATCCGACCCTGTTTTTGAATGACCTCATCTGTGACTGCCACTCAGGAGAGCAGAACAACACAAATCATGTTTGACCAGATACTAATGAAACATCTGATTTAAATACAACATCTGTGAATGACCCGACCCCTCTGTGAAGCGTCTCAGTCAGGCTATCACTATCGGCAAGACTGCCCCAGGGAGTTGGTGCACTCATGGTACATGTAGTGAGGATTAAGGAGCAGACATGAATTCAACGCTTGCAAGTTTCTGTGTTTTAATTAAAATCAGCTGCTTTGTAGATGAGCAGACAGTCCAATTCCCAAAAGGTAATCTTGTTAGTTTTTTTGTCTCATACCAATACCAGGGGGATTCTGTGTTACATTGTGCATCAGGATGACTCACCGGGCTGCTGGGTAAATGAGTGTGCAGAGAGCTTTAATCTCCTGGTAGCTTCTGTTCACTGGACCTGTTTCTTCAGTGTGAAGCTGTAGCAGGTTGCAGCAGAGCAGCGTGATGCTAATGTAGCCTCTTGCTCAACAATCTGCTAGTACTACAAGGCCAAATGGAAATGACAAATCATATGTTCTTGCTAGAAAGACCATCAAGGAGGTCATGAAACTGTGAGCAGGAAGTTACCATTGGTCCTTCAGGCAATCGGGTGGATGAACTGTGACGCTGTAATACGAAGGTCTGGTCAGAGAGTCCCATTAAGAAGGTCATACAGATGTCAAGGCTTATCGATTTCAGTAGGCAGGAGAATACATTTGAGTCAGGGTGTTGCTCAGTTTTGGGGGGTTATATTATAATGATGAGTACTTCCACATCCAATACAGAGCTTTTAATGATGTAATGTAGATAATAAGGAGGGGAGCTGTTAAATTCTGATGAGTTATGATGATACGCCTGAAATGCAACAATGATGATGTCACTTAATTATGGTTTTAAGAAGAGAGAGTTGGCAGTATCTTACAGCCTGCCTGTAAGAGAGTGTGTTACCGCTAAAGTTACTAATCCTTATTTACAAATACATATACAAGTCATATTTTGCAAAGGAATCAATGTAAGGCTTGCACTGACAAAAATCAATGAATTAATTAATCTCTAGGTTAAAACTGACCCAGTTTCTATCAATATAGTGCATTCTGGGTTAACTTAACCATTGGGTCTCCAATAAAACCCAAGACAATTGACCTAGTGTTAGTGTTATTTTTAATATTACTGTTGGGTAATTTATCCAATTTAAAATCTGGTTATTTTGACCCCCCTGTCACAAATGTTTTGTAACATAACAAATAGTGACATGAGTTTAATAAGAGGTAGAGTCGATTATAATATGATATTATATTATATGATGATTTTTAAATTACTTCTTGACATATCCTGCCATTGTCCATTCTCTGCCATTTCTCAACCTTTTCTACATTTAAATGACATTTTTGACCAGCTTTTATGTGCGTAGTTGTTCAGCCTCTCATAAAAGGCTTTGTGGGTTTCACTAAAAAACTACATACTGGTCAGTACTTCACTAATTGTTTGATCTCTAACAGAAACCTTCACCTTTCTCCAATGGGTCTGTTTCTGTGGCTTTTAAATAGGATGAGTTACAGGTTGAAAGTACTGCATAAATAACATGTTTTGTATATGTGCATGTGTAGGCGTAAGTGTTGGGAGTAACAATATGTTTTAATTCTAGTGACATAGGTCATATATGTGTGATTTTACTTCTCAATACACTTGACAGTAAAGAATAAAAATAAACCTGTAGCCTTTGAGAGCTAAGAAGAAAATGTGTCCATTTGAGTCAGAATATGGTAAAGCCACACTGATTCACAGCTACTAGTACAGTAAAGGTCAAGACAGATGGAGTAACCTAAGGAAGTGTGAGTTCTGTACAAGGAAAGCTGACATTTTGAGCTTGAAGGGAGATAATAACAGTCTTTAAGGTACAGTAGTTTTATTGGCACTGCCTGAGGTGAAGTGGTACTCTCTAGGAAACTCTGTTCTGTCACCCAGTTGATGATGGACACTGTCATTCTCCAGAGAAACCATGAAAAACAGCAACATGAATTGGGCTTCTCAAACTCTTGTTGTTTAACATTTGCGACAACTGCTAATTTACTTGCAGCCAGGTTTTATAATTCAGAGTAAAGCACAGAATAATAACAACCCAGTAATCTGATTTATCGAAATGTGATGAAAGCTCGTCCATATTTAATACTTAACCAGTGTTTAATGGAGTGTTTAATACAAATGAAATACAGAAAATAAATGATGAATTTAAATTTAAATCTCATATCAGGCTCTGTGCGTATGTGTGTACAGTTAGTTGGACATGGCTAAAAAAATCCTTTGACTTTGAGTGCAAGGTGAAGATGCAATCAGGGAGAAAGAACATTGGAAAACATTCCTCTTTACTCATCTTGATGACTTTGTAGCCTCCATTGAGACTCAGTATGGACAAATCTGTTTGTCACAGCAAATGGGACGTGGACTTTTCAGTTACTACTGTATGTTCAATTAGCAACATTCAGAGTAAAATAACTACGTCAAAGTCCTTGGATGTGTACACAATGACTGTGGAATGCATTTCAAATATGTCTGGTCTGTCAGCACCACAGTACCCCCCACCAAAGAATGTGATATTTTTGTTAATTTGTTTAAAAATATTTTTTTTACGTTTGTGTAGACTGGCCTGACCGGTTCTGCAGTTCTTGTGTGTACACATACTTGCCAAGCTGATTCTGACAAAGACACAAGGACGAAGTTTATTTGGGTTCCTGCAGTATCGGAAGGCTTTATTGTCACTTTGAATCGTGGACACACTTTTCTGCAGCAATTTAAAACAGCAATCTGTCCAATTTCAGGATTTCCCTGTCTATATCTCCCACATTGTCTTTTCATTGGTAAAACAAAACAGTAAGAGTGTCTGCAGTACAGAATTGTTTTTGTGAAACAAAATGTTTTATATGAAGCTCATCAGGCTGACTTATCAAATCTCTTTTCCACCTTACTGTAGCTAAAACATATGCAGTTATTACACATAAAAAACTCCAATGTACAGACACAGTATCAAAATATAAAAACAGTGCTTCTAAATGATAATAAGCAGTGAGCAATGTCAGACTGAATACACTGCATCATTATCCACATTAGCATCTGTTTTGTCAGTGTCTAATTATTTTCCCAAGTCTTACTCATGTGTCAAGTGCTATTAAATGCAGCATGCAGTGTGTATGACAGTCACAAGCTGTCGAATGTGTAAAGTCATTCATCAGTGGATCAGTGGATTAACAAATCTGTGTCCGTAGACTTTCAACACATAATAGAAGAGAATTGGTGTCTTTCAAATAATAATGAAAGCAATTTAAGGAACCATTTATAGCATGTGTAAAATTGCCTTTCTGTCATTGTTAGGGCTTTTTGAGGCTATTACTAGCAGTTACATTCTGATTTGACTAAATTATTGTGTCCAGCTGTCTTTTTTTATTCTAATCTCCTCTGGAAACGATAAGCAAGAAGAGTGCTAAAGAAAGCATCTCACACTATTGAACTGACATCACTGTTTGAATTAAGACATAAAGTTTTAAGTTTGGGACTAGTTTGTAGTTGACTGCTTCACCTTTGCAAACACAAATGAATAGTTCAACATTTTGGGAAATATGCCTATTGACTTTCTGGCAGGGTTAGTTGGGAAAATTGATGCCACTCTAAATGTCTGTATGGTAATTATAAAGCTACAGCCAGCGGCTGTATATCTCGTCTATTAAATTTGTATTTACCATACAGGCATGAGAGTGCTATCTATTTTGATATTGGGATCTGTTAGGGGTTGGTTTGGTTACTAGTAAATATCAAAGATATTCAGAAATATAAATTTTACTAAAAATATTGATAAATATTCATACATACTGGGCACCACATGGAATCAGGGACCAGTAACCAAACATGAAAACAGTCTCAAAGAGTTGTTTGGCAACCTATAAATGCCAGTCTTTAAATACTACATTACATTAATAAGGTGGACAGTGAAGGGTGAGTCGGAGCACTGACTGTCACAACCAGCTGTTATTACAAAACAATAAACAAATAACCACAGGCAACTGCTCTTTACAAAGGTAAGGTAAGGTAAGGAAAGGTACAATAGGATTTATTTAACTGCAGCATAGATCAGTAATCAACAACTTGAGCCAACAGGCCGCTATCATCTATTCTAAGCACAATAAAAAGCATACAGCAATAAGAAATCATATGATGTAAGTGTGTGGGTGTGGGTGTGGGTGTGGGTGTTTGTGCATGTGCGTGTGTGTGTGAGACAATAGAGGGGGGAGAGTGAGGAAAATGGCGGCCATGATCACGTGGGTGGCTCATCATGCAATAATCCAAAAAGATAAGATAAGATATACTGTACTTTATTGTCCCCGAAGGGAAATTATTTTTGTCCGTTCTGCAGCTTTACAAAGACAACACAAAATATAGAAATAAACCTCTCTCAACACATATTCTCAAGCAACACAACACATGCTCTCATATACATTAGACAGGTACATTTATAATAAGCACATTAACTCCAAAGCTTAAACTTTAGCAAGGGCTAGGAATGGCGGATACAATGTCATGGAGCACAGCTGGAGTTTGGGTAACAAGATGTGGATTCCAGATGTGTATGTGTGGATGCACACACGTGTGTAAGTTAGTACAGGAAGAGAGAAAGAGAAAAAGGGACACAGAGCACAGTATATAAGATCCTGGTTGCAGCGGCTAGATACAATGTAACCACCACTTTATCACACAGTACCCACCAGCAAACTTGCATTCGGCAGGTGTATTACTGGCTTATTATGGCTAGTTATTGGCTTCACACACAGCGTCAGGAACAACACAAATAAAAGCCCAGCAGTGTAATACTGATACAAAAATAAAACGTGTTAGGCACGAAAGCACACAGCAGTAAACAGGACACTGCGGTCTATTATTTCCCACAGAAATCGCCACAATGAAGCTTCAGGTTACAATAAGTTATAAACAGTTATAAACCTATTTCTGCCCAGCGATGTAATGCGTCAGGTAATGAGTCCTTCTCTATTCGGCGATAGGCGAGGTACGTCATTCTCGACCGGCAAGTTAGTATCTTCACTTAGGGAAAGTTCAGTGCTGAAAATGGGTTACCTCCTGTGGAAGCTGATGTGGTAGTGGAAAGGAAAGGAGAGACTGGTACTATCTCTTTTTATGGGTTTAGTGACGTCATGGCCATGCCACAGGGGACTCCTGCACTTCCCTTAAAAGTTACCCTCAGGTGTGATTTAACGGACCAGAGAGATTTTAGAGCTGTTTCATTGTTCATGTTTCCCATAACATGAGGTCCCAATCATATTTCCCAAAATTTTAACTGGCATTTCTACTGTGGGATATCAGCAATTGTCTTTTTCCCTCGGCTATTTTGAGCCACACAGCTGAGCACAGAATGGTTGTGTGCACTGAAAGCTATTCTTTTAATCTTCCTCTGAGAGAAGCTTTTGGTTATCAGACTCCCATCCGGGCCAGTGAATTTACCCCGAGCCATGCCAGTCAGTGCCTCAGTGCTTACACACCAACCACCACGTCGTCTGACATATTGGATTTATTAAATTTTGTGTTTGATGTCAATAATCTGATTGCACATTTAGTGGATTTAATTTGGCATGCTTCGACCAGACCATGCAGGGCTGTTGACAGATTATTAGGTCGTGGGGGGCGGGATCACTCAGATGAGGCTGTGTGTGTGGTGAGTGTGTTGTGCGTAAGTGGAGAGGGTGTTCTTCATATTACATGGGGATGTAGGAGCTTTGATAGATTGGGTTGCTTCGACCCAGAGTGCATGTACCCACGGGATTCTGCTCTGCTTGAGAGAGACGATAACACGACTCCTCAAACACAGCTAATGAGTGCTAACAACCTGACTGGTGACGCTTGCATTAACCAAACAGCTGTTTCTCTCTCTGCTCGTCTGTCTATTTTTTTTGTGATTTATTGTTCATGTTCTAGCCTGTTGCTTATCATGTTTTCTTTTGTGCTTCAGGATCACTCCTCATCTGCCTGCCTTGTCTGCCATACTTGTGCAATTCCAGCTCATGGCTCATGCCATCCACCCTTGCTCCTCAACTATCTGCCATTGCCAGCCATTCACCCTCTCCATTCCATCTCATCTCTGCAAGCTTTTTTGAATAAACCCTCTTTAACGTCACCTTACCCCTATGTCTGTGTTCAGCGTTTGGGTCAACCATGTAAAAACTGCAACTTTAGCTTGCCTAAGGAAATTGTTTTTCCTGCTAAATTCTTTCAATGTTCAAGGTTGATATTCCAACCAAAACATGTTTGGATCTTCGGTTATAATTATTTATGTTCTTACGGCTTTCATGTGAACTTAAAATAGGTCAGAGGTAAATGCTGTCAAAGTCTGTACACTAGAATGATTAATTGGTTAATGCAAAACAATCGTTTCCTTTTTTTTTGTTTGCAAGAGCTTCTCCTGAGACTGGCAGTGCCCATGCTCGCTCACAGTGTGGGTGGAGTGGAGTGATGAATGGGAGCTGCCTGGAGAGGGGATTTATACAACAATAAAAAGGCTGGTAATTGATGACTCTGTAGTGTTTACAGTGATCAATAGCTAAGAGCAGTATAGATAAGCACCAATGTATTTAATAGTTTTCTGTGATTGTTTTCAAACAGCCAAAAGTATTCTTTTTACTTTCTTTGTTGTTCTTCATGTTGAGTGTTAAGTTCTTCTTCATCATTCATTTCCTGCTCTTGTGGACAAACAGAGACACGTATAGAGAGAATGAGAGAGGGAGATAACGATACGCAAAGAGAGAAAGAGCACAGTAACCAAAAATATATATTTTACAACATAAAGGTCATATTAACCACTCTCCAAATACAACACATAAAATAAA
This sequence comes from Micropterus dolomieu, assembly GCF_021292245.1. Classification (NCBI taxonomy): domain Eukaryota; kingdom Metazoa; phylum Chordata; class Actinopteri; order Centrarchiformes; family Centrarchidae; genus Micropterus; species Micropterus dolomieu. Next base: position 20,014,415 of record NC_060151.1, read on the forward strand.
AAATAAAATAGCACCCCTGCTGTTGGTGTTCCTGCCTCACAAAATGGCAATTTCCAACTCCGTTTCACAACTCGTCTTACGTTTTGGAAATCATGTAGACTACGTCCATCCATCCATCCATCCATCCATCGTCAACATATAGATTGTAAAACTATTTTTGCTTTTTCCTAATGTTTTTTTTTCTCTGTGCTCCAGAGCTTCGGTACCAGTGTCTCCTGCCAGCCCTCCACCACTCAACTCAGCTTCAACTCAGACCATTTTCATTCATCCTTCATCATCTCCTCTCGTCTGCCTGCCTGCCCCCTGCCATCGCCAGCCACGCTCTCTCTCCTATTCCCTGGCTAGACGTTTTCTTGTCATTAAAATACTTTTATCTTATGTCTATTACTGGACCTCAGTGCTGCTTTTGATACCAGTGATCAGTACTCCTAGATTGTCTTGAAAAGTACTGTAGGTCTCTGACTTGGCTCTCGTATGGTTAAAATTGTATCTTTTTGGAAGAATACAGTGTGTTTGTTATATTAACATTACATCATTATTTTTCACTGATGTGAAATATGGAGTACCTCAGGGTTATGTTCTGTCTTGCGTTTGGTTCTCTAGGCAATATCATAACTAAGAACTAACGCTTGTTTTTATCCATCTGGACATGAAGAAGAATATGAATGCATTAATATTACATCCATGAATAAATAATATACTGTAGATATATCCATTGTGATGTAATAATTTGATATGGTCCAAATTACATGTTATAGGACTTTTGTGTACATAAAGAGTGTCTTAGATCTTTGAGTTCAGCTCATGATGAATGGGGGCAAAAACAAAAGTGTTTATAATTTTGTTCTGTGTACATGTATGCACGGTATTGAGACATAACTTAAATAGCTTTGTGATTTGGTGAGATATGTAGATGTTAAATTTTAATTCACCTTCGGTGCACTATACCTCTCCAGCTGTGCCATGCTAAGGATCCCTGGGAACTGATGATAGCAGCATACAGGCCTGGCAGAGAGCTATTTGTTCACATCAGGACACAAGCCCAGTTCACAGGCCTCAGGGAGAAACCATAAACACATCAACTGACCTTTCCCTCAATATATTTACTCCTTGTGCATTATGGAGTGCAGAAAAAATGCTTTTCCCACTATTTCCCATCTTCTTATACCCCAAGGACGTTAAATTATTCCATGTTGAAATACGCCCTTGTGGTCTTAAAGGAAGCTGATCATGCTAAACAACATTCTGTACATAATTCGATGTTAAGGCAAACAAGGTCATGTCAGAACTCCAAAAAATATTCTAGGGATATATTTTGTTTATTTGTTTGTTGTCAAAGCCTTTTGAAAGTGAGAATCTTTAACAGGTTGTGCTGACTCAACAGGGTCAGAGTGTGAGAGTAGGGATTTTTGGGCCCATATAGCATGTCCATTGATGTCATTTCTGCCTGGGATTTACTGATATGGCACTTCGTGGACCTAACAGTTAAAATTGAGATGATACAAAAAGTCAATTTTAGAAAGTGGAAATTAAGGAAATTTTATTCTTCATTTTACAGCTATTTATTTTGTAATGATTATACATGAAAAAAGGTTTTTTGGGTAACTGGGTATCACGTGACCAGTAATTCCAATGCCTTAAAGGTCCAGTGTGTAATATTTAGGAGGATCTATTGACAGAAATGCAATATAATATATATAACTATGTTTTCAGTGGTGTATAAAGACCTTAAATAATGAACAGTTATAATAATAATAATAATAAACATTATTTTATAGGGCGCCTTTAAAAGCAGCTTCTCAAAGCACTGAATATAAAATCACAGTCCACAGAAAAATACAACAAATAAAAGTTAATAAGAACAAAAAACAACAACATTAATGATAAAAATAACTTTAAAACAATCATAAAAAGACATCAGCAGTCGAATGCAAGTTTAAAAAAGTGTGTCTTGAGAAGAGCTTTAAAAATGCCTAGAGTCTGGGCTTCCCTGAGTTCAGGAAGAAAAGAGTTCCAAAGTGAAGGAGCATAAACAGCAAAGCCATAGATTCACCCATAGATTTGAGGTACGTTAGTGAGACAGTTAACAGATTACACTATGAGGAGCGCAGTCTGCGATTTGGGGTATAAGGGATTAATAAACCAGAAGTATTGCGGAGCCAAGCCATGTAGTACCTTGTATATCAACATCATGATCTTGAAATTGACCCGGAACCTGACCGGGAGCCAGTGTAAGGACTTCAGAACAGGAGTAATATGGTCACGGCAGAGTTGCAGTTTGTTTATTGTGGTTTTAGAAACTTTGGCTAAAACGGTGTTACAGTAATCCAGCTGTGTGACAACAAATTAATTAATCAACTTTTCAGAGACGAATAAATTTAGCATTGGGCGTAGTCTGGCTATATTTCTGATGTGAAAAAAGGATGCCTTCACAGTGCTCTGAACAAAAAAATCAAAATAAAGGCTGGTGTCAAAAATTACACCAAGGTTCCTCATCTTACTTTCGGTCTCTAGAACGGAGCCATCAACAAACAGTGGACAGTGGAGCCGCTTTGCAAATTTGATGACGGGAACCTATAAGCATAACCTCAGTTTTCCCGCTGTTCAGACATATTGTTCATCCATGCTTTTATCTCAGAAATACAACCAGAAAGATAACAAGCATCAATGTCTTTACCAGATTTAGAATGAATGTAGATTTGGGTATAGTCAGCATAAAAGTGATAATGGAGGCCAAGTGATCGCAGGATATGCCCAAGTGGAGATATGTTTTTATTACCTTAGAATGAGACATTTCTATCAAGATGCACCGTGGCTCCACTTACATGGACGTCGCCATCTTGGCCACCATGTTTCTACAGTAGCCCAAATGGACAAAATGCTTTACAGACCACATTTCATCGCTACATTAAAAGAGAAGAAGAAGAAGAAAAAGAAGTATTAGTAGTTGTCTGGTTTGTTAGAAGTAAGAAAAGAATAATTTGGACAACTGGAGGAGCACACGTCTTATTTAGCACAAGAGTCAACAGAGCGTGTAGTTTCTCCTACCCACTTGCAAAGGGAAAGGTGAATGGTGACAGAGGCGTTGGTTGCAATTCACAAACCTCACCACTAGATGCCACTAAAACTTACACACTGAACCTTTAACCAACACTATGAGCTCCTGCCTGCATTTCTTTCTTTCAAACCTTGAGCAGAAAAATGGCAAAAACATTGCTTCAAAATTTTAGGGAGCTTTTAGTGAACTTTTATTTATCATTTTCTTAGAAATTGCTGAAACATCCAGGACTTGTCTGTCCTTTGGATTTCTCAGCTTTTACACATGATGCTTTGCTAACAACATCCACCATAAGTAGTCAAGTTTATTTATAAAGCACATTTAAAAACAACCAGAGTTGAGCGAAGTGCTGGACAAGTTATACAATAAAAGACATAAAAATTAAAACCAGATAAATTAAAAGATAGATAGATACAAAATAGATAAATAAAAACACGAGTGCAGGTGCCCCTAAAAAGACTTAAGCAGAGACTTAAAAGTGAAAAAACAGAGAGAGTTTAGCTATGGTCCTTAAATGGAAAAAGCTGCCTTCAACAGAGTTTATATGTATGCTGAATCAAAGATAACCCCTAAATTCCTAGCAAAGGGTTGTACATTAATGGACAGGGGGCCCAGATTTTTTGATAATTCCTCAATTGAGTTAGGGGAACCAAATAATATTACTTCTGTGTTGTTTTCATTTAGTTGGTGGAAGTTTATTGCCATCCGATGCTTAATATCATTTAGACAGTTGGAAATGGACTGTAAGGACTTTGAATCACCTTGCTTCAGAGGTACGTACAGCTGTGTATCATCAGCATAGCAGTGGTATAATACAGTATATTATGTTTACGGCGAATGGAGCCCAAGGGGAGCATATTCAAAGAAAATAAGATTGGCCCCAGGATTGAACCTTGAGGTACTCCGCATTTAATTGCTGCTAAAGAAGAGGAAATGTTACCAATGTTAACAGAAAAGGTTCTATCTTTCAAGTAAGATTGAAACCACTGTAGAACTAGTTTGTATGACGTGTTTATATTTTCGCAATGGCCAAGGCAGGGTGAAAAACCTGCCGTCATATGTAGGAAACCCTATCTCCTTTCTCACCTCCACATGCCTGAGCAATCATGGCGTGAGGTCAGTGTCTATATCAGATTGGTGGTTTCAGAAAGTTAAAAAATAGTCAGACACAGGCCTCTTAATTCTGACGTTGGAAAGGTGTGTGGGGAGGGGGTTTCCGAAGCTTATGACAAGCAGTTCTGATGGAGTATACTGGCATCTTAAACGAGGTAAGTTGAAACTGAATGGTTTTAAGAAGTCAGTGAGCGCTGACCTACACAGTGACTTACGACACTTGACCAAAGTAAGAAACAGTGTGTGCTGTCAAATAGGATCTAATCCCTGGCTAGAATCAATACTCACCTCTTTAAGCTAACCTGGCATTCAGCTAGCCAGAAGGACGGCCTGCTAGCCACTGCAGCCTACATCACCAACAAGCTAAAACTGTCGATTATTTTAACATTATGACTGTTCATCAATACAAAAAACACAGTTAAAATCTTCTTTGACATACATGGTAATTTATTCTTTCATCATTTGGACAAAGTTTGATAAGCAGACACAATATATGATGAACTGTGTACACCTGAACACAGTCAATTTTTACTCATTAGCTCCCCCACAGCCAATGTACTGTACATAACCACCTTTAAGAGAAAATAAAAGGAACATAGTGATTTGGGCCTTTTTAAGAATACATTCAGACAGAACCACGTTGGTCCAGAAAGTGGAGTGACCCAAGCTGCTGACTTGAAAAAACATACATGGGTATGGTCACAGTTTAAAATACAGGTATTACTTGAAATAAAATTAGCAATAAACTTTGACCATAGTAATATACTCTTCTGAATACTACTTTACTCAAAGTGCACGACAGTCTTCTGTTACTATGTCAGTATACAAACATTTTTCCTGCTCTGCAAAACAAGAAAAACACTGCAAATTCACCTCTGAGCAACAGCAGTGCCAGTGTGTGCGTTATGCTTAATTCTCAGTATTGGATATGTACCTGCTCTATTGCAGTCCTCAGCAGACGCTGATGAAAAATAGCCTCAGCCTGCAATTTCTTTATACCGAAAACACCAGCACCTGGCTGAAGAGTAAATGCATAGAGCTATTATCTAAACGACATACATGTCGCTGGTGGGCTCTAATTTAGCTCTGAACTACAAAATGACACTGAGGAGCTCTCACAATAAAATACAGTGCTGTGTCTTCCTTATGCCTTATATAGGCGTGACTTCTGGGAATGTCATGTGGTGCGATATTGTATATGCTGTAGTGGGACTTACTCATGACCTCTCACTTCTGCACTGGTTTATATCAACCCATCGCATTTATGGTTGACAATTATTCATCCTACTTTAAAAAATCCACAAATATGGAATACTAAAACTACACACATTCATACAAACCTGAAAATATACTTTTACACACTCACACAGACATGCCATGAAATATATTGAGAGCAATCAAATAAATCACCTGTATAAACACATAGATACATACAGTATTTACCAATTATAAATTAACATTGTGCAAATAGTCATACATACTAAGTCAAGTTGAGTTCATTCTGGGAAAATGTTTAGCAACTGAATGAATGCTGTGCAGGAGGCATCCCTTCTTAAAAAATAAATGCAATGTATTCAGAAGCAAATGTACCACTGCAATAGACTAGAATGCTTACTGGAGAGGTTTTGTTCTACTTTAAGGGCGAGTTTTGTTCTTAGTGTCCACAGCCCCTGCAGACACACGATAAGGCTGAATAATAAACACTTGTATGTAGAGTAACTGGGTGCATGCAGTCATTAGCACATGCTTTCTGACTTTTTGCCCTTTGCACAGTGGAGATACTGATGTGATGCCATTGTACAGCACGCATCCTCGGCGAATGATTCACCCATCTTCTTACTTAAGCTCACTAAATCTGCGCCATATACATGCATGGCAGCCTATATTTAACATCGCAAAAACACCCTTGTAACCAGAGATGACATGTTCTTTAGAGTCACAGTGTTGGACTCATACTTTGTGTATTTCTGTCCTTGATTTGAGTGATTTCTGAGTTCCCCTATCAGCTTAAATCTCCGAGTGCACTACTGTGTCAAAGTTTAGAAAGTATGCCAAGGCATGAGTAAGACAACATCTAGATGGCTAAGGGAAAAGAAAACATATTTAATGGCACAGAATTGCAACTATTCCCCTTGAAAACACACCTGGCACAGCTGTAGCCCTCAACTATGGAGTCGGATCAGTCATAATATTAATGAATGCACACAGATGTATTTTGGGATATATATATATGTAAATGAATTTCTTAAAAAATTATTTCTCATTATATATAAATGTAAAACAAATGAACAAATATAATGTACGTATGAGGTTAACAAATGTATTGCTGATGCACACACAAAAACTTACTTAAAATATAAATGAAGTCCAAAAATACATGGATTGGACATGGATTTAAAAGTATTTGCAATTTTAATCATAACATATTTGGGCGTTGATGCATTTATATATAAACTGCTGAACCAGCATTTACAAACTGTGGATCTGTCGATTCACAAAGGCAAGTGAAAGGAACAAAATCCATTTTTGAATCGTGCCACGGCAGGGCAATCTCAACAAACCACACAAAAAAGCAGTGAAGCAGGTTGTAAATGCAGGTTCAACAGTTTTCTTATGTGTGGATTTATTTTACATTTATATATACAACAATACATATTTTTGTGTGCACTGAAAAATGTTTTTGTAGAGTCATTAATATATAAAACATGAAATACATTTGTGAATCCTTCTGTTTGCATTCATTAATATTGAGACTGATCTGACTCCTGAAGTAAGTCAAGCGATGATACTATTAGCTTATTCATAACTCATCCCATCCCATCTCTTGACATGTTTTAATGCCTATATGTAAGCCAGGATTGACCTGGCGAGAGCAGCTGCCAATTTCCAATGGGGTAAGAGGTACAGTCAACAGTCTTTTTTTTCTGTACATTTTGATCAAAGTCAGTATAGACAAGAAACCATTTACAGAAATCAGAGCAATGCAAAAAAAAAAGAGAAGAATTTTCCTCTGTTCCCTGTCAACTTGTTTGGTCTTCTTTGTGTATGCAGTTCAATGTCCATTTTGTCTTTAACCTCAAGTAGGCTACCACAAAATACACACAGACACACAGCACAAATTAAAGCAAGGACCAAGCAAGGATCCTGTGTCTTTTGTTGTTGCTGTTGTTGTTTCTCTTGTTTTGCTTCCGTTGATGCTATTTGAGGTTTTTTTTTTACATGGCTTGTCTGCTTTGATGCTGTTGTCACATTTTTCAGCATGCAGAATTTTCTTTCACAATGTCTGACAAACATCTACAGAAATCCATTCACAAGGCTCACAGCAGATTAAACATCTCAGTGTGACATTTAACATTCTCAGCCTGTGAAGAGGGCTAAATGCCGCTCAGTCTCCCAGTGTCACTGATCTCTGGGCAACGACTGCTCTTCACAGACACCCAGGGCAGTATTTCAGAGCCAGATGAGGGCTCAAGGCCTTCCAACGTTCTTCATGAAGTTCTTGTTACCAGTGGCTTTCACAGGTGACTCTCCCTCTGACCCTCATAACCCTGCACCTTGTCCGTAAGGCTGATGTCCTCCACTAGGGTACAGTTGCTGATGGTTCCCTCGTGCCGTGGAGATGCACACTGGCCTGCCTCCTTACTGTGGACCATACCATTGTGGCATCCAGCCACAAGCATATGCCTTTCCTCAGGGCTGCTGACCGGGGCAGAGTTTTTGGTGATGTCTGGGAGATGAGACAGTCGAGACACATGGTTCATCAGGCTGGCTGTCTTGGTGTTGGGGGTATTGCTGTAGGTGTGGCGGTATTCCTCCTCGATGTTCCGCCCTAGCTTCCAGCGCTTCCACTTCTTCAGGATCTCAGACTGCACCTGAGGAGAGGATGGAGAAGCTAGTAGATGTTTTTTATGTGATGAGGGGAGAAAAGTCTGGGATTGACAAAAGTGTTGAGGAGACTCACTTCTTTGTTGACAAAGCAGTACAAGATGGCCACCAAGAGACCCTGTGGAGACAGAGACAACCGATATTGAGTCAGTCCCCTAAATTGACTCATCACAGCTACAATGTTAACTCACACATTATTTTGACAAGCCATTGTTTACAGATTAGGAAACACGACTCACATGCCACGTGAACCTTTTTAGTTAAATGGTGCAGTTTTTTGCCCTAAGACTAAACCACTCAGTGCACATCACATGCCCATTAGAGTTTCTTCTGTCTTAAACTGAAAGTCTCATGGCCGCACTTGTGGTCTTTGACATTGGGAATCTTAGTGCAACCTCTCTCTATCACTCTCTTAATCGAGGCAAGTCCCCTGGTGGATGGCTGTTATCTTGACATCTTTGTCCCCGTAGAAAAAAGGTCACCGTCATTAAGTCACAGTGTGACACAGCCAGTTACCAGGGCAGACAGCACATTTCGTTAATGTAATCCCTCCTGGAATGGCACTTTGACAAGATGAAAGAACTACCTCTGTGTTTTGCTGTTAATTTAGTACAGCATGAATTTGAGATATGGATTTGATTAGGAGATAAATGTAATTCTCACTTCTACTTTATCTTTTTAAGTTAAGATTGACTCAAACGTGAACAAAGACCATGCTTTAAACATTCTGTTTTTTTCCAATTTAGGCATGTCTTACTTCTTTATCTCCCTACCCTACCCTTTGTTTGTGAAAGAAATAATAGATGCTTTGGCTCAAGCGAGTCCAACCTGGAAGGAGGAAAAGAAGAGGTCGATGAAGAGCTTGGCAAGGCGTAGACCGATAGTGGCCTTGGTGGACTCGTCTGTCACAAAGATAAAGACCACCTGATGGATACCCAGCAGAGGGATCAGGGTTAGAGTCGACTTAGCCAACCTGAGATGGAGGGGATGAGAGACAAAGAGGCAGAAAGCACAGAATAAGTAGAGAGAATAATTATGTTAAGTGAAAATCTGCTTCAACGTTTGATCTCACCTGAATTTGTAATCTGTGTATCTCATTTGATGCGCTCGAAGTTTTGACACAAGAATTTTGATAATATGGATAAAGATAAGGAAGTTGATCTGTGAAAGACAGAGACAGCGGTTGATGGTTTGGACTGCATAACAAACAGATCTTGAAGGGTCATATTTTCTCACCTACACACATTGATGTGCTGTCATGTAAATATTTTGGTATTTTGTGCAAGGTTTTGAGACGCTGCCCGGCTGAAACTTCACTTGCCACCCCAAAACAATGGAGGTGTATGAAATTGAAAAATTACATTTGATAAACTCTACAGCAATGTGGCTTTCCAGAAACACAGCATAATCAACCCACTTCAAGCCTCCAAACCTTTCTGCGTGGATAGTGATAAGTACAAAACATGTTTTTTTGTGATTTTAGTGACCCGCCCCTTTAACATTATTACACACACACAAACACACATACACAAACACACACACACACACACACAGCAGAAGCACATTGTTATAGGGGAACCCTTTCACAGCAGCTGGTATTTCACAAAACGGTGGGTGTCCAGCTGATGAAAATCACTTATGATGTGACCTTTTTGATTACAACTATGTTGTTAATTTGCAGCTTTTTGGAAGAAGAATGTGAAGCTGGACCTAATTTGTACATGCAGTTATTGTCCAGGAATTAACTGGTTATTATAAATACAAGGCAATTTTTGCAGGTAGGTAAATTTGCTGAAATGAAGCAAAAGTTACAAGCCAAAGAACATGGTAATAAAGCACAAACAATAAATATAATTTCAACCCAACATCAGACCAGTATGTATGTTCCACTTTGATGAATTTATTAGTATATAAAGGAATGTATATAAAGGCCATAATAAATTATGTATAATGGGAAAATAATATATGAGTACAGTACAACTGCAAGGTGACTAAACCCCAGATATAACCTCTAGCAAAATTAAAAGCACACTGTGGATTCTGTACAGCATCTATATACATGTGTGTTATTACATATTTACATAAACTTTGATGTTTGATGAATTATCTCAAAAGCAAAATTACATTCTTGCGTGGGTAGTCAGGCCCACTCAAAAATGTGACACACACACACACACACACACGTGTTTACTACCGACTGTAGTTTTAGACTTCTGAACTTGAGCATTTCTTTATCAGGATAAAGGGGAAGCACTGAAATCGGAGCCAGCCCGCCCGTCCCTGTGACAACTCAAACACAGGAATTCCTGTGGGATACAGTCCACTTAGCAGGACAGGATTAATGCATGGAAAACACCTGGATGTCTGTGTAACTGGCCTGACATAAGAGCCATGACAAATCTGACTTTTATAAAAGCTCAGAACTGACCTTTGTAGAGAACACCTACAATAAAGGCCCTGGTCACAGCATGGGAAGGGAGGGAATGTAACAGTCAAAAAAATTAGGAGACAGCAACATAACATGGTGAAAGACTAAATTACCACAACTGCCAGTAGTATCGGGGAACGGATGATCCACCAGTAATTCATGTTTATATTTTGGCCCCAGCATCTGAAAAGAAGAAGAAGAATTGAAAGAAAGACCAGTTAGAGACAACCAAAAATACCTCACATGCTTTCAAACAACGTTCACTCATTTCACTCAACACATTTCATTACACTGCTTTGCAACTCCTGCAACAGCAGAAAGCTTTCCTCTCCCTGGCTGATGAAATGTGGGAGACTGATGGCCCATCATGGGTTTTTAATGCATTACATAACAATACAATGTGTCGGTGGTTTATAAAGTCCTGCCTTAAAAACCCTTTCACCCCTGTTTGCTCCTGATGTGTGTATGCTCGACCCTAAGAGATTGCATAATAAAGTTTGGGTGCTGAATTTTAACATGAAATATTGAAAACATGCCAACATGACTGCTATTCTGACCTCTTTCCATATTTGGCATCCTGCAGAAGATAAAATGTGTCTGTGTGAAACGTTTAATTGCAGCCAGCTCCTCGCGTGACTGACCGTGAGCTGTTGAGTATCAACACACACATGTTTTGTAGAAAGACCATCTGCCAACTTTTTTTCTCATATGAGGTGCTGTTCTGAGTGTGGAATCAATATGAATGAACTAAAATGTTTGTCTCAGTCTGATTGCAACTAGTGAGGGAAATACAGAAAGAGAGAGAGAGGGAGAACACAGTGGGAACTTACTCTTGATTTTCATATAGGTATTTAGCTACCACCCATGGCACAAGGAATATTAACGGGGTACCTGTAAAGAAATGAAAGCTGTCTAAATGCAAAACAATCATTTCATACACCAGTTTAATAGCCTTTTATATTTGCTCTGATTTAATTTCCTTGCATGCACCACATCATACCGCACATAATTACCTTGCATCCCCTAACTTGTAGACACACACAAACACAGACACCCGACAGACCAGCTCACCCCAGCCGATGCACAGGTAGATTTTGAAGTAGTTCCTCTCTGTAAACACTGTGATGACCAGGAGGTTGTGGAGGTAGATGCCTTCCACCAGCAGCCAGTAGCTGTTGGCCATGATGCTGTACTGCATCATCACCACCGCGATGCGACAGCTAACTGTTGTCTGCAAAACGACAGCAGTGTTTTTTTTTTTTTTTAATGTTAAAAAAATATCAAGCCTTCTAATGTTAAACATTATTTAGTTGCGAGCGGTGTGAAATCAGTGCTGCAGCTGATGGGAGCACCTTCTGAATCAGGCTTTGCACAGACAGCCGTGAGATTGCACAACAGCAGCAACTTCAACCCTAGTCTCACCCATATTGTTGACCCTCACCCCTTTTATGGATAATTACCTGCTATAATTATCTTTGTAGCTGCCATTACCCCCTTCACATGATTACCATTAGTACTTTCTATACATACAACTACTTCTGCCAATTTATTTACAGAGTTACTGTACTTTTATACAAACCATAATTATAGCAGCACATATTCCGCTCATATTGTTTGTACCGCCTTTCATATGGGTAGTTTTGTGTTTTATTATGTACATTATTCATAGGGTATACAAACAGAATGGCTGCATCAGATAATCAGCATGATATTGAGTAATTTGATGCAGACCCTTGTCTAGTTGCAGATCAAATATTTTTAATATTTTCCATTATTAAAGATACCAGTTGGCAGGATTGTGCAGCTGTGAGTGGTTTCTTGTTTGCCACTGTTGCAAATTCTTTGGGACTGTAAAAAAAATCCTTCGTTTGGGAGGAAGGTTAACCATTACATTTCAGCTTTAAAAATTTCAAAACTCTCCCCCTAATATCTCAAAATATAGTTAAGGTTTAGTAGACCTCATTTCGTCATTAACAGCTAAAAAAAAGACAAAGCATGAAGTATTTAAGACAGTGTAATCAAATTTAAGTAATCATTTTCAATATCCACCAAAACACTAAATGCAATAAAGCAAAATTAAGTATTTCAAAATGTATGGTATTATAACAAAAAGGCTGAATGCCAACTATGACCTTTAACCTTTTACACCTTTTACTTTTTGTTAAGACACAGAAGAAAGTGAAGGAGGAAATGACTTTACAGCAGAGACAACATTTAGTATGATGAAAAACATTTTGACAGGATTGTTATCCACTGCATATGATCCACTGTGCACTGGAAGCCTCATTTGTGACTATTCAGATCACCACAGACCTCATTGTTGACCAGCAGTTCCACTGGAGGCATTGATGCCTGGGGGAATCCCTGCTCCTGGTCTCTGCTGAGGTCCTGCGATGTGATGTTGGCCTCCAACAGAGCGTCTTTGATGAGGATGGACAGCGCTCGCAGGATGAAGGAGGCAAACAGATTCATGTGGATGTTGTTCCTCATGCAGTGCAGTTTCCTGATGAATGAGAGACAGCAATGGTTTTTCACTGTGATCATTCTGCATTTGCTAGCCAGTTTTATATTTAAAGGAATGGTTTGAGACTTTGGGAAATATGGTTATTCAATTTCTTACTGCAAGTTAGATGAGGAAATTGATGCCACTCTTAAATCTGTACGGTAAATATGAAGCTCCAGCCAGTAGCTGGTTAGCTTAGCTTACCACAATTTCAACTGAAAATAATTGTTACCTGAAGAATATGAGGATGCCAAGCGCCAACACCAAAGCCACCAGTGATAAGGAATAGCCGACTGTATACATGATCTGAATATGGCCATAGTACTCCTGCAAATGAAAACACATGCAAACACGTGGCCTTTAGATTTGCTTGCTTTATTTGAGAGTGTGATATGTGACAGGTCAATTGTTTGTTTCAGTTTTAATAGTGACATTGTATCTAATATGTGCCCTTTAAATTTGTTAATGCAAGCAAAATATTACTATTTTCTTCTTTGTTTTCTCTCTAAGTCTTACGCTTTACAGAAAGAATCACAAGAGAGATATTTCTTACCAGACTTGGATCATTAGAGTCACACTCGCTGGTATTGTTCGTAGTCACCCACTGGCCGTTTGCATCACATTCCTGATACAACATGCCGTGCTGAACTACACACACACACACACAGACATGCACACACTCTGTGATTTGCTCTGCATCAACATGACTGCCACACAGTGTGCATCTGCTAACCCAGATGTCTCTTACCTTTATGGTACCATGGCAGATACCACGGACACGACACACTGACAGTTGTGTTGGGGAGTCCATCAGGCCAACAGGCATAATTGTCAAAAGTCCTGTTGCACACAAGGCCTGGGAATAAAAAACATGAAATATGAGATTTTAGATATAGTGTGTAAAAATTCCAGGCCATAAAATCTATCTATGGCCTGGATTGGTCTAAGTCATAGAATACAGTAACATGTCTTTGATGTGATGGCCACTGGTGGCCATTATGGCATCTATACACATCATGGTCTTTCAGCTTGACTTCAATATATGAATTCGAAGTCCTCCATCGATGGCCTTCTGCTTATACCAGACCTTTCATCTTCTGTAAACTGTGCTGGCTTTTATGGTACACAGGTGAATGTCCAGGTGAATAAAGTGGTCTGTCCTTTCTCCTCTACACCTGCTAATTTGCTCTTGCTCTCATGGGGTGACAGGAAGGGTGTATGAGTGATGCGGAGTGGTATGATTTTGTGTGCAGTGTGGGAAGCGGCCTTTTTGAGAGCGTCAGTGTTCTCCGTCTCTATTCACACAACAGACTGTAATGCAACTGAAGGGCTGCATTCGCCCTGTAGTTAAACACTCTGTTGATGGACCTCGTTTTCTCTCAGCGTGAGCAGAAAGCTGAGTGTGCGGTGCAGCAAATAAAAAACTGGGAGCGGCTGCAAGCAGAGTGATTATACGGGAGTGGAAATTGCTACCGCTCCATAGTCTGGTGACGGTGCGACCTAACCATTACCTGCTCTACTACATTACATTTTTTACACTGCACTACAAAATACTGATTTTCTCTGTAATGTGAATGCAAATTATATGAAATGCATCTTTCACATTTACCTTATGGGAAATATTGTTGGAGCACATAAAGCTTATTATAACTAGTTTATTATAATGTTGTGCTTTGTTGTTTCTCTGGATAATAATGTGACCCTGATGCCTACAAGTTTTGTGTAGTTAAAGATAAAATCAACAATCTTATTTTAACAGTGGCTCACATGAGTACTTGCCCTGGTATGGAACAGGTGTTTCACTGAACCAGAAGTTAATTTCTGTCCTGGTGTTGGGGTACACAGACTTTGGCAAGCCTTTCTTTTGGAGATTGATGCAAGCCACCAAGGCTTGGGGGCAGTGTTGTTGAGAGTGAGGGGCAGCAGCAGTCAGTGGTCTATGCAAGTCATGGACTTCAGCCATCAGAGTGTAACGTGGGAAATTACAGTACCATGAAACTGGAACTGTTGGGGTTGAAGTGGGCAGTTACTGATTGTGTATCGGCCTGGCATCAGATGGCCATAAACACCACTCCACAATGCTTTATGTTGCTCCATATCTGCTGTATGTGTAATGGTAACAAGGGACTATATCAACTGGAATCAAGAAGGTGATAATACGCCAGTGTGTTTGTGGCTTGTTTCCGCTGCCCCCAGGTGGCCAAAAAAATTTGCGGATTTGAACACTGAAAATGAGTCAAAATATGTTCCACTCACCAGTGCTTGGTGGATCCCGGCTATTGTTTCGATCACACTCCTCCATGTACAATTTCCAACTCTCCTTTAGCTTATCCAGAGTAGCAGCCGGAGACACCTATGGTAACAGTGGAGCACATAAGAGCAAAATGCAACAAATATGTACCCTAGGAAGATCTGTGATGTAGTGTATGCAGGCGGGCAAAAACAATATTCAGAATGTGGGCTTCACACAAAACATGGAGCCAAAATTGGTGCATTAACTGGACTTGCATTCATTTGTTATAGGTCACTTCATATATACAGTAGCTGTAAACAAGCCATCTCAAAAATGGGGATATATTGGGAGGGGGGTATGTTTATGTGCCTATTTGAATGTGTGTGTGTGAATGTGTGTGTGTGTGTGTGTGTGTGCTCGCTCGGGACCCACCTGGATGTTGCAGTAGAGAATGAGCATTGACAAAAGGAGGAACAGCCGTGACATCCCTTATTGCTGCTGTTGCTGCCGGGATGGAATACTGCAGGACGGGGAAGGGTTTTCACCTCATAAGGGGGGGTTTATCTACACTCGCCACACTGCCTGGATGACACAGAGACAAACAATCCATCAAAGCTCATTGCAAACACTCAATATTACCTCATCTCAACTTGGCTGTGCAGAGCAAGAGGACCAAAACAGTAAAAGGCTGGGTCATATCTGTCTCATTACAATTACACCAAGATTTGAAGGCATACAAAAGTAACATTAAGAGAATATGTCAGTGTAACTTATCCTGAACAGGCTCAGTTAATATGGGGGGAATCCATTGTGAATCTGACCAGTACATTTCCATCCTGGACATTCATTTACACAAAGCATAGCCACGGTTAGCAAGGTGTACAGCTGTACGATGCAGCTGAGATAGACTACCCAGAATTAGACTGTTCAAAACATTGAGACCAGCATGAGACCAGTGACATAGCTGTGGCTCAGCAGAGCTACACTCGCTCAATGACTCACAGTTGGCTACTGTCCACCTTTATCTTAAAGCCTCCCAGTGTTTGATTTACGTGTTTCACTTACCTGTGTATCAATTGACGCAAACTCCCTTGATTTGGTTGAAGCCGGAGAACGGAACGAAATCTGAAACGTTTCTGCAAAAAACACCTTGACCATGGAAACATTTTTGGCTAAAACGTTTCAAATTCCATTCTGTTCCAGTCTCGTGGCAAGAAGAACGGATGGACTGGTGCTGCTGTGTTACAAATTTCTATTGTTTACTGGATGTTGTTTACTGATTGCTTAAGAGATAAGAGCACAATCTGTTGTGACAGATGTACACGATCCTGTCCAAGTCATGTCTTTTTAATACCAATCCTGATCTGAGTATTTAAATGCTAAGTGCCAATACAGATGAATTATTTGCAAATGTTTTCCTTAATAATACAGCTCCAGAGTGCACCATAACGTAAAATGCAGGGGGTGCAAAGCAAGCAGTCACTTCTCACTACCTTATGAAGGATATTTGTGACTAGATACCATTGACATTGACAACTAGCTTCATCAGAAACTGTTATAAAAAATTCATAGGTAACTTGGATCATTTACAAGCATTAAAGGCTTCTACATTGGTGGATCATCATCATGTCAAGGACAAAACTAAACTTCTTACAAAGTTTCAGAGTTGGAAACACGAAGAACCAGCCTGGAAAGTCATCAAGACCAGGGCAAGGGAATTGAAAAAGAAGCTCTTTAGTGCAAGAGACCAAATACCTTTTTGCTATGGAAGCAAAGTACAACCCTCTTTCCAAAAAAGTTGCTGTCCATCTATCCATCCATCGTCAACCGCTTATCCTGTGCACAGGCTAGCAGGAGGGGCTGGAGCCAATCCCAGTTGACATCAGGTGAAGGGCGGGGTACACCATGGACAGGTCGCAAGGCCACACATAGACAAACAACCAGTCACGCTCACACCTAAGGAAAATTTAGGGTCACCAATCAACCTAGGCCGCATGTCTTTGGACGGTGGGAGGAAGCCGGAACTCCACACAGAAAGCCCGGGGTTTGAACCCGCAACCTTCTTGCTGTGAGGCCACATCCACCAGACCACAGTGCCGCCCCAAAATACTGAAACCCCATATCTAATTGAAAATAGCAAAAAGACTTATCAACCCAAGTTGTTTCCTTCTTTTCTCCTAGACACAAATGAGCTG
Source organism: Micropterus dolomieu (assembly GCF_021292245.1). Lineage (NCBI taxonomy): Eukaryota > Metazoa > Chordata > Actinopteri > Centrarchiformes > Centrarchidae > Micropterus > Micropterus dolomieu. Next base: position 20,031,830 of record NC_060151.1, read on the forward strand.
CTTTTAATACCAAAGTGAGACCAAAGGCCTTTTCTCCCACTTCTCAAATTCATCTCAGGAGACACAACCATATCAAATCTCATTTATGTCTGACTCTGATCAAAACAAGAGATCTCTAACTGATCTTAAATAAGTCTAATTTAAGTCTCCTGAACATTGGACCATGAGATCAGAGAAAGAGTTCAAACAAAACTCAGCTATGACTCCTGGGATCTCATGATTCTTCTCAAATATGTCTCAGTTTTCTCATATTGGCTTCAGGAGCAGAAAACTCACCTCTGTCTTACTCTGATCAACTGATGAGATCTCTACATTATCTTAAATAAGTGTAATTTCAATCTCCAGAATGTGGATCAGAGAAAAAGCTCCAAGATATTTCTCAGTGTTGTCTTAGTGACCTCACTTAGGGGTTATTTTACTCAAGTACTTTACTTACATCAAATGTTGAGGTTGAGTATTTTCTTTTTAAGGGGGTTTGTACTTTCACTCCCCTTAATTTCAAATCTTTATTGTATTTATTGTACAAGTCACTTTCAAATGTCATGTTTTCCAATTGGTTAAGGTAGACCGAATCCACACAAGAACTGAGATACAACATGTATCTGTCATACAGAATAAGCACTTTTACTTTTGATACTTAAGTACATTCACTATGGAATACTTTTATACCTTTTACTTGTGTAGAATTTTGAGAAATTTAATTGTGGATATAGTTTTTCTCCTCTTTTAAGTAAAGGAAAATTGTACTCTATTTAAAGACAATCAGTCTTTTGTTGCTAATTTTAGCTGGGTGGCACAGCGGCAGTGTTGTTGCCCTTTGAACAGTAGGAGCGGTGTTCAAATCCAGCCCAGAGCAAGCCTCTAGCATGGTTCTCCAAGCATAGTCAGTAATGTAATACAAACAGCTTCTCAGCTCCCAACTGCTTTTTAGGAATAATAAGCAAGACATTAATGAACTCAAAAAGATACAATGATGAGATCTCATCTGTCCATTTATCCTATTGTATTCTCAATTCAGTATCCATTTGTCTTACCCAAGTCTCAAAACATCAATCTCTCTTCATCTTGTCCTTTTCTCCTAAGGGGTTTTAGGAGCAAAGATTCAGATTGGAGTGATCTCAAAAAGATATACTATTGAGATCTTAGTGTTATCTCAAGAGTTAAAGAAAAGACTTCTGAGCAAAAGATTTTTCCTCTGGGAAGTGTTGAAACTGAGAAATGTTATTGTTAAGGAAAAGTACATGCCTATTTCAAATTTGATGCCAGCAACACTTTTTTGAAAAGTTGGGATAGGGTCATGTTTAACACTCTGTTACATCACCTCGTCTTTTAACAACACTCGGTAAGCATCTTTGAACTGAGGAGACCAACTGCTGTAACGTGGAAAGTGGAATGTTTTCCATTCTTGCCTGATCTAGAATTTCACCTGCTCAACAGTTTGGGGTCTCCTTGCCGTATTTTATATTTCATAATGTGCCAAACATTTTCAATGGGTGAGAAGTCAGGATTGCAGGCAGGCCAGTTTGGCACCCGGACTCTTTTACTATGGAGCCATGCTGTTGTAATACGGGCAGAATAAGGTTTGGCGTTGTCCTGCTGAAATAAGCAAGGTTGTCCCTAAAAAAGACAATTTCTACTTTGCACATGATGCTCAAACATCTGTATATATCGTTCAGCATTAATGGTGCCTTTATAGATATGCAGGTTACTCATGCCATGTGCACTAATGAACCCTTATACCATCACGGATGCAGCCTTTTACACTGGGCACTGATAACAAATTGGATGGTCCTCTCCTCGTTACGCAAGGTCCATGATTTCATATTTGGAATTGAAAGACCACAATCCTCAGTTTTCCACTTTGCCTCAGACCATCTTAAATGAGCTTGGGCCCACAGAAGGCAGCAGCATATCTGGATCTGGTTTATACAGTTTCCTCTTTGCATGGTAGAGTTCCAGCTTGCATTTGTGGATGCAGCAACAAACAGTGTTCACAGACAATGGTTTTTGGAAGTGTTCCACAGCCCATGCAGTGATGTCCACTACAGAACCCTGTCTGGTTTTGATACAGTCCCGAAGCCCACGGCCATCCAATAGCCTATTGGTTTTCGGCCTTGTCCTTTGAGAACAGAGATTTCTTCTGTTTCTCTGAATCTTAGTTATGATGTACTGTAGACAGTGAAATCTCCAGATACTTTGCGATTTTACATTGAGCAATATTTGCCTGCACAGTCTTTTACAGAGCAGTGAACCTCTTCCCATCTTCCCAGCCTCTCTGGAATGTTCTTTTTACACCGAATCAAATTAAGAACCTGATGCCAGTAAACTTGTTAATTGTGAGAAGTTCCACCAAGTCTATGCTTGTAGCATTTCACAACTTTTCCAGTCTTTTGTTGTCATTGTCCAACATTTTTGAAAGGTGTTGCTGGCATCAAATTCAAAATGGGCTTAAACCTTTCTAAAAATAATACAATTTTCAAGCTTCAACATTAATAAGTTGTTTTTGTGTTATGTTCAATTAAATATGGGGTATCAATGTTTTGCACATAATCACATTTTGTTTGTATTTACATTTTATACAGCCTGCCAATATCCATTATGCAGGAACACCTTCAACACTGAGTACCAAACCCTTGTGCACAGGAGGGAGAGGGCAGAGAAGACAGCAGACTGTATTGACAGCCTGCAGAAGATAGCAGCACATCAGGATTGCTTCTGGGCGGTAAAGGATTACGTTCTGAGGAATGTGATTGATCACAAAGAGGTTGCAGCAGCCCTCATCCTCCATTCTCTTGTTATAAAGGCATTCATCATTCTCATCACTGCCCAACTCCTCGTCTTCGCCACTGTCCAGTGCTGCGGAGGTCTCACTGCCCAGCATTCACAGAGACAAAGCTGCCCTCCGTTGAGACAGTGCTACTCTGCATCACATAGACGTAGCAGCTCAGCAATCCAGAGACTCCAGAGATCCAGAGTTTGCTGCTATCTAGCTCTTCAAAGCCTCTATTTGCTGGATCTTCAGAGTCTGAGTAAGCCAGCTTTCCAGTGAGATTGCTTTCCAGCCTACCAAAGATTCAGCTATCCAGCATTCAAGAGACAGCTGATCGGTACTCCCGAAACTCTGTCTACTAGAACCCTTAAGACTATGCTGGATAGCAACAAACCCCTGTCTCTGCTGTACGGCAGGGAACTTTGGTTTCCCCTGAGCTGCACTTACTTCTGGACCCTCCTGAAATGAAATAACCTTTTTTCTAGTTCTACTATTGACTTTGGCACCTGTGCAACAGCAGGTCATGGAGTCGGTGCTACAGCATTCCCCAGTCCAAAGCAGCAGCAACCCCCTGACCCTCAGGAGCAACTGACATGTCTAGTCATTAGTGAGTTGCATTTGTTTTTTGTTTCTGTGGGAGAATTTTCTGTTTGGAACCCCAAATTGCTACCGGTGGCTGTGCCATCAGTGTGTGAATGTGAATGAATATAATTTCCATTCTGATGTGCAGTTGGCACATTGGCCTCTGCCATCAATTTATGAATGTGTGTGAATGGGTGAATGTGAAGTAGTGTAATGCACTTTGAGTGGTCGCAAAGACTAGAAAAGGTGTTGTAAAAATACAGAAAATTTACCATTACCATAGGCTGTTTTTTAAAATTTTTTAATTTTGTGTTTTGTTTAAATAAGTATCAAGAGAACAGATTCCAGGCATGTTAATTTCTTACACTTGCCGTATCCTTGACAATACTTGATGATCAGATTTCTCACTTTTTCAGATTTTTTGGTTGATTTTGGTCTAAATTTGAGTCAAGATGTGTTTGAATCCTAACAATAACCATTTAACTCATTTCCTTGGGCCAAACTTGTATGGAAAAATACATACAAAATAAAATACTGTTTGTTCAAAAGTTATGCTATTTTCTGTTTTTCTGGTTCAGATTGACAATAGGTATAATAAATAGTTAAAAATAAACCCCATAGGACATTATTTCAGCCTGTTACTTGGCAGAATCTTAACATAGACACTTCAAGGATTAAGAAAAAAACAGTGGCGAAAAAAAGCCACCCTATGCACGTGGACCTATGTTTCCATCTAAACTAAGAGTCTGGGTTGATTAGCCACCAGTAGTCACAATCTAAAGGTCTGCCCTATATATATCACAAAGCTCTACTGGAAGTCAGACTTCAGATAATATCCAAACTAAAGAGCCATACTTTCCAAAACGCCTGTTCAGTGTAATAACAACAGTATGCAGTTAGCATTAGCTGTAGTACAGGCTGAACAAATTCCCAGAATGCCTGAGGGATCAGAGCTACTCTTGTCTGGTCTGACATCGGGTCATCTGGTCAGGGCTGGTCCAGCTGATATCACAGCACTGATTCTTGTGCCCTTAACACCATTAGACATGTTACCCGGATATTACACTTTTGTACTGGGTTTTGCAGCAACACAGAATCTGTAGTATCTCTTGTATGAGATGTCTCTATTTGGTGTTGGCTTTAATTAAAAAAGCAGAATCTGTTGTGGTTCATTAGGATGTTGAAATCACATCTTCATGTAAAACTGATGCTCTACACTTATGGCACGAACAAAACAACAGCCAAGATACGTCAGTCACACCAGACTGGGCATTAAGCTCTACTATACCGAACTTCTTTTGTGTAAGTGTGACAAATACATGTAAATTCTTACCAGAGAAAGTGATCAGGCATCATTCTGCGAGTGCATAATGTTCAAGCATTGTCCAGGTACAGTAAAGAGGCTGACATGAATGCGTGTGAGCACATGGTCTTGCTCACGGCATGAGTGTGACACCAGTATGTGACGGTTGTACAAGAGTTTTCCTCCTTATTTCTCTCTCTCTCTCTTACTCTCCCTTCCCACAAACACATATAGAGACTTATTTCCTAACACACCAGCCAGCCTGCACCACTTTCTGCAACTTAGCACCAAGTAGGAGCAATGATTAACCCAACTCAGTATTTGGCCCCTGACCCCATTTTTTTGTCCCAACACGTAACATTGGCCATTACATATTTGTGAAGTTGTCACGTGAATTTGAGAATAACATGGGCAGAGTGCCTAATGGAAGATATAAAAATGTTGATTACTGCATCATTCAGCATCAACAAAAACTCAGAACCCTATACATTTCTTTTTAGATGAAAACAATATTCTCTTGTGAGTAATAGTGATTAACCTTTGAAGCCAAATTGAAGACCCCTCTCCAGTTACCATATTCCGTGACCTTAAAACCTTCTTCTCCAACCCTCCTTCACACTTTGACCAATTTTCCTAAATCTTATTTCACAGATGTGGCAGTTTTCTGCTGTGATTCATATTGCATCTGCATATTTTTAAATTTAACATCACCAAATGCCCCAAAGCTGAACACAAAATAAGGTTTCCCCTTAAATGAGCAATCTCTGCTTGTTATGCCCACTGCTCAAAACAAAATACAGCAAAGCCAGAACACGAGAGGATTTTTAAAGACACACCCTGAAGACATTCGTTCGTAAGTCTCTCGTGCTTCAGTTATGCAGATTTGTCACGTACAATATGCCTGCTTGGGTGCCTTTGATGCAGGATGATGGGAATAGCATCGGCCATCTGGTAGGAGCTGGAGTAGAACTAATGGGCTTGAAGGTGTGAGGCTAATTAGGCTTGTGTATTCTGCTATTTTGATATCCTGCTGGAGCTACAGCCCGCTGTGGATCCAGACCAATCAAGGTACTATGGAACATGTGTTGTTTAGCCCCACTAGCTCTCTGTTACAGGAAATAACCTGGTGCTTTTATCGCTATTGTTGCACATCTGATTTAAGCGTTGGAACGACAGTTGAGAGTCACACAGGCAGAGCCAGAGGGATCTCATGAGTTGTTTGGGCATGTTGTTTGGGCCTTTTAGTGTTTTTTTTTATCCTAAAACGGGTTACCAAGCCAACATGTTTCACCCCTGCATGGGGATGTGTTCAATATGTGAAAACTAATGTAATTCTCATTTTTTCAGATTAACGCAATAATGGGGATGTTTTGCCTTGGACTTATTTAGTCATGCTTGTCCCAATACTAAAACACATGAAATTTTAAAAGACACACTAAAGGGTCATTACTCCCTTTGATTATAAGGACAGACAGCAATTTGTTTGAATAATGCCTGGTCATCTATCTGTATTAATGTAAAAAATACAATGACAATCACAAATGAATGACGCAAATTCCCTGATTGTCCCAAAAACATTAAAACTGCTCTGCGTTCAAGTGCATGTTGGATGGCTCAATACAATGGCCACGAACAATTACTGTGGTTTGTTTGAGAGTACTTACGTTTTATTTGATTACACTGTCTAACAAATAAAATTACAAAAGTGGAGTGTGTGTGCATGAATGCAGGCAAAGGGGAGCTGCAAGCATTAAAAACAAACCTCTTGGAAAACACAATGACTGTCCGGTTCAGAAAACAATTAATCATGCAGCTTTCCAAATGCAGAACCCTCCTGCATCACTCATCTTATAGAACTTTTGTTGCCATTGGTGAGGCCTATATGCATTTATCAATATGGAAGTAACATCCACCTATCTAGACATCAGTCGCATAGATGATCATTAAAGTAAAAATGCACCACAATTGTAAAGCTACGCTTCGTGTGTTCTTCCCACTTCCCATATTTTGACTAAAAAACTACGGCAGTCCACGCCGGGCTCATACCTTAGGGGTGCAGATGTCACATTGAGCATGACAGTGCTGGATAAGAGCCATACTATCTGATAATGCGGTGAAGAGTTCAGAGGAGACGAAGCATCATGTTGCAACATGCTCTGCGACTTGGCTGCTGGAAGATGGGACATCGCTTATCTAGGCATTACACTCTGGATGACTAACCTGATTTTTGGTGCGATAGCACAATTATCTGTTACTGTGCAAATGCTCCATCAACTTCAGCTATTTAAATTTTATGTCTGACTCTAAAACTGTGGGGATGTGTGTTTTCTGTGCAGTAGCTGAATAATAGATATGTTCTGTGAAGGAAACTCTGTGTTTTGTTGTCTCACTCCCTCTTTTTTCTGTGATGTTGCACATGTCATGGTTTTGGGTTTTGGTTCTCTTATTTCCTGTTTTATTTTGTAAGTATCCTTCATTATGAGTATTGTGTTACCTTACTTCCTGCCTTTGTGTGTTTTCCGACCTGTCTGATTGTTTGCCCTGCCCTAATTAGTTTCACCTGTCTCTTGTTATCATCCCTTCACTTGTGTATTTAGTGTGTGTGTTCATCTTCGTCAAGCGTCCCAGCTTTGTATCAATGTTTCATTGTGCTTTTGTATTCCCCCTGACTTCTGGACTTCTTGGATTTTGTTTATTGCCTGCTCCCTTTTTGGATTTGTTTGACTTTTGGACTGCCTGCCTGCTTTGGACCTTTGCCTGTCTTCACCTTACTGTCAGCTTGTTCACCTTTGGTTTTATTATTAATAATAATAATGAACTGAACCTGCTTTGCCTCCTGAGTCTGCACCTTATTCCACTCCCCTGTGTATTTCTGTTCCTTGAACTAAACGTGATACTGCAACCATTAACATCTCAATCGATTACCTTTCGTTCAATTCACTTAAGCTGTTATCTGATACTAGTACCTGTCTACCTGTACTTCACTGAGTGATTCTCAACATTCCTCAGAAATTACTTGGAAAATCCCAGAGAATATGCCTATAATTTTATATGGAGCCTGATTTTTGATCCAATTTCATTTAGATTTTATATCAACGTATTGTAGAGGCTCAGGCAGCCATTCTTTACAGATATGCAAGGTACATGTCTAACATGTCCTGCTACAAAAAAAGCAGACCAATGACTCTTGATTTGCAGTTACAGCACCACACAAAAATGTTACAAAAAGAGAAAACCACCTGCTTTCTCCCAGGGAGCTTTTTGTAGCTGAAAGTCCTTCAGCCGTGAAGATTACAATTACACAAAGAGGAATCTTTCCCACAGCTGCTCATTGAACACAGACTAACAACAAAAGCCCATTTTTCTCTGGAGTGTGTTTCTGTGTCAATGTGTGTCTTAAACATGCATGAACACTGACAGCAGCCGCCTTCTGCATCATCCAAACTAGAAAGGCAAAAACACTACTTTTGTCAACGGAGTCTGGTGGCTTTGACACAATCAATATAGCCACTGTTTCTGGTTAAACACAAACAACTTTACTCTTCAAAAAAATGTTTATCTTATCCTTTCCATAATGTTGTCAGAAGTTTATAATACAATCTGAGCCTGTCAGTGGCAACTTTAGTGGACGTATTTTGTTGGTATGCAATTGCCCTTAAGGATTACTTTGCAGCCCTCTTTCCCTGCTGCTGACTGCAGCATGCTCGCTCACTGGACCAGTTTCAAAAAATGATGTCCCAATTAGTCACATAGATACAACAACATGGGAACATAGGGATGAAAAATACCGATCTTGGCCTTAAGGCTTGATCTTTGCCATTTCCTTTATCTCTAAGAAATGCAGGAAGAGGGTCATCCCTCATCCCATCACAAACTGTCTGGCCGACAGCACAAGTCAGTGGTTGCATCAGGGAAATCTGTGGTTCTTTTGTCATTAAACTCAAAACATTACTGGTAGTCCTTTCTTTGAGATTGTGTTTTCTTTCTGCAGTTGGTTTCTCGAAGTGTAACTGATGAATGCAGAGAGACAGACAGTCAGTCAGCCTAGCCAAGGCCAAGTGGAATTTGTTTTCTGTACAGTATGTTATACTATGCAGCACAAATATAAATGGACAGCAGCAGGCAATCGACATATCATCACAGAAACCGTATACACAGTAGGTGCATGGTATGGCAGCTTAATCGGATGTGAGTGGGGGCCTGGAGGGAGGAGTTCAGAGTCCTGATAGCTAAGCAAAGGGGAAAAGTTCATAATATATGTGATTGGATGCTGCTGCTGCTCTTTGATTCTGAGAACCTGCTGCCAAGACCTGAAATTTACAATTGATGTTTTAGATTGCTGAAAAGCATTTTGTGTTCATACTGCATTATAACTGTGTTGTAGCAGTAAAGAATGCACAACACAACAAAATTAACGCAAAAATTCTTCACCAATAGCTGACAGAGCTAAAATATTTTTGAGTAGATTTAACTTTTTCTGAAAAAAAAAAAAAAAATAAATAGACATTAAAAGACAAAGACAAAATTTTAAATTGGTACCCCTACTCTTAACGTTTGCTTCCTCACCACCTGTTACATAAAAGCCACTGCATGAAGAATCCACATATCTCAGTGGTGATTTTGAACACACAGACTTCTTGAAACAACATATGAAGAAACATAGCTATGTCTTTTTCACCAAGTCTACATAATCCAGGTTGTGCCTGTGAGGGACAGGAAAACTTGTTGTATATATATATATATAGGTTTATACCATATATATAGGTTTTTGCTCATCTTCTGTCTCTAGTATATATCTTTCTTAGTTAATTCATTGTCCAGAAAATAGTAGTTCATTGTCTAATGTATCCAACATCTATAAGATAGAATTTGAACAAATACAGTCAATCACTAAATGTTTACACTAACACAGTAAAAGTATTTGATTATTCATCATGTCTCCTCTCCCCAGTTTCCAGAGATGAGATATTTTTTAACTGCAAGGAGGAAAACAGCCTCTAGAGACTATGTAAAAGGAAATTAATTGGCCCATGTCACACTATTTTCATTATGGACATGACAGGAACCATGGTGTGTAAGAGATATGGAGACAGTGTTAGGCCTAAAAAACACATAAAAGACAGTGGTTTAAATTTCAGCAGCACTGTAATGTGGCTGACCTCTGAACTGCTCAAAATGTTTGTCACTGACCCTGTTACAATGCAGGGAGAGCAGAATGCGACCCGTCTGTGTCCCGCTGTCACAGTTCCAGTGACCCAGAAGCTGGATGCTCAAAGCCTCTATTCACGTGTTTTGGTAAACATTCACATTTCCTATTCAGAGGTCAATATTTGATGAACGTGGGTGGGAAACAATCACAAACAGTTGTATAACGTTTGAGATGTACCTGTATTGTTTGAGCGTGTGGGGCTTTTCTGTGTTGTACATGGGCATGTGTGTGGGAAGTGTTTGGCACTGGCTGGATGCTGTTTCATACACTCTTTCATGATGTGTGTTGGACCTGTGAACTGCGCCTGCTGTGAAGCAACAACAACCCTACAGGGAGCCTTTGATTATCAGTTACCATGTTCACCATCCCGCACTGTTTCTGCAACAACTGATTGTCTAGTTGAGTCATCCAGTTTAAAGATTTATATGTTGTATCCATCACTGCAAAGGATTAGGCCATGTTGGGTTTTTTAAAAAGTCAGTAAGAAATTAAATAAAAGAAGTAAGAAATTAAGCTAGACTGATAAATTGAGCAGGTCAATATATTGGCTGACATTAGCTAATTGCAGCTATACAGTATAAGTGTATATGTCAGCCAATAAGTTCTAAAAAATTGCAGTACTGAAATGTGGTCATGTGAGGTCATTTAGATAATGTCCAACATTGACCACTGAAAAGTACATTGTTCAACTGTAAAATATCCCATGTAGTATGTATCTTGGTCACAGTTCTTTAAAAAAAAAACAAATGTAATGGAGATTGTTTGTTTATATTATGTGTACTATTTCTATCAGTATCAGTTGGGCTAAGGTAAGAAACAATGGATGGCACTGACGGAAATAAGGTGGCTGTTTATTTTTTATTTACATGAATAAATAATCAAAATATAAAGTCACAGAAACATTAAATACAAACAATGACTTCATACTCTTTTGTCATTTCTGTTGGCTGTGTAATACATTTTTCTGCCCACTGTGTATTTTGGCAACTGCATCTGATTTCACCTACAAGGCTGTGGAGGTAAAGCCTACTGCTGTTGAATTTTGGTGTCAAATATTATAGCGTTTATCTTGTTTCAAAATGACATCCTTCCATGCTGTCTTTGTGGATTTAACACACAATTTCTGATCATACAGAAAAGCTTTCCAAAACCTAAAACGGATGACATGCCGGACACCTTGACATCTCCCATAGTCAAACTGTCCCTGATGTTTGCGGGTAATTAACTAACTAATAATAACTGACCTATTATGTACAATATGTTGCGCATCTATTATATCACTGAACTGTGTTGTACATTGAGTAAAAGAACAAGAATAAGAAGGAAATGTGCTCTTCTCTCCTAATTTAACATCACCTGCCCTCAGCTGCTTCTTGGAGTAGACGTATATTCACAAAGTGATTCCTAAACCCCAACACAAAGGCATCAGTTTCCTCCTGGGACAGCCTATGTTGTGGTGCAACCAGGACGGAGCTCTTCATCACAAACTTGTTAAGATTTCCATTACACAAAGCACACTGCTGTTTGTGTGTGTGATTATATTGATCATGAGCCAGGCCAGGCCAATCACACCTCCTGATAACACAAGCCAAGAGTTTCAAACTGCCTCTAGCCAATTACCACAAAATGAACAAGATGAATTGCCTGAGATTAAAAGAGGATTTTGAAACAACAGTATAATTACAGACCACCACTGTTGCCAGTTTCAGCAAAGAGCAGGACCACCATCCTGTAGATCTGTGTGCTTCGCAGGAATACACCCATACAAGCTTTAAACTAAGAGCAGACCTTGGCTTTGCCTGTGTATTTGCTGATATTCACTGAGAGATGCAGTGATTGCAGAGCTTGAGAAAATATCTATATAATTTGTATTGCTTGTAGCTGCGTATTGCATTCACTGTTTCTGTGGTAACCCACTTGCTCCAGCTACAGATTAAAAATTATGTCCCTCCCAATGCATGAAAATGGATAGACAAAAACACTGCATTGATTAGATGGTAAGTTTACATAATTAACTGATATCTCAGCATAGTGGGAATCAAAGTACTCAGTTCAGGACAATTTTGAATGTTTTGGCAACTTGCATCACGTAAAGCGAGAAGCGAAAAACATTGCATCTGTGTGTATAAGCTAAGAACCTTAGTGCATATAGATCGACGCAGGCGCTGGTTAAATGTAACATACATTTATTTAAGCACTGTACTTGAGAACAATTTTGAGGTACTTGACTAGACTTAAGTACTTCCTATGTTATGCAACTTTACGCCTCTATTTACATCACACTCATATCCTCACATCTGATAAGCTGGAATACTATTACTACATTTCAGAGGGATTCACTCTGCATGATGAATATTTTTACTTTAGATACTTACTGTAAATTTTGCTTTTACTATTTTGAATGCAGGAATGTTTTGCTATTTTTACTAAAGTAAAGCATCTGGATACTTCTTCCACCACTGCAACTGGGTAAATAATCACCAGCCATTACTGGCCTCGGTGCAATAAAGCTGAACCCCCTCCTGAGCATCAAATTGAGGGACGGAAGCTGCTAAATTAAGTCATAAGGGCATCAAATGCAACCCCATGGCCGAATATTTATAATGCACAAAAATAGTAAAGCATATAAAGTTGCTTTCTCTTTAAAGGCTGCTTTAAAATCCGGGCTGCCTTTCTCTTTAAACATGACAGTCAGGGGATTTCTTATGATGCTCTGGCAATGTACAACTTCACTTAGTCCTAACAAGGGCTAGAGTTCTGGGAAAGAAGTCAATGTTTGACAAACAATCACTGTTATTAGAACAAGACCACATGATAAACCTGCCAAATTAAGTCCAACGGGGGTTAGAGCTGTTAAAATAAACAAATACAGGGCTTAAAGAAAGACCCCAAAATAAATTACTTTCACTTTATCTGGACACAGAGACAGTTTTTTCTCCCAGAAAAAAAGGCTGTACTAGCAAAATCACACCAAGAAGACTTGGCAGAGTCACAAAGCAGATCTGAAAACTTCAAAGAGCCATGATCAACACTTTTAGGAAACACAAGGACACAGGCCAGCAGACTGGCATTAATTCTTTCTTACACTAAAGAGACAGCTCTTGATAGATGCTGTACTGTCTGATTTAATGATAGGGTTGTAATTAAAACGCTATAAATAGAAATTAGGACATTTCAAATGAGGCTCCACAACAAAACGAACAAGAGAGGAGACAGATGTAGCGAGATAGAAGATAAAGAGATAGATAGATAGACACTTCCTTTCACTGTAGCCATTTACAATGATATTTCCAAAACAGAAACCGTGTGTGATGTGTTGGACCATTATATGTTTAATATATATGTTTAGCAGATGAACTCACACATCCCACTCCAACTCTGTCCATTGTAATGTTTAATGTTCATGGGGTAACTCTAAATAGACCTGCTGAATTATGAAAGGGCTTAGGTGATTCCTACGCCATGTCTCCTCTACCTTGTATCCACATGTCTCTATTGTACACTGAGCTCTTCTGGATGCTGGCAGGCAGTGTTTATGTGCAGTAATCCCCTGATCTCCCCTACAGTGCTCTGTCACTCCGCCATCAGCCTGGAAGTCATCAAGCACTTGGAGGAAAGGAATGTTTGTCATATACAGTGGCAAAACTGCACAGCATAGTGGACCCCAAACATAGATACACTGAATCTCTTAAACCTTATTTAGCAAGGCAGTTTAGTGCCCCCTCCTCCAAAACAAATGTCAGAAAAATGACATCATATACAAGGGAAAAGCTGCAAGGGAAAAGTCTGATAGTCTGATCCAGTTTGCCCTCTGTGCCAGAACTTTATCGCTATCCAAAAACAGTTTTAAAAAAAAAGATCGCACTGGATGACAAATTCCTTTCATCAACACAACCTGTAACTTTATTCTAAAACCACTCAACAGCTGCATTTTCACTCTCATGTCCTGACAGGAATAAACAACTTTGACTATGTTCATTCTCAGCTTTGAAATAACATGTGTCTGATATGTTTTTTCCAGAAAATAAATAATTTATGAGATGCACGAATACATCAATAATAATGATCCAATAGCAATAATATGCAACATTATGACTATTTTATGTGTGTAACACTAGAAGTCTATGACAAAGAGGCATGACATAACCTATTATGTATCAGGCTTTGGCCAAACACAGATTACTTAACAAGTGAAACCTACTGTTGTTTCGTGCTGTTTGTTGATAATAACAGAAAGATAAAACAACAGCAGCTTTATCTTTAAATTTCCAGGAGAAGAAGGTTGTGAATTATTACTTTGCTCACAATGATTTTCCCAGCTGGTTGCTTTCTAACCTTCAGGTTACTACAGTGATTCAGTGAGAGATGTAATGTGGGTGTGTGTGTGTGCGTGTGTGTGTGTGTGCGTCTAGCAGGTCCTAGCACTAAAATAAGTGGAGAGGTTGAGGTTTCTCCGAGCTGACAGTAATGTTATCCCAAAAAAAGTGATTCCCATTAAGCCCTGAAAAAAATAACTCCTTAATGTATATTAATGCTGTCCAAAATATTGAACACATTCTAGCTCAGTAGGTGTTGATAAATTAATTCCCTACTATGCCATAAATTGGTCATAAGCAGACATCCAGGAGGTTTTAAGTTGTAAATCTTAATGCATCATTTGTTAGTATAATGAAGAGAATTTCCCACTGTGAAACATAAAGTAACTTGAGGGCATTTGTTTCTGTTCACTTGGTTCCCACAGTCTCTCCATTTCTTTATCGCTCTCATTCCTCATTTGTGTTATCTCACTCCATTACCCCCTCTTAGCATTGGTATCATCCTTAATCTAAATGAACTCAATTCCTTACTACCACTTGGCAGAGAAAGCAAAGCAACTTATCTGCCACTCCATCTTAGACACACATTACGCTCTGCCACTCTCTCACTCACCTCTCAAACACACCCACACAAACACACATACAGCAGAATGATACACTTACAGTAGGTGCCAAAAGCTATCATTATGTAAACTTTGCCTCGAGCGCTCTCTAAGACTTACAGAGCACTTGTGTTCACCAGAGGTGTCTCATTTGTGGCTTTTCATGCGTGGCCATGTTGTTGTGTTGTTGTTGACTCCAGCTGCTTGTTAGCAACAAGAAAACAAAAGGTGCCTAGGTGTATTTCATTTAATGTAGACATCTGCTCTGCACAAAAGCTAATGCTTTTGTTCTGCTGTGCTGCAGACATACCTAAATAGTCATCTCATTTATCAAGTGTCATTTATTATGTATTGTCACATTAAGAGCTATGGGTTCACTTGTTGCAACTAACCCTACATATGAATGAATTAACCATGCAATAGACCTGGGTCACAGGAACAGATGTTATCTACAAACACATATCAGTTTCTCCCAGCCTGAGATACATTACAAAGCTAAAGAGCTAAAGAGCGCTGATGCCGTCAAATGCTTCTGGCCTAGTTTGTTTTCAGACATTTAAGTCGGCAGGCATGGCCTACAGCGTTATCTTTTCCCATGTCTGTACATGGAGATGTAGTTTATAGACTGTAAAATAATAACATATCCTGCCTGTCATCACTGAGGAGGACTGACAAGCACTGTGCAGCATCAAAGTCTTCAGTAATTTATGAGAAATTGTGCTGCTCGGCAAACAAGATATTAGCGTGTCATGCAAAAGCGAGCAGCAGAGTGAGCGAGGGGAGGGAAGCTGTTGATGGGATATCAGTCAAGAATGTTAAGAAGAAAACCAAATAGTTTGGTGATCCTTATTGTTAATTACTTTAAATACTAGATCTCCCCAGTTTTCCATAAGCATTTTCTGACCTATGCTTGGGTGGAAGGGGAGCAAAGCAAGCTTTCAAAGCATGAGGGACATAAAATCCAGTTTAAACTGATCTCCTTTTTAAAAAATCTGGGATTTTTTAGATCAAAGCTGGTAAAAAAAAGAAAATGATGAGCCTTGTGTGTAGTATAACAATATGTATGCTATGACAACATGTGTAACACTATACAGTGTACTTTAATACAGTTGTGTCACACACAGCTAATGTTATCTGCAAAGTGTAGCCTAATTGGGCAGTAAAACAGATGAGCACACAAATATGTATGCACACACAGTCAAACACATACAGTATTCTTGTCTATTCTTATGAGGACTTTTCACTGAGTACATGCGTTCTCATATTTACATATACTTTTTCTTACTTTACATCTAAATGTAGGTCATCCTAACTCTAAAATAACTTCTTGTATAATTGAAGACTGACCAGCCACGTAGCAAATGTTTTAACGCTGAACGTGTAAGCCTTAAGCAATATGACACTACAGTATTACCGCTGTAGACGGATTTATCTTCTCTAAAGCTTCTCTGGAGGAATGTTACACCCAGTAGCGATGATAACCAAACACACTAAGAAAGGACATGCAAGGAGACATCGGATTATAATTGAGGGGGATTCCTCTTGCCCATATGTTTGTAGGTAAGATCTGTTGTGTCTTGAGTTTTCGACACTCTCAGTAGTTCAACACAGGTCTGTTGAGTGCATGAATAATACTCCATAGAACGTAAAAGCTGTGTGCTAGTATGTAATAAATATTTGATGTGTTTAGTATATGACAACGCAGCTCTGTGAAGGGCGGGCAGCATAGTTAACGGCAGCTCTTTAAAGGAGGGGAGGAAGTGCGGTTTGACAGGAGAGGGGTGCAGAAGAGAGGTGGAAGCGCAGAAAGAAGAAGCCAGGGAGTCAGTCAGCTAAAGACTTGTAAAGGGGAGTTGTGAAAGAAAAATAAATGCCCTGATATTGCTTAGTTCTGCAAGCTTAGTGGGGATTATCTCTGTCTTGTGTATAAATCCTCACCAGGAGTGTTCAGACTCAATACAGAACACATTTTAGAGGAAACCCATTCATCCAAAAAACTGCGGAGTTGGCGTGCCTGGTTATAAAACACTGCTTCATTTGTCAGTATAATATGAAGGTAAAATAATTAAATAGCATGTACAATATGTGACAGTGTACTTTTTGTAGGCTACATATATTTTTATTGCATATGGGCCAGGTAAAAAATCTACATCTCAAACTTCTATCTCAAGCTATTCTTATTAATCTTATTAAGTTATTTTTTGTCATAGCTCTAGGGATATAAAAGCAGAGTATGGATTTATGGCACAACTTCACCTAATTCCAAGGCGCATGATGAAGGGAAACCGTCTAAAAGAGGTCAAAACTCCAGCAACACATGCTGGAATTTTGACCCCCAACATTTCAATTTGTCCAATGCTTTGGTTTCTGACTAAATACCTGCAAAACTAATGACATTTCCATGAACCTCAACTGTACATTGTTTGTTTAGCAAATTCTAGCATGCTAACACGCTTAACTGGAAGCAATTCGCTCAAGCCAACATTCGCACACACACCACGTCTGATTGACCAGCTGTGTGGAGCTCAGTCAGCAGCGCGGGTTTGAACATCTCTCTCTAGCTCTATTTTTCATTCTTTGCAAAACATTTCTTTCACTTCGAATGCAACTCTATGAATGCCTTGCAGGAGAAACTGTCTGAAAGTGTGTGGGGATATTGTTCATTGATCTCACTATGACAGCCAGCTTTTCACGCCACCTTGCCCTTAGTCGTGTTTTCGAACAGGAACTGAAGGAGCATTAACATCCACTGAGTGCTGAATACACTGATAGATAACTTAAAAATATACTGATTATGATCAGTAAAAAAAATTCAATTTGAAGAGCGAGAGAGTTTTATCATACACATATGTGCAGAACTGATTCTTGGCAAAACAGTATTTTTAATGTGGTCACACAAACATTAGGTTACAAAAGGTTGATTAAGTCACTAAAACCAACACCAAACCATGTGGGTGTTTCTTGTGACAGGGAGTGTGTGTGTGTGTGTGTGCGTGCGTGTGTGTGTGTGTGTGTTACATGTGGATGGAGGTCAATGTCCCCCACTGTGTACACATCATGTGGAGGCCCACGTCCAGCCCCTCGGGTCAAAAACACACTGACATCAGCAGTCTCTTCGGTGACGCAGGAGGACATGTTGTTTTTCAACTCCCACTGAAGAAAGGCTTCATTCATTGAAAGGTACTCTGCAAGTTATTAGTCTGAAACTGTCTGCATTTCAAATCCCTTAATTTATGTCCAGCCCTCATTGCATAGTGTTACAGCACCAACAGCAGTGTTGACACCTGTGCTTAGGTTCACCATTCCCCAGGAATCTCCGTCTCCTGTCTCACTCTGCACCACCAGCCTGTAACCTTCCCTCACTACAACTCACCTTGCCTGCCCGGCTCTTCTTCGTTTCTCTTTGTTTATAAAAACCTTGTGTTTTACTGAGACTATCCTACGAGTTTTGCTTTTGGGTCCAAAGATCTCTGACATCATAAAAACTGTCACTATGATCCTAGGATATAGGAATAGGAATCATTATTTGTTTTTGATCTTTCAAATGTATTTTCAGTGTGGCAGATTTTTTAAATTCCATTAGTACTAAAAACACTTTTTAGCACAGTTTAGAGATTGCTTTGTTTCTTACTCAGAAGGTACATAATCAGCAACTCTTTTGATTTTTCTCTTCACTTTCGATTACTGGAAGCAATTTCTGAGCTGTGTTTATAGCATTTAGAGCAAAAAACTGTAATTTCTCCCTTTCAATTCCTTCAGAAGGAAACACAATAATACGTAGACATGGGGGGACATAAAACTTAAAATGTGTAGGAAATCAGTCTACTCCTTATGAGTACTTTTCATTCGAACGCACTACAACCTGAAAACAATGTGCTTTATCTACCATTTTAGATGTATTCATTGCTTCTGTTTGCTTTTACCTTTGTTTATATATTTCTTATTCATGTGAAGCCTTTGCCGCATCACACTCATTGCAAACCATTTAAATGTTAAAGCACTAACATTAAGCAGCACTGCAGAAGTGTTGACACCTGCGCTTAGGTTCACTACTCCCCTGGAATCTCCATCTCCTGCCTCACTCTGCACCACTAGTCTGAAACTTTCCCTTACAACTCACCCTGCCTGCCCAGCTTTTCCTCATCTGCCATCACCAGATAATTCTCTTTGTTTTCAAGTTAACTGTGTTTTACTGAGACTAACCTGTAAGAGTTGGGTGCAAAGATCTCTGACATCCCAACAATTGTGACTATGATCCCAGCAGTGGGAATGGTCTGTGTGCTGCAATAGCTCATCACGCATGAATTGCACTCACTCTACAGGGAAAATATATCATTATTATATTATATATCTAAATTCACATAAATTACTCCTACAATAATGCACAGCTCCCCCAAAGCTGGAGGCAAAGTAAGCCAAGACTCCCTCTGTGGTTTCATCATTTTTAAGGGAATACTGGCACATTTTCTGGTTGAGGTTAGCCAAATTATCTCAAGCTCTGCTGGATGCAAAACATATAACAAATACTCTAAAGTCATGGTCCAAATCATGAGTTATGTTTTTTTGGTTATTTGGCTTTATAGATTTCTTAGGGTGTTGAAAATGGAACAAGAAATGTTTGTTTAATAAGTGACCTTGTTTCACTTAAACCGTTGTATACCCTGCTGGTTATCTGCGATGTGATTCGGTCAGCAATGGCACAATTAGGGCTCATTATTTGTATTTGATGATGTTTGATAATGCATTCATGTGATGGTTTGAGAAACATTATTATTATACTTTTTCAAGGATTAGAAATTGTGGGACAGAAGCACCTGATGTTTTAGTCAGACCCTTCATATAATTTCACTTAAAAAAAACAACTGAAAAATCACAAATAGAGTTCACTCTAAGATCAGCAGTGGACCAGAAAAGTTGTCATGTGGATGGTGTGCAACCCAAGCCCATTGACAAAGGCATGGTTGAGACAGTTTCCAGTTGTTGAGATAACGCGAGTGTTGTTTGTGCTCTGTACTGTGATAATAGACCGGGTTGGGGAGCAAAAGGAGCTACACTTGACCCTCGACCCACACACGTTACGAGGGAGGAGGCAATATTTTTAGAGCCTGTGGATCTGAACAAACAGAAAATGGCTCAATAGTGTTACCTTCTCCAGGGTATACAAAGCAGTTCAGAGAAAAGCAAAATGTTGTGGTGTTCTTTGATCTTTTCAAATCCTTTTCCACGACTCTGCTGTTATTGATCCTCCTGCGATGAATCTTTTTGTTCCAGTCTTCCACCTGACATGGAAATGTCTCTTTGTGCACTGAAGAGGAATTTACTTCCCACAGGACACGCAGGTCAACTCCCCCACTGAGCATGAACGCAACTACCTTTTCAGATTATCAAATCTGATCTGCAACTACACCAGTAGTGACCCCTAAACAGCCATTTGCGCATGGCCCCTGCTCATTCAAGCCTGAAGCGTGTAGGCTGGTCATTAGTGAGTAATCATATAAGCCACATTGAGGCTGATTGTCTGATTCATCTTAGAGCAAGACAAGTGATGTGTTTCCATCATCACAACCCACTGGCTTCTCTCAGGCTAACATGACTTATCTGAGTCCTCAGAGATAATTCCAGTCATGACCTCCTGAATATGAGGCTACATATCTCAGTCCATCTACAAAACATAAGCTCTGATTGAATTTAATGGGCCAGTTGGTACTTACCAGATACCCTAAGAAGCTGGTTTAAGTATTAACATATGAGAGGGAGCTCTACATATTTTTTATTATTTATTATTTAATTATCTGTATAACTGAAATATCAAAGATGGTTGGCTCTCCACTCTCACTCCCATACCTTGTTCGTTTTATATAATCAAGGGTTTTGGCAGTTTAATATGTGGGACTTCAAAATACGAATTTTTATTTAGACAAAACTATGACTTGAAATAATCTAAGAATTTGCTTTTTTATTTTCAGCAACCCAGCTGGCTAGTTTGAGGTCACCCATGAGAAAGCCTATGTCTTGTTTAATCCAAACTAGCTCTGTGTGTTCTGCTATTCTCAAAATGGAGCTGTGTATTACATTGTCATACTGAAATCAGTATGAGGGCTTGAGTATTTGATTTTGACTGACAATGTCGGTACTGTAATTTGATAGGTCTAATGTTTGTGTAGAAGGGCACTAAAAATTGTATATAAAATCACTACAGCTCAAGCAGCCACTGGTGATGTGCGATACCACTTAATTCCTATACCAAGTAATACCCAGGTTGGTATTTCCAATACCAATCCCAATACTTTTTACATATTTTATTTCTAGTTTAATGTGTCGGGGAGCCGTTTTGATGCGTCATTGAGTAGTTCACACATAATGACTGGTGACCGCTGATCGACCACTGATTTAGAGATCACTGACACGGCAAATCGGGCTTAAAATCGTGTAGTGTGAACTAGGCTTTAGCTGTCCCAGTATAAAAATTCTCTGTATGAATTCTCCATGATTCTCCAAATCCATGGTTCGATTCAGACCTTGATTTTTGAGCCATGGCTAATTAACTAGCCTAACTTGCAGACATTATCACTCGATCATGACTGGACCAAAATAGTCACTTGATACACTCAATTATAAGACAATAAAATAGGTGTACACAATATATATATATGAAAAAATATAGCCCAGGCCTAAAGTTTGCCCTAACTTTAAATACAGTGCTTTGTGAAATAATAAATTCCGACTAGAAAGAGAAATATACCCTGATAACACAGCGGAAGCGAAACACAAGACCGTGGACGTTTGTTTGTAACGGTTCTGAAACCGAGACCACAAAACAAACGTCCACGGTCACGTGTTTCGCACGCAGCCCTATTAATAGGATATTATTATTGTGTACAGTTCCCTCCCACCTCTGAAAGCCACGTTGTAAATAAAATTTATTTCATAATAATGAAAATTCTGCTGCAGAAATACATTCACTATAACAGCTACAGTGTGATGAATAAATAGAATTTCCCTATAAATAAAAAAAATATTTACAGCAAGCAGGTAAAATAACAAATAAATGAATCTTTCTACATCACTATGTTCAAGCTCCAACAGTCAAACAGCTGCCTTTGAACCTCATACACACTACCACACTATAATCCTAAAACTATTCTTTGTGGGACTTTGAACTGATTGAGCAAAGACATGAGGTATATGATTTAAGTGTTTTGGTGTCTGGCTGGTAGCAAAAGAGAATGTGGTGAATTTTCATGCTGTGAGCCTCAAATTGCAGAGGTCTTACAAACCAAAAATGTAACGATGCATTGGATTTCTCCAGAGAACGACAACTTTGGTTTATTTACAATATTAAAATAGGTTTCCCTAGTTTAGTGTGTGTGAAAGTGGAAAAATGAATCACACAGTGTTATCTGACTGTGGCAAGAGCCACTAAAACACAAATAGATAAAAAATAAAACAATTTAAAAAACACTTTTCAGCTCCTTTTCATTCACAACAGCTGAAGTTCGAGTGTTGATTCCTCTTGACCGCAGCTGCAGACACAATCCAGCCTGTCCAACGTGAGGGGACATACAACTATGGCACGTCAGATTGATTAATTTTGTCGTTTTCCCACTGCAGAGCATTCAACATTAAACACTGTTTGGATTTGTTCACAGGGGCAGGAAGGTAAGCTGTTGGCAGCCGCCCAAACCACAGTAAGTGATGGAATGTGCTGCACTTCATATCTGATTCTGGTCCTGGTACTCAGCGGAGAACACAAAGGAAAGACAACAGACGCTACCCAGTGACCAGAGAGCGACAACAGGACACCACTCAGAAAACAATCTGCTCTGCAATGTGGCCTTTATGGAGAAAACCAAAGACATAGTGACAGGCACCCATGACTGGAACAACAAACAAAACGAAGAAACGCTAACATGTTTAGCCTCATTTGGGATGTATCTCAACCAAAACTTCTAAAGCCATTGGGAACATTGGGAAAGTGTAAGGTAACCACTGTGTGCGTCCTCCACTTTCACAAGCGGTTTTCTGTGTAGTGAATCTGTTTATTACTAAATGAAAAACACATAAGAGGATGTTCGAAAAGGTTTCATTGAACGAACGGACAGTAGCTGTTCTACTGGCACACTGTTATATGTACTTGATAAGATTTAATAAAGTCTTAACCTATCTGTTTCACCTAGCACGTGCCTGGAATTTGGACCGCAAAATCACCAATCAAATTGTGCGATTGTGGAGTCGATCTCTATTCAATAAGCAGTGAATGTTTCCTGTCATTACACGCCACACCACCACAGGCCATCATCCAGTAGAGGATCTCCTAATTATCGCTCTCTTTAGTTCTGCCTCTTTTATTTGCTCGCTCCCTCAGCCTGTCCCTTTGACTCTGCCATTTAGACTGTTTCTGTCTCCAAGTCGCAGGTCTGTCTTTCTGTCTTTCACTCTCAGCTCTATTCTCTGCACCACAGACAGTAGTAGAAGGGAACACAGCAAGAAATAAGCAAAGGCATAATGCTTTTCTGTCTTCTCATCTATCATCTCTCTCCCACTCGCCTTCTCTACACTCTCATCTTGTTAGATGGTTCATACACTGGAAATCACAAGAAGCAGAGATATGTGCTACCCTCTCTTCCTCTCTCAAGCGTCAAGCCTTTCTTTCATTCACCTCTCTTTCACCTCAATCATGCAGCATGTCAATTATATACTGCACTACACTATCGTGGACCGACCAAATGCATTTTCCTGCGTCAGATTACAATGATTCTGCCCTCTTTTCAGTTTTAAATACTTGACAAAAACGAAAACACAAATCACAAATGTGAAAATGAACTGTACAACAGAAAACCATTTGATCTCTGTTATGTGTCCTCCCCATCTCTGATTTATCCCCCACCCAGGCCCTTTACTGTATTTCTCCAGCAGCCACAGTTACAACAGACAAAAAGCTGAATGTTTATAGACATGATAACTCTTGTCTTGGCAGCCTGAGTATCCAGCACTTGACTTGGTAAGTTACAGATCAAAGACATACAGGACTAGCAAATGTTTGTGAACAGGGAAAGCCCTAAAGTGCTTTGCAGATAGGGCTGTGATATATGTCTGCTTGATGTGGACGCATAGCAATAGACATCTCCATCTCCTTATTTTTATATGACAATTATTGTGTGTGTGTGTGTGTGTGGGGGGGGGGGGGGGGCTTTTTTTTCC
>NC_060151.1:20055832-20106453 GCF_021292245.1 Micropterus dolomieu
TTGTGGGGGGGGGGGGGGGGGGGGGGGGGGGGGGGGGTCTTTTCTTTCCAATTAGATACATAAATACACTCACTGAATCCATTATTGCGTAAATATAAAATATTGAGGCAAATATCTTCCTGCTGGGTAAGACTTTTTGCCTTGACTCCAATACGAATCATTTATTTTACAGTGATGTGCCCACCCTGCTGTTTAAGATTGCAACACTCTAGACAAAAATTCTGAAAAATCTGTCTTGGAGGCTGAATGTAAGACTGAATGATAAACTTAGATAAAGGGACTGTTCCTTGCCTTATCATCGTGTATGACATATATGTAATTTTAACCACCTTTTATTACTCATATATGTGACTCGGGATATATAGGACAGTCAAATATATATTTAACATGTTAACAAATGCAACCCCTAAACCCCATATTATCATTCAGCATTTTCCTCCACATACATAATGGACTTCGGAACCTTGGAGAAAAAGATTGCAAAGAGGACTCAATGCATCACAAAACTGCACTAATGTTTATTTTGTATGCATTGAAGCACCTGTGCTGCCCACTAATGTTTGCAAATGATCACTGAAGACAACATACAATGACGCAACGCTCATTCATGAATTAAGTGCACCTGTATGCACGCTGTGGCGGATGCTCTTATATCACTGCAATGGATGTGTTGTGGTAGCAGTGAACATGTTTGTTTAGTTGTATGAGAGGTGTTTATCTAACAATAAGCACATTTAATAGCCACAGTCTGTGCAGTGGAATACAAGGTGCACAAGGGACTGAGGGCCAACATGTTTGTTCTCTCACTTGCGTGATGCTGCCCAAGTGGGTCTTATTAGTTTCAAAATCACACCTGGACAATTAACTGTTCTAACGATTAAATTTGCGTTATTCAGTGTTAAAGTTTATGCAGAGAATGTGTCTATTCTGCTGGGTACATGATCAGATGCATTTTTCTACTATACAGAACAGTATGCCCATGGTTCATTTGTGTATGCCTTATAATAGCAAAGTCCACTGTAAAATGAATGAATAATTAAATGAATAAATAAAAAATTAAAACAATGTCATGTTAAACACAAGTTTTGAGTTTGTACACATACTGGCCTCAGTTATTTTAGGTTTGAATATGTTCATAATATCATAATTCTGTGAAAGAAACGATTGAAGATTAATTAAATTAGTTATTCAAAACAGTGTTTAGGATGTCCATTATTTTGTAGTCTTCAGTGCAAATTCATTCTGGTCTTGGTCTTGGTTCAGTGTGACTGAGCTGGAATGGTATGAAGAGTCCACTCTAGCCCTCATTAAACAACACAATAAAAGGAACCCACTACCACAAAATTCATTGCAACATCAAAATGACTTTCAAGTTAAATCCCACCTCTCATCAAAATAATTTTGCATTTGTAGTATTTGCTGCATTATATCATATTGCAAGTGTTGTTCATGCCTATGCAACCTTGGTCATTTTTCTAATTAAGCAACTATGCAGAAAAATAGGTTGCACACAGGCAGATATGTGCCTGGACTTTTGTTTAATAAGAATATTTCGTTTATGCAACAATAAATGATCTTGTAGTTTAAAGATTTCAAGAAATTGTGTAAAAAAATGTCAAAACTCTGGAGTGTTTGATATAAAAGACATTACTTATAACACTGCATTACTGTGTTCCTGAACGGTGTCGAATTTTCCTTGACATCCACCTAACTGAAACACACTTGTGGGTTTGACAGACCCGGGCAGCAGACCAAGCGCAGATCCCAGATACACGATGGTTTAGATAACACTGCATTTGAACAGCGGCGAAGTGACACTAACTGCAGTTGCTGGAAATCTGGAAGCGTTTCCAGAAATTAAACTGTGTCCTAAGGTTACCTCCCAAAAAATCACAAGCCCACTGTGACCAACAATGCGTCATCGGCTCTCAATAATGAGTTTGTAAATACTATAAATCGCACTTCTAACTAAAATCTCAATTTTTTAGATGCTTGTGCTGTGATCTTTAGAGATTTAGTCCAGCCTATATTTTTCCCCATGTAAGCTAAGTGAAGACATTTCAGTTGACTTGAAGCACCTGTGGAAAAATCATAAAACTAGACTATAGGCTATGAATTAAATACAAAACAAATTACCTTTGGCCACACGGGATTCCGCTTATTTCCCCAGTCTGGACTTCACTGCTGCTCATCTTCTGAGCAGCATCTAGCAGATGCAATATTTCCTCTCACTTTAGGTGGCTCGCTGTAATCCAACTTTCAAAATAAATTAACTGCCTGCTTCGTTCAGTTTCGGAAAGAAGTCATCTGTCCTGATGTCAGCGACTGCAAATAAGTTCACCGTAACTAAAAGGTTTAAAGGGGAAATTCAATTAAAAAAGTAAAGTAGACGTCTTAGCTCTGTGGTTGTTGTTGGCACCGGTGGCTGAGTGAGCGCGAGCCGCACCGCTGCTAACGTGCGCTCCTTGTACCCCAGTGACGTAACAGGGAGGGGGGTATCCTGTCTAAACCCAGGACTGAGGTGTGTGTGTGTGTGTGTGTGTGTGTGTGTGTGTGTGTGTGTGTTACAGTCATGGTTGAACCTTTTTATATACAGTCTATGGGTTGAACGTGATGAACAACAATGGTTAAAGGAAAAGTTCAACCTTTAGGGAAATGCACTTAAGTTTTCACTCTCTGCAGCAGCAGGCTAACTTAGCTGAGCATAAAGATTAGAAACATGGGGAAACAGCTAGCCTGGCTCTGTCCAAAGGTAACAAAGTCTGCCTACCAGCACATTCTGAAGCTCACTAATTAACACACTGTATCTTCTATTTTAAACTGTAAAAAAAAAAAAAACAAGCCAAGAAATAGGCATGGATAGCCCTGTAAAACAGCAAAAAGTGTTTTTACACTTCTGGTTACAAAAAAAAATGAGATTGCAGTACTGGTATAATATTCCTATAGGGACTGATAATGTTTGCATTTAGTGACATGTCATTTAATCATAATGTTTAATAACAATTGTAACTAGAACTGCAAGCAGTTGTAAGTGGGGATCCAAGCCTCCCAGTGTGAGCTGGCCCACCTGGCCCCACAGAGTGCGCGCGAGTCGGCTCGGGCCCGCCATGATTAATCGTCCCATAATGACGGGCCCCTGAGCCATGGCGGGGCCGTGGAGATTAAATGAGCAGAGTTATAAATGAAAGGGGCTTGTGGTTATGGAGATCTGAAATGAATGTATGTCTATGGGAGTCTTATTTGATTTCCAATTGATAGCGCTACCTAGAGGCCGACTGACGGAAAATTTCACACAGGCCCTCAGGAGGCCGTGCCAGATAAGGTCCCCGAGTTTGGTGTAGATCGGACATTGCAAACGTAAGATCTAACATGACATCCTGTTTTTAGCATTTGCGTAAACATTTGTTAGCTTGTAATTGGGACATTTTTCGGCGCTAAGATTCCTTCTACAAAACTTTCTTCGGCTCGGTCCAGAGATCGTCAGTGCGTCAAGTTTCGTGGCGATCAGACTTGCGGCTTCGGAGGAGTTAATTAAAATAGGTTTTTAAGTTTTCGCGATGCAGCGAAAAAAATGTTTAGGCGAAAATGGGCGTGGCCTATTCCACGAGATTCAGCTGGATCCCCCGAACGCGTGGATATAAGGTTTTTGCTATACGCCTTCGTAGGCGGGAGTTCCAAGCTCAAACGCGTTGACGTTGCTTATAGCGCCCCCTAGAGGTAGAAATGTGCGGATTTTTGTGCTTGAGGTACTCTTGGGGCTGTGAACCTACCTTGTGAGTTGACATCCTCAGCAGTTACGGTGTAGGCTGCAGTATCAGTTTTATGCAGGTAAGAATAAAAAAATACATAAAAATCTGAGCGAAAACAATAGGGTTCCCAGCCGCTTCGCTGGTACTGGGAACCGCGATGCCTTCTATTCGTGGGTTCCCAGCCGACTCGGGCTTGGATCCCTAATTAAATATTTGGGTGTTGCGTTTTTGTCCTTTGGCAGGACTAATTTCCTATGTAGAGCAGTACAAATACTTAGTTAGTAGTTCTTTATTGCAAATGAGGGTTGAATTTGGTGTGATCACCACTGAAATGCCAAGCTTAAATAAGCAATTTCTTCCTTAGTTATGTTCATCCCTAATTGAATCTGAATGTATGTGTTAAGTAGAGAATCCATCTCCTAAGAAATGTGGACTGTGTTGTAGAGTAAGGTCAGATGGTTCCCCTTCGAGGGAACTCGAACTGTGGGAATTCCCCACACAGTGTTAATATAATCTATGGTGCTTTAGAGGGAAAACAAAGATTTCTCCATTCATTCTGGTAATGCTGACAGTATTTGATTCATTTTCAGTAGCTCACTCCATCAAATCCTTTGTGAACAGATCGTCTCGGGTTACGTATGTAACCCTTGTTCCCCGAGAAGAGGAACGAGACACTGCGTCGGTGACGACACTATGGGAACGCCTCTGGGCGTGGCCGGGCTGAACTATGAATGAAACTACTCCAATCCTATTGGTGTTCCTAGAACGGTAGTGTGTGACGGCGTAACCGGAGGTGTATATAAGCACGCTGGCACACAGGACACATTAGCTTCTTTCTATTCAGCAGGCACTCTGGCTATGTTTGGAAGCTCCATCATCTTACCTGAAGTCGAGACGAAGCAGCTGATCATGTCGAAGCGATTCCGACAGTGTGTCTTTCCCTGTCAGCGCTTCATCACGGAAGGTGATACCCATGGAATGTGCATCTCATGCCTGGGGATGTCACACGCCCAGGCAGCTCTCGAGGGGGCTGCTTGTGACCATTGCGAGGCCCTGCCCCTGAGGGTGCTGAGGTCTCGAGCGGCTCTCTTCCTAGAGGATGGTCGGATGCGCTCCCCCCGTGGCTCAGGCCCCGCAGTCGCTGAGATGTCGCGGCAGCTCCGATCCTGGGGATCACAATGTGGGATCGCGGGTCCTCGTCTGTGGAATCCTCCTCCCCTTGTCCCCGATCGGGAGCCCGTTTCTTGGCTTCTCCCACTCGAGGTATGAGTCCGGAGAGGCTTGCACGATCTGGCTCTGAGGAGCTACATGTGCTTAGCATCATGGAGAATGACTTCGGGAAAACGGAACGTCATCAGCCCTTGCCAGGATACGAGGAGTTGTTGGAAGTGGTGATGCAGGCTGTGCAGCAGCCTTCGGCTGGCAGTAAACTAGACGAGAACAAACCCTTCTCTGCACGGCTGTCTATGTTCCCCCGGCTGGACTACGGCAACGTGACGGATATCAGACAGCACGGCTACAGAGCGATGCCACGGATGGAGGAAGCGCTGGCTAGCTACCTCTCTCCCAACCTTGCCTCATCCCTCCGGACGCCGGCGCTCCCCACCAAGCTGTGTCGGATGACGTCCAATTTGGTGGGCAAGGCCTACATGGCAGCGGGTCGAGCTGGTACTAGCCTGCACACGATGGCTGTCTTGCAGGCATACCAGGCCGATCTCCTTCGGGACTGTGATTTAGGGGGAGGTCCCTCTGAGGAGGACCTGACTGAGCTCCGTAGAGCGACAGACTTAGCTCTCCGTGTGACTAAGGACCATGGATCGGCCCGTTCCATCGGCCGATCCATGGCGGCTTTGGTGGCTACGAAGCGCCATCTATGGCTCAATATCTCGGGCATCCAGGGGGAGGAGAAGGCTTTTCTCCTGGATGCGCCCCTCTCGCCTACTGGCCTGTTTGGCGAAGCAGTGGATGCTGTCGTCAACAGGTTCCTCGCACGGCAAAACTCAGGGAGAGGCGTTTGAGCAATATCTCCTCCGCCGGTCAGGCTCCAGGACCGCGACGGCTCAGGAAAGGCGGAGACAGCCTTCGTCCAGCACCTACAGCCGCAGCCAGAAGCAGAGCGTCGCTTCACAGGATCCCCCTCAACCAACCTGGGACTCAAGACGGCGCTCTCGCCCACAGCCCCCCGAGAGGACCATCATTCAGTCTCGGCGGGCCCGCAGGAAGAGGTCCTGAGACTTCGAGTAGGGGGACACACCACCACCCCCCTCTGAGTGATAGGCCCTTGGGGAGGCTTCCACTGGTCGTGCACTTCCTCCGTGGAGCCTGGAGGATGAGACCCATGACTCGTTCCAGGGTTCCCAATTGGGACCTGGCAGTGGTTCTCGAAGCGTTGACTGAGGCCCCCTTCGAACCCCTGGAGTTGGCTGAGGCCAAGCACCTGACCCTTAAGATGACCTTTCTCCTCGCTATCACCTCTCTGAGGAGAGTGGGGGATCTCCAGGCACTTTTGGTTTCTCCCCGATGCCTGGAGTTTGCCCCGGGGAGGGTCAGGGCCATCCTGCACCCTTGTCCAGGTTATGTCCCTAAGGTCCACAGTGCTGCAGGCGTTTCATCCCCCACCTCATGTGACGGCGGAGGACGGGAGACTTCATCTGCTCTGCCATGTCAGGGCACTGAGTATTTACACTCTGAGGTCCTCCCGATGGAGGAAAGCAGACCAGTTGCTGGTGTGTTTCGGGTCCCCCAAGGCTGGACTCCCCGCTTCTAAACACACCATCAGCAACTGGATCGTTCAGACTATTTCCCTGGCCTATCAGGTGCGCGATTTGCCTTCACCTATGGCCGTAAGGGCGCACTCTACTCGAGGCATGGCGGCTTCTAGGGCCCTCCTCGCAGTGGCGTCACTCCAGGATTTGTGTGACGCGGCTGGCTGGGCCACCCCTCACACTTTCATCCGGTTTTACAGTCTGGACCTTCCTTCTGCACCCGGCACCCGTGCGCTCTCCTCCTAGTCGTGCCGTCAGGTTCTGAACGCTGGAGGCAGGCGGGGTTTCAGCGCGGCCTAAGTGGGTATCTCGTTCCCATAGTGACATCACCGACGCAGTTCGAGGTCCCTCGAATGGGAACGTCTCGGGTTACGCATGTAACCCTTGTTCCCCGAGAAGGGGAACGAGATACTGCGTCAGTCTGCCACACATCATCCCACCTGGAGTGCCTTGCTTCATAGAAAGGGCTAATGTGTCCTGTGTGCCGGCGTGCTTATATACCCCTCCGGTTACGTCGTCACACACTACCGTTCTAGCAACACCAATAGGACTGGAGTAGTTTCATTCATAGTTCAGCCCTGCCACGCCCAGAGGCGTTCCCATAGTGTCGTCACCGACGCAGTGTCTCGTTCCTCTTCTCGGGGAACAAGGGTTACATACGTAACCCGAGACGATCTGTTCACAAAGGATTAGATGGAGTGAGCTACTGAAAATTAATCAAATACTGTCAGCATTACCAGAATGAATGGAGAAATCTTTGTTTTCCCTCTAAAGCACCATAGATTATATTAACACTGTGTGGGGAATTCCTTGGACCCTTAACCAACTAATCAACCATCTGGCCTTGCAGTGAATTTGACTGCATATCCCACTGTGAACAAAACACTGTGTTTCTTCTCGCCAAACACACAGACACAGACACATACAGTTTTTAACATGAACTTTGCCCACACACGGTTCAAGGACCTTCTGCATGTGTCAATAAGCTTTGCAGAGCTGAAGCCAATGCTGACAGAATTCTCCCTGAAATATCATTGTTAAACAAACTATTATGTCATAATATAAGCTATGCTTTACTGCATATTGTATAGGAGAACCATGGTGCATTCATACATAACGTATTACTATATTATGTCATCATGCTTGTTGCATCTAAAGTGTTACTTTTGACCTATTACCCCTTCACATTTTCTTTAATTTGTTAAATAATCTTTTCTTTAGATGATACACTGATAAGAAAAGCTATAAATTCACAGAAGTGGACCATGTCAGCAGATCAGATTTCTCCAACCAACACTTTATATATTGCAATCTCACTTTATCTTTTTTTCATAGAGGCACTCCATAAACTATAAAAAGAAAAGAAAATTTCTGATAATTTTATACCAACAACTAAGACATATTCCTTGAGCTTTAAAACAAACCTTCGGGGCACAAAATGGAAAACACATTAAGTCTTTTCACATATGCAAGAGTGCCCTGCCTGAAAATAGTGAAAGCCATATAGTATTAACCAAATGACAGTGAAAGTGTGTGTCTGTGTCTGTGTCTGTCTGTGGGGGGGCAGTCCCCAGACCATCCAATAGAGGGAGACAGTCGAACAATGCCAACACAGTCAGACACACAGTTGAATTAATATTTATAATAACACATACCATTATGAAATATTAAATATGGCTTCTGATGAATAAAAAGAAACAAAGATGTTTTAATTTTCCTCTAAACTCACTCCCCTTTTCACTCTCTGCTGTGTCTGCAGGCTCTCCGCATTTTCTGTCCACTATCCAGTCACATTACAGCACACACATCTGTCAACAAATGCAAGGTTAATATTTGAAGAGAGATTAGTTCTAAAACACAGGACGTATAGTTGAAATTGCAATATTTTTTGGTTTTGGAACATGAGAGCACTGTAGCCTGGACATCGGAACAGCTCAGAGCAGGTTTTATGTGGCTGCAACAACAGTTTGAGTCACAATAAAGGTCAGGTTTAATACAGACACACTGTACACCTCCTGTTGTATTTAAAGACATGAAAGTAAAAATAACTTCACATGTTGTAAAGGTATTTTCTTACATCAGAATAAATTGCTTATGCAAATTTCACCTGTGGGACATACTGCTGCCAAAATAAACTTGTGTTCAGACAAGTAATAAAATCTCTGCTACACATTGTTTAATACAATGAAAAGACCAAGTGATGAGGTGAAAAAGGTAAAAAAAAAAGCAAGCTGGCAGAGGGAACAGGTGAGGGTGCAGCATGTAGCAGTGTGTTTGGGTCAGCTGTGGCCTGGCCTCTGGCCCCACAGAGACAAGCTTGTTTTTGGAGTCTGGTCACGCTCTTTGAGACTGGCCTTTCAACTGGCATTTAGCACGATCGTAGTTTCCATGTCAGACAAAGAGATCAGTGCACTGCGGCATAGTTTTTGAACCTGATGCTTTGATATAATGGCTTGTTTTTTGTTTATAAAATACAGAGATTGGCCAGAAAATTCAGGGTTTACTTTCAAGGCAATTACTGTACATGTGCTACATCTGTCTCACATAAGGCAGCTAAAAGGCTTTGTCAAAGGTTTACCACAAAGACTACAGGTCACGTAAAGGTCTAAGGTGGTACTTTCCCCAGGACTAATCCTTTTCATTCCATAGAGGCATTAGTCGAGCTCCTGTAATCGCATGAGAAATGATGTGAGTGACAGATTAACATGTAATGGAACCAGACACAGACATTACCAAACCAGGAAACCTGAGACAACACCCTGCATGAACAGCCAATTTGTGTATGATTCAAGGCTTTATGTATGCCCATGTGATGGCTGGAGTGTTCTCCAGCCAGATCTCCATCAGCAGTGATGGAAGGGTGTCCAGAAACGAGCTGATACATGTACAGCCAGATTGTCAGGTCTGTTCTCACCTTGCTGGCCCTAACAGCCAGCTGGCCTGAGCGTGACTCCTCCTGGGGAGGCCACCACAGACAGGCAGCACCTCTTATTAGACATCAACTCTGTTTCCACAGGTTAAGTGAAACTACAGAACCTACTCTGAATGCATTTTAAAGGGATTAAGAAATATCACTTTGAGCTTGACATGATGTGTTTTTCAGTTTATTTTGTTTAGTTCACAACTCTTTCATAATATTGTTTTTGTTATACTATGGGTCTTGACACGGCTTTGCAATGGTGTCTGTTGGGAACAACATAAGCTTCAGGCAAGTTTAAAGCCCCCTAAAAACTAGTTTTTCTCACTAATATTAAATATTCATGACTAAATAAACAAGAATCAAAATTACAGTACAGAAAAAAACATCCTCGATTAGAATTTATTAAAAGTAAACTTCACTAATCCGCTTCCACAGGACTGTGTGAGTGTGGTTTAATAAGATTTTATTGACAGCAGGATGGCAACAAAGGCAAAATACCCCACGTCTTCACATCATATTTGAAATTATGGTAAAGCCTGATTGGTGCATGTAAATATATATCACCTTTATTACAGCTGAACCAGTTAAAATAAGAAGAGACAAAAACACAAAAACTGAAATCTATCATGTAGAATAAACAAAACAGCTGTAAATTTGGCAGAAAATGTTGTGTTCATGTAGGATCACATTGGTCATAGTGAGAAGCTGATTAAGAACGTGTTTTCGGGGACCTTTAAAGTTCAATCTGTCTTATCTACTTTAGTTAAAAATAAAGGGAATGTTACCATAGCAGTTTCCATTTTAAGGATCAACTGCATTGCAGAGTGTCTTTCTGGGAATAACCTACACTTTCTTTTCCGGATGGAGAGCTCTTTCCTCACTGACAGGGAGCTCAAACAGTGTGTAATTATTCTGAGAACAGCAGCAGGTGTTAGTTCCTGTGGACTACGAAGGTACCATGGAGCCCAGCAGCCCATGTCACAGAGCTGGACCATGTCCCTGAGTGTAAAAATAGCCATTTGGCGGATGCCATTATTTCCTAATTCACACAACTGTTGACCAATAAAGACACACTCTTTGTCCCTCCTTCATGTTGTGAACTTGAAGTCACACCAACTCTGTCTTATGTCCAGAAGGGTTCACATTACAGATTTCTGTGAATCCTACAAAAATGCTGACGTAATAGAAAAAGTTTGTTTAAACTTACATGTCTGTGAGGAGAAATGTGGAGCCTTATGTAACTGGTAAGAAAGAGATTAAAACTCAGTTTGTCAGTCTTCCCAACACATCTCACGAAACATTATATAGGGTAAGTACTACATGTGGAAATAGGAAACATTAACAGCAACATGCATTTCTTTAATATCTTTCAAACCCTGTCCATACTACTATATTCATGACTGGATTGTATTTTTGATATGTATTGATGCTCATGTATTCGGTCCAGAAAATGTCCAAGCTCAAATTTAAGTCTATATGTGACGTTTCTGCTTTGTGGGCTACTTATAATTGTGTAGATTAAAAAGAGGGCATTTGTATTTACAAAAGGGTAACCACTCCTACCATGTTGTGCTGGTGTAATCACAGCAAAATGAAAACAATCAATGCTCGATTAGCAAGTGTTTGTTTTTGCTCCAAAACACATGATCTAACAGTTAAAAACTGCAAAACAGTTAATTTAAGTGCTATATTGACTCAAATCGTCTCTCATCATCTACTCTGTTATTATAAGTGGCACTTGATCTTTAATTCATCACTCATCCAAACATAGCATAGCTTAACTGAGCCACTGCTTAACTTAATAAGTCCTGTGCATGGGGTTACTGAGAATGTAATTATGTGTGAAAAGTGGAAAGAGCAGATAAAGGCACAAACAATGGACTAATTAACATTGTCCTTCCAAACAGAAAGTTGCTGACAAAGAAGACACACTGCACACTTAATAAAATACAATCCCTATTACTATTACATTTATCATCAGTTTGATGCCACACAGCTCTGACTTGATAATACTTCAATTTTGCTCTCCAGTGGCAATTTTATTTTCATGGAAAACATTGCTGTGATCTTCTTTAATAGCAACTGAGTGCTACCAGCAGCACAAAGCTGTAAATCATCTTGAAATTGGTCTGTCTTTCTCAAGTGCTGTTTCCATCTTGAAATGGTGCTTTTTTTAAACAAAACTTGTGAAATGAACCAGCTAACTGGTTTATAACTGGTTTAATAACACACTGAGTCAAATTTAGAAGTGTATCCTGCCTTGTAGCCCATTATGTGTTTTAAAAAATTTAAAAGTGCTTAAACACATCCTGTTGTTTGATTCCAAAATTAATTCCATTAAGAAGTGATTGCTAAATGAAACTCCGGGTTGTTTGTTTGTTGGTTAGCCGCCCCAAGACTAAGGGGCCATAATTATAGTGATTACTGCATATTTAGAGTGGCATAATTGTAATAATGGGTTCAAAGCTGGTGAGCTTCCTATTTTGGCTGCAGGCCATTCAGTTAGTTCCACTCCATGTGTCCATGTCAAAATCCCATTAAAAGGAGTCAGCTCAGTGGCTGCCCAAGCCCACACAAAAGCCTAGTCATCCTCTGGAGCACAGCACATGCAGTTAACAGTAGCATTATATCAGTATAGAAATTTAAACAACTTCTGCACTGATAGTAAGAAGTCTGAGTCTGTGGTAAATATAAGATAATGGTATTTTCCTGCAGCTTTGACCACATGCTGTCTCTAAATATTATGAAGAAAACATAAACTACATCTTTTAAGCTCTAATTACTACCCAATGATTAATTGTTGTATAATTACATATGTATATTATTAAAAAAGATGCTTTGTCCTTTCTCCTGTCCATTTATGTTTCCTTTCTCTTGCTGTATGTGCTGCTTTCTCACTCTGCTTTGGTTCTCTATACTTTCATGTATCTGAGACGGCAGAGTTTTAGATTGATGACAGTTTCTCCAGAGTGTAAAAAGTTTCAGTCCGGTTTCTAATTCCAGCTCTCTTTCACCTGACTGCCATGATGCATATAGGTTTCTTTTACAGAATATTCATCCCTCACAACCATTACAGAAAACGACAGAAAAGAGCAGTGTAATATTGTTTTGTGTTTATATCTGACCATATTAGATAATTTATCTTCCACCTTTCTGTTATTGTGTTTTTGGATTCCTTGTTCCGACACAATGT
This sequence comes from Micropterus dolomieu, assembly GCF_021292245.1. Lineage (NCBI taxonomy): Eukaryota > Metazoa > Chordata > Actinopteri > Centrarchiformes > Centrarchidae > Micropterus > Micropterus dolomieu. The sequence goes on from NC_060151.1 coordinate 20,068,460, forward strand.
TTCAGAGGGAAAAGAAACAAATGTCTACCCCCCCAAAAATGCCATGGTTGTGCAAGTAATTAAAACAACAATGTCATATGTAATGATTTAACAACGAGACTAAGAATACAGCTATGTATGCTTAGAGCGAAATGCCATCAACAGCATGCATTGCTAACATGCTCATCTTTAGCATGTGTAATGTTTAACCATGTTCATCATCTTAGTTTAGCATAGTAGAATGCTAAGATTTGTCATTAGCACCAAACACAAAGTATAGCTGAGGCTGAAGTGAATGTTATTTTCCAGGTGTAAACAAAAGTGTCGGAAAATGTTCACCTTGACTGTGTGTACCAACATTTCGTAAAAAAACCATAGTTGGTGAGATGTTTCAGTTTCAACCAAAGTGGTTGAACAACAGCCTGACATTGCTAGACATCACTAGAGCCATTGCACTAGATTGGCTAAACATCTGTTTCACTTTTACTCTGATACCAGGTGTTTGTACAACAAGCACTATGACATGTTGTACTCTGTATCTTGCCTTGGCATGTATGTGTGTGTGGGGGTGGGTGGTGTATTACAGAATGATAACGTGAAGTTACCTCCATCTCTTTCACACTGTTAAGCCTGGAAGCATAACTCTGTTAAACCTGTACTGTGGAAAATGTATTTCATGCTTACAATGGATTCACACAGTAGATATATTTCACAGCAGACTTAATATGTGATCAGTTATTTAAGTACTGGTACTGTTTGAAACATTGACCAACTCAGCTTGTGAAGCACATATGCAATCATGTTAACAATTACTATTGTAACATTTTAATTGCATCATAGTAGATTATTTCATGAGGTTGTTCTCTTTATCTGAACTAGAGATTTCACTATGTGGCGGTCCAGTGCTGGTGGTTTCTGCACAGCTTCAATAAAACTCATACTATTATTTTGCTTTTGGCATTTGACTGCCTGCAGCGTACACAAATGCCTGATACCGCATACTGTATATGGCCTCCTGCAACAGTGCCCATTTGCTAACATTAATACATTTGAGAGAGCAAATGCAAGAAAGAAGGAGAGATTGTGACAACCACTCTGTTCTAAATATATGAACCACCTGAGCAGGCCATAAAATACCCTGTGTTCCTGTACTTCTTTATATAGACTGTTCTTGATTTAATCCTACAAATATGAAATAGAAGTAGTTTAGATTTCATTAGTTTTGCCTTATTTATTCAGTTCTTCAGACAACACATTCTCCATTGGACATGTCATTTTTCTACCTCAAACTGTCAGTTAGCTACTTGTGAATAAGGGGGAAATGATCAAGAAAATGTGCTAAATTAAGAGTGGAACCTAAAATAAGAGAATAGAAAAGAGTAGTACACATAAAACTGTAGCTGGTATAAAGGGACAATAATCTTTGGACCCATAACTGCCAATGCTAAGAACTAAAAGTCTGTGTTTAATCCAAAATACTACACATGTGAAATAAATTGAGATGTTTCATCCGGTTGGCAGCACTTCTAGGTATGTTTATTGAATGGGAGAAAGTAGACCTGGCAGATCTCAGACTGTCCTGTGGAATTTAATTTAATGTAAATATCATGTCATGTCTGCAAAAGCTTAAAGTTCTTTTGATGAAACCCTGCTGACCTCCTCAGATATCTAGATATCTTGTCTTAGGTGCTGACCACTACTGCCACCCTAGACCAAAAAGAGGTAAAGCAACCAATTACACTTTCATGTTCTATGAGTCTCTCTCTCTCTCTCTCTCTCTCTCTCTCTCTCTCTCTCTCTCTCTCTCTCTCTCTCGTCATTTACACATCAATGAGGCAATGGATCAATGTGTGTTTGGTCTTTGTGTTCACATGGGAACAGAACATTGGGTTCTTCTCACCCAGGCAGAGACTTATATTGAATTAACCACCCTGCAATACAATCAATCCAAATACACCCTGACACATACTCACACAGAGGCTTTACACCCTTACAGTGTCGTTTTCCACATTCAGTTGTTAAGAGGGAGTCTTCTTGTTCTTCTCACGTCACAGCGATGAAAATGTAGTAAAATTTAAACAAAACAAGCTTAGCCACCATTGACATTTGCTCCAAGGCTGTTGATATTGTTCTTGTGCACCTGTGCTCATCGTCTCCAGTAACAGGAGACAAGGACGAAAGGCTGAGTGAGGTTGACACATATCGCTCCAGGAAACCCACAGCATCACCAGACCGGTCCCAAGACGCTCCCTGAATCCACATGTTATCCTCTGTCTGACAACCCAGGAGGGAACGAGAGAGTGGCAAACATATCTATAACCTCTGGCACAGTTCAACTGTGGTGGAAAAAGTGCTTAAGTAAAGAAGAAGAAGATGAAATTGTACTTAAAGTATCTAAAATAAAAGTATACAGTCCTTGCAGAAAGACAGCTATAGTTATGTATCGATGTGCACATCTGGTGGAGGTGGAGCTAATTTTATACAGTCAGGTAGTTCAGCCCAGTTGTTCCCAACATAGGGATTGGGCCCATTCATGTGAGGTGATTAATGGGGTACGAAAGAGGAAAAAAGCAACTCTGCAACATAAATTTGTATAAATCTTTTCAGCTTTTCTCTAATGTTTGCTATTTTTTGTGAAATATTGGATTTTATTATTTTCATTTAAATGAAACTGTCTGAGAAGTTTAGAGGGGAAGTCACTATTTGGTGAAAGTGCTAATAAGTCATAGACAAACACATTAAGGGGCCTTTAACTACACACAGTTTCTTTGTAAGGAGTCACAAGCCAAATAAGTTAAGAACCACAGGTTTAATATTTAACAATACAATGTATTTTATAAGCCTTTAGTTCATTCTTATAAACAGGCTTCGGCAAAGTCATTCCCTTGTGAAATCAAAATCTCCAGGAGATCCTCCTATCCTGGTCAACGTCAAATCCACGACACTTCAGAGAACTTATAAATGAATCCCTGAAGCATATACTGATGTTTGACACACACTGCATCACGTTTACTACTCAGCACAGAAGAATGTTCCGCGCTGGTGAGTGACAACAATACCATTTGAACTTTTAAAAAGCTCCACAGGTCAAGATTTTGTAAATTGTAAATTGTAATTGTAAAGCATTTCAATCAATACATATCCTTAAAAGAGAGGCAAGACTGCCTAGTAGTTGAATTTCAGTTGGTAAATATGGTTAACTCCATTTTGCAAATAACTGTGGCTAAAACAATGTGGATATATTGAGTTTTAACCTCACATCACTTGACACTTCAAGATCAAGGCATGTGACTGGAAACATTTTAGACTTGCTCATGAACAAAGATCTTTGTGCATGGATTATTATATCTAATACTAAATTAGAGTATTTAGTGTTTTCAACTGTACTTTCATTTGAAATATTTTACAGAAGCTGCAAAATAGTTACATATCGTAAAAAACAGAAACATGTTTTTACTGTACTAATAACGAGCAAGTCAGATGTGTTTTACTATGATTCATCAGTGTTGACAATTAACAAATGGCAATTGCAACTTTTAATGACGCTCCTAAAAAAGTCACTTTTTCAGAGTATAAGCTTTGAAAATTCAAATATATGTAAAACTGCTATTGGTACTTAAGCACCTAATTAAATGCTCTAAAATACTGTTTAATATTCTTTTTTGTTTTTTTTTGTTTTCAGTAGATATGCCTGAAGAAAATCTCAATTGATTAAGTTTGCCATCTCCAGGGACAAGAAACTTGGCAAAGAGCTTCACTCCGTCGTCGGTGTGATTAGTCCTTCAGGAGTGCTCGTGGCCTGAGGCAGAGCCAGCAGCAGAGGGAGGTGAGAAACACCATCCACTGAGGGAGCAAGAGGCAGAAAGGTCCACATTAAACCAGAATAGGCCCCTTGATGGTTGTACAAAGAACGATCACAGCCTCTGGCTCCAATAGTCCATTCAGTGGAGGGAGCTCAGGTGTACTGCATGTGAAGACTTTCACAATTTCAAAGAGGTTGTGCAAATCAGCCTGACTCAGAGCTGCTGTAAATAGTCCCAGAGCCCCAAACAAAACTCGACATTTAAGGCCTGTGTTAGAAAAACTGCAAAAACAAGCATCCAATTGTGGTTCTTCTGTGGGGCCCATAAACAGAGACAGAGAGCACAAGGCTCAGGACACATGTAATGGTTTGCTTCATGTCTTCCTCCCGTTATTATTCCATCAATCCAGCCATTATTGTATTTATTCTCCAGGTTATCATCCTTTTCTGGTCAGAAATTAGCTTTAGGAATAGCTAAATGTCAGAAACAGGCTTTTAAGAGCTCCAGGAAATTACCATATTTTCCCTGCCCTTACAAACTAATAGTCTCAAGCAATTGTCTGCGTGCAGAATATGAACCTTGCCATTTTAATTTGGGAATAGCTGCCCTTTTATTCTGCTGTGAAAGGGTGGTGCTTTTCATATGAGTCCCATAAGTGAGTTAGATGTCCCTGCATACAGGGAGTCACAGTTCCCAGAGGAAAGTCCACACAGACACAATAACAAAATAACTGCCTTAGGAGAATCCCTAACGGTGTTTGTAACATGTTTTTGCTCTCCGGGAATTGCCTGGCTTTACTGTGCGATTAGTTTAACTCTACTGAGAATAAACTTCTCAGCATATCAGAAAGGATTATAATCAACAACAGTTATGTGACATGACACGGGCTGCATCATTTACAACTAGAAAACAAGATAACTCTTGATAAACACTTGGCTTTAATGAGAAAATGTATCATTGTGGCTATGTGAGTGCAAAACCCTGATCACCACTATTCTTATTCTTACTTCATCAGAGTCCTGGTTTTTGCAGTTGTAGAATCATGGAGAGAAATGTGTCTTCATCCCTCAACCCAACCTCTCTCCCAACTGAACTCTCTCTCAATGCCACCGCTGACATCAATGCCACAGTAAAACCCTTCAGTGTGTTTAACGGGTGCGATAATCAGGTAGAGGCCATTCTCTTTGACCTGACCCTGCAGAGCATCAATGTAGTGGTGGGAATCCCTGCCAACTTACTTGTCATTGTAATCCTCATCCACAGTCGCAAAGAGCCTACCACTTCAGACATATTCTTGGGCTGCCTGGCCTTCATGGATGCCTACTTTAGTGCCATGACACCCATCAGCTTCCTTAACCTTTACCATTGGCAGAGCAAGGATGTGTGGTATGCTATTAAGTTCTCCTACGGTGTGAAAGACACCAGTGGACCATTGTTTCTCTCCTGTATCTGCCTAGATCGCTTTGTTGCTGTGCTCTTTCCAATTACGTTTGGGCAGCTTAAACACATCAAGTACAGGTTAAGCCTCTCAGTGCTGGTATTCTGCATCACGTTTGCCTACTCAGGAGCCAAGGTTGTGGGAGGCCTCCCCAACTTCGAGAAGGTGTTCACTGGTGAGATCCTGGCAGCATTTACTTGGATGGTTTTGTGCAATGTGTGCATACTATGGGCCCTGAAGAAGTCCCGTGGCACAGGGAAAGATGAGATGCACCCCATGAAGAAAAAGGCCTTCAAGATGGTGCTCGCTATCCTTTGTATCATTGTATTTAACTACCTGCCACCTGTAGCTCTCTTTCCCTTTGAAGATCACTACACCCCTGATGTGTTTCGCTGCTACGTGCAGCCTGTGGGCTTTGCTTTCCTCAACATCAGCAGCACCATCCAGCCACTTGTTTATCTATCTCGTCTGGAGAAAGTGCCTTTCCTCTTAGACACCTGTGTTAAGAAGTGTTGCACCTGTGTCTATGCGGCGATAAACAAAATTCCACCTGCAGAAAATCCACCTGTTCAGATTTAAGAAGGTTTAATACACAGTGACCCTTGTGGATGCTCAGTTTAACATTTGTCTCTAAAAAAGAGGCATGAGACAAGGAAGTGAATGCTGTGTATAGATTTTTACGTAGAGTGAGGGACACTAATCCTGACAAAATAGAAAGAAAAGAGAAAATTCTATCTTAAAAAATATTCAATAAAGAGTCAACAAGTGTAAAATCATCATTTTAATTTTTCATAAACTAAAAAATGCGTTTAAAGTACTCTCCATTGTAATGTTCTGGACTATAATCCTTCAAAATATAAGTTTGACTTTGGCGCCATCATGTGTGCAGAAGAGACTAATAAACTGTTACCGCACTTTGGACTAATGAATTCTTTCTTTAACTTATCAGATTTATACAATGATGAATGTGTGTGTGTGTGTGTGTGTGTGTGTTTGTGTGTGTGTATGTGTGTGTGTGTGTGTGTGTGTGTGTGTGGTATAAGTGTATGTATGTTTCTTAAAGTGTGTGGGTTAGAAACATAATATTTGAAAAACAACAAAATATTTATATATATATATATATATATATATATATATATATATATATATATATATATATATACATACATATATATGAGGAAAGGGCTTGTTGCACACCAAAACCCACCCAAGTACAATCCTAAAACTTCTTGATATTTATTTAAACATTTTCACCAAATGCAAATGTGCTCTCCCCCTCTTCAACCATAAAGAGCAAGTCATATTTAGCCACTTACATTAGCAATTTATACACCATCCCTGAATATTATACTAACTTAACTCAACAATTGGTTTTAAAAGTAAGAGCACTTCATAATGTAGCATTTTATGCAGCATGACAGAAACAATGATTGGAAGAGCCACCTGCACTACACAGAATAGTTAACTTGGATGAATACTTTGCATGCCCTCTGAGAGAAATTTTACATTATAGGCCGTCAGTACACCAATCACAACTTTTTATTTTTTGGCTCATCCATCAAAACGGGACTGGGATTCTATTTTTATTACCTAATTAACAAAGAATTTATCCAGTTATTGACGCAACATTGTGACAAGTACCTTCTCTGGCACTACTCTCAATGGATGACTGCTCTGTGTATAAAAATATGGAAGTAAAGTTTCAGTGAATGTGTCTGTAAATGCATAAATGAGTGTGTCATCATCAGGGTCAAAAAAAGACACTGTCCCTCTGTTGTAATCCAGCTGCACTTTGACTTGTTTGGGCCTTTTCGTGATTGTCAGTGTGGTGGGTGGCAAGGTCATCGCCCTGAAATCTCCGTCCCTGAAACACAAAGTCCAGAAGCCGTTCTCGGGCCGAGCGGAGATCTCAGCGTCCCTGGGCACAGACAAAGAGGCCACACCCAGGAGCCAATCCTGATTACTTCCTGTTTCCACAACCCAGTGGTGACTTCCTGATCCCAGCGCAGTCATGCCTACAACTTCAGGGCTGATGTGGAAGCGCTCTGGGTTGTCAGGGCAATAGCTTGGCTGCTTTGAATAGCGGAGGGAAGTGAGGTCGTCCGACAGGATGAGGCAGGGATGTGCTGTGTTTCGATCCAAAGTCACAGGAGCTAAAAGACAGGAAAGATTGAGCAATTCTTCTTTTCCAGAATGTGAACCTGAAGAAAATAATAATTTTGCGTACTCACTATAGTCAATATGGTCCAGCATTTTCTCCCAGACTCTATACTTGAGGTTGCCGAGATGCTTTGTCACATCAATCAGTAACCCGGACATGCTGTCTGAACGGAGCTCTATGCTTTTCCCTCTGTGATAACAGCAGATACCTTCCACTGAGAATACGTCAGTCAAAACATCAATGCAAGAAAGAATGTTAATACATAACTTTGTTGACATACCTGTCCTGGGTGTCTTTGAAATTCTGGAAAATGGAAAAGGTCACTGTCAAGCAGGGAAGTTTCTGGGAACAATGATTAAAACAATGATGTATACTGGACTGTACGAACCTTCAACAAGACCATATCATCTTCTTTCAGCTGCTCCTGTATGACTGAGATGGTCTCTGTGAGGGACAGCTCTTCTGCTGAAAGTTCTTTATCCCTATCCCTTATTGCTGCAATCTTCTCGTCTACTTCTTTCTCCACAGCTGCTATTCTGGCTGACTCTTCTTGGTGGAGGACTTCATGGAGCTGCTTGAATTGGCTGTTGATCAATCTCTGTGTTTCCTCCGCTTGACTCTGAGGGAGATTATTGCAAATTCTCTTTATTTTAATTGAACAGATTTTTTATTCAAAACCAAATATCTGTCATCTCATCACAGTTTACCTCAATGTACTTGATCATGTTTGCAGAGGTTGTGTGAATTCTTTCAAGGCTGTCCAGTTTATTTTGCAAGCTCTTGAGAGTTAAAGCAAGTTCATCCTGAAAATCAAACAAACCTCAGTCAGCTGAGATCAGATAACTTAAAAGAATAAACTTTCATGTTTTTGAGTTTTAGGCCTTTTCATAGCTGAAAAATAGCAGTGGGGATTACAATCAGGACAGACTTGTGGGACAGCATTCTACCTTTAGGTGTTATCTTTATTACATAACAGCAGAGTCAGTGTAGTAGGTTGCTTTTACAATGTAGTTGACAAACACAGTGATATATTTATTTTCCTTACCTTGCAGTCCTGCAGTGCCTCCTCTATTGGTAAGCATTCGTGAGTCTTGTGCAGTTTGGAAGATTGACACACCACACAGATGGGCTGTTTGTCAACCAGACAGAAGAGTTTCAACTTCTCCACATGCAGGTTACAGTTACTCTTCTCATCCTCCAGCACTGAACTCTGCCTCCTGACCTGCAAATGAGCTTCACATACATTTTTCAGAGCCAAATTGGAGGGAGCACTGGACTTGGAGACTCTTTTCCTGCATACTGGACACGCACGTAACCATTTGTCCCAACAGCCCTTCAGACAGCTCCTGCAGAAGCTGTGGCTACATGACAGTAAAACAGGGTCCTTAAAGATGTCACAGCATATTGGACATGTAAGATCCTCCTCTGGGATTGACATGATCATTAGTTTGTCATGTACAATATAGTAAATCCACACTTCAAAACAGCACAAGTCCTCAAGCTTTAGGTCCTAAATGATTCCTCTGTTAACAACAAGATGATTTAGCGTGCGTAGTTAAACTTGTCTCCTGAAAGCCTCAGAGCACACTAACTGCCAAACTATTGTTCTTGATGTAGCAAATGCTCTTGGTTTTCCTGTGCATGACTTCTGTGGGAGTAACACATGTAGCTGTGTGAAAAAGTACTGCATGTAGCAGTGCTGAGAAACAGGAAATAAAGCCCTATTGGCCAGTTGTTGGTAACTTGTTGGTAACTTGCTGCATGTTTGGAATGACATCATTTAGGAATGTTTCGGTGTTGACACCCACGTAACAGCCCAAGGCTGCACACTTTTTTTTTAAGATACCTATTGAATCATTAATTCATTGTGCAATTCATTGTGCAATTCACCAGATAAAAAGAATGTACTGTAAATAATATCATGCATCAGTAAATGTAGTGACATTAGAAATTTAGTGTTGCATTGTTGCCCAACACACTTCACAGTAGGTTTTTTATCATTTAGCCGGTGAGTTTTGACCCAGACTGGCTAAACCAGATTTTTACACCAACAGGATTTTATTATACTAACCATATAAGCATGTTAATGTACTGTAGACAAGACAGATTATTGATTGGTTGTGATATGTTTTATGCTATGTATGTGATTTACAGAGTTGGAGTTTGTCTTGATGATTTACACAATAACATGGAATATTTATGCTGCTATGACAATATTTGCTCACATTTTTAGGGTCCAGAGGAAGCTTTTTTCTTCCTTTATGAAAGAAAACTGTAACCCAAGGAAGCCAGAATGTGAAATAGGTGGTAGCCCAAAATAGATCAGGCAACACAGTGAATATCTAATCTGAAGTGGCATTGCATTTACACATGTGGGTGCAGGTTGTTGTTCCAAGTGACAAGTTTTTAGAAGACTGTCTCTCATTCTGAATGTAAAAACCCAAAAACATGTCTGCCTTATGGTAGAGACTAGTGTTCACATATAATATAGGCTTTTTTTCCGTCAGTTAATCAGACATGATAACTTAGAAACAATACATACTTCCCTGCTTTAATGTGGAAACTGGCTGAAGGACTTAAAGGATAGGTTCACGATTTTTCAAGTTTATCTTAAAACAATAGTTTCCTCCTGTTCATACCGACCATTTAGAGATCCCATCCTAGTGCGCTTTGGGGACTGGAGACAAAATCTACATTCCTCATTTTATGCAAAATTGTTTTTCCATGGACAGAGTTTCCCTGATGAGCTGCAGTGGAGAGATTGTTGAGAAAAAAAAATTGTTTTTTTGTTCCCATCACTTGCATTGGACATTAGGAAGAAATCTTTTATTTGGCCAGTATGAACATGACGAATGATCATGACAAGAAAAGCTTGTGTCGATGGGCTCCTATATTATTTTTTAAGACAGACTTTTTGCAAAATTGTAAACCTGTTATTTAATGGACTTTGAATGAAGTTTCGGGACATTTTTTGGCCTTGATGGACAAGTCCATGATGAATTCCCACATTTATGACTTTGCATTTCTTCTAACTTGTTTTGGTTTCTCTTATGCAACCATAAGTATATGTCAGTGTTTTCCCATTTTGATTGTAAAAATTGTCAAGTGTAAAGTATTTTAAAGAAAGTAAAGCACACTTTTGACATCCAGACCCTACATGGCTGCACATCCTGGTTATTTTTTCAATAAGACCTCATGGCGCCGAAAGGTTCTTAATACTTTGTGATAACATCAAGTTGATACTTTTCAGAAGTAGTCTACCAAGTAGGCCTAGTCTTCAAACTCAAGCTAATACATCTTACTTATCCTTTGTTCTTTCAAGCAATGGCTGATTGATGGCAGAATACCTCCATGATTTCATTTTAGTGCGATACACTGTTAAAACTGCAAAACAACAACCTTGAATCTGAAGGGTGTAGCTTTAATAGGACTCTGTGTGTGTGTGTGTGTGTGTGTGTGTGTGTGTGTGTGTGTGTGTGTGCGTTTGGAGGGTATGTGGGTGCACTCAGTCCGTGAGAATGGTGACAATCTTATCGATGACTGATGCAGCTCCTCGCATCCTATCCGCCATTTCCACGGGTCTTGGTCCCTCCCTCTCTCCTCCGCTGTTTGGTTGCCATGGCGATGACGTAAAGTTGCACCACCGATTCAGCCCAGTAGACTGTCTTAGAGGCGGTGCAGAAAATCCCGGACATTAGCCCGCAGGAGCCATCATCCTGTGAATCTCTGCTGTAAATCTCTTCTGCTCAGGTTCCCAATCTCCTGCTCGATCACCATCGTATCCTCAAGTCCAAAATGCGCGAAATTGTGCATTTGCAAGCCGGTCAGTGCGGAAACCAAATCGGAGCAAAGGTATTCTACTGAGTTTTGCTTTTCTCTGTTTTGCGTTCTGGTGATGACTTGTGCAGGCTGCCACGGTGGCGCTGACAGGGGTCGTCCAATACATCCTCCAAGAATTTTCTACAATAAACCCAATACGGTGTCTTGATTGAGGTTTGGTGCAATGATTCAAAATTAACGTCATTAACGATAGCTTATTGATATTTCCTGTAGGGCTTGGACTACATTGGGCTCACGTTTCGTGCACTCGTTGATTTACATGCATGCAACAGACAAAAAAAAATCGCTTTAATAATTGCATGTAAAATTAGCTTTAGACATTTCTGCGTTTTTCTCGAGTTCTGCACGTCATTATATCAACGATTATCTGTAGTAAAATGTAACATTTTGCCACAATAGCAGCAGCCTCCCCTCCCCCTCCACATTTATGACCTATTTTCACCAATATTTTTTTTTCTACACCAATTGATGTTGAAAACAAATATCTTTCTACACCAATTCAAAGGGTATTTACTTATTTTAACACGGACATGTTATCTTTAGTGGTTTAAAGCTTGTTGACCTTTCATACTTTAGTTTGTTCTTATACTATCAAATACTGTTACTTACCAGATTATTACCATCTGTCTGATTACACCAGAGACAGTCTGCATTTCAGACTAATACACTGCACTTTAGACCTGAATTAAAGAGAATTAAACTGTCTTGCAGCTTTGCATGTTTAAAATAGCTTCCTGTAAAGTAGCTATGCTCTTTCAGGGTGTTGGGAATCTGTTATCTACCTACTGTTACCTAAGCATGGTAATTTCTTTATATTGTGTTTTTTCAGTTTTTTTTATTTTTTTTTTTTTTTTACCTTGGGCTAAATTAACATTATGTCTCTACCTACTCTCATTCCACGCTTATTTTTACTCAGTTCTGGGAGGTGATCAGTGATGAGCATGGCATTGATCCCACTGGTACCTACCATGGAGACAGCGATTTGCAGCTAGACCGGATCAGCGTCTATTACAATGAGGCCACAGGTAAGCTACAGATTCAGCTGTAATAGAAGAGAGCAAATTTCATCACTCACCTATCCAGCTCTTCCACTATGCAAATGAATTTATTTTACATAGACGTTTGTGTTTTACAGTAAATGCATCATGCTTAACAAGCTTGTTAAGATTTACAAGGAATAACATTGTTGATCCAACTGACCTGATTTCAGGTGGAAAGTATGTGCCCCGAGCCATCCTGGTGGACCTGGAGCCTGGTACGATGGATTCAGTTAGGTCTGGTCCCTTCGGGCAGATTTTCAGACCTGACAACTTTGTCTTTGGTAAGCTATGTGAATTTAGTGAAGATGCACTCACCTGTTATCACATCAGAAATGAGTGTGTTCATTTTTGAATTGGTCTTCCATGAGAAAACTTTGCCCATTTTTCCTACATCAATGAACTGTGACACTCTTGACTATAGGTCAGAGTGGAGCTGGAAACAACTGGGCCAAGGGCCACTACACTGAGGGAGCCGAGCTGGTGGACTCTGTCCTTGATGTGGTGAGGAAAGAGGCTGAGAGCTGTGACTGCCTCCAGGGCTTCCAGCTCACCCACTCCCTGGGTGGCGGCACTGGCTCCGGCATGGGCACCTTGCTCATCAGCAAGATCCGCGAGGAGTACCCTGACCGCATTATGAACACCTTCAGCGTGGTGCCTTCTCCCAAGGTGTCCGACACTGTGGTGGAACCCTACAACGCCACTCTTTCTGTCCACCAGCTTGTAGAGAACACAGATGAGACTTACTGCATTGACAATGAAGCCCTCTATGATATCTGCTTCCGCACACTTAAACTAACAACCCCCACATATGGAGATCTCAACCATTTGGTGTCCGCCACAATGAGCGGGGTGACCACCTGTCTGCGTTTCCCCGGCCAACTCAACGCTGACCTCCGTAAACTAGCTGTCAACATGGTGCCCTTCCCCCGACTGCATTTCTTCATGCCAGGCTTTGCCCCCCTCACCAGCAGAGGCAGCCAGCAGTATCGCTCCCTGTCTGTGCCCGAGCTCACCCAGCAGATGTTCGATGCCAAGAACATGATGGCTGCCTGTGACCCACGTCACGGCCGCTACCTCACCGTGGCTGCTGTGTTCAGGGGCCGCATGTCCATGAAGGAGGTAGATGAGCAGATGTTGAATGTGCAGAACAAGAACAGCAGCTACTTTGTTGAATGGATCCCGAACAATGTGAAGACCGCCGTCTGTGATATCCCACCCCGTGGCCTCAAAATGGCTGCCACTTTTATCGGCAACAGCACAGCCATCCAGGAGCTGTTCAAGCGCATCTCCGAGCAGTTCACTGCCATGTTCCGCCGTAAGGCCTTCCTCCACTGGTACACTGGTGAGGGCATGGATGAGATGGAGTTCACCGAGGCCGAAAGCAACATGAATGACTTGGTGTCTGAGTACCAGCAATACCAGGATGCCACCGCTGAGGAGGGCGAGTTTGAGGAAGAGGGAGAGGAGGAGGTCGCCTAAAACCTCAGCCTACCCATCTGCCAAACCTCATTTCATGTCACCCATCCCCAAGCTCCATCCCTTTCGTCCCTTTCCATCATGAATTGAATGGTCTGCCAAAAACTGTCAATATATAAATCTTTTTTGTCATACTGTTAGACATTGAAGTTACGTGATGTTAGTGAATTTTTTGGTTGAAATGTTTTTGTGTTGTGAGTGCTCTGAATTATTGGCATCCATACATCTGTTCTGTGGATTTTAACAGTAAAGCCTTGAAATTGGAGTATGATTAAAATTTGATTAAAAGGCCACTTGAACTGCTTCTGAGTTTTTATTGATTTGTTTTAATGTGTACTTAATGTTATTACAGACCGTACTGCACTGCAGTGATGTCCTACAACATGCTGATAACGGAAGTAGTTCTCAACCTGAAAGTCAGGTCCCTTAAGAGGGTCACAACATTATACGCAGGGTCCATATAAAATATGCATTCCAAATATTAAATATAATTTTATTCAAATACCAGTTAGTCTTAGCCTGTAAACCTCTTACCTGTAAGAAAGGGAAATCAATCAATGATTTATCTGTGGTTCAAAGTCATCCAGGTCATAGTTATCCAAAGATGAATGATTAATGAATGAATAACCTTTCTTACAGGTAAGAGGTTTGCAGGCAGTTGAACTCAATACAGCCTGTAAATCATAACATGATGCAAATATGATGACGGTGAAAAGAAGTATGAATGTATTTCATGTTTGTAGTCAGTGAGAAGGCAAGGGTACTAATCTTTTACTGAATATCCAAGTAGTATAGCCTTCTTTTCCATCTAAGACCAGTAAGGAGATGTCCACAAATTGACTGATGCATTAGCATCAATGCAGTCAAGATTGGAGAGAATTCAATGTATAAGCAAAAAACAAAGAAGAAGAAAAAAAGCTATAATACTATGATTACCCAAAATAAATTTTAAATTCTGCCAGTGGTTAGACAGACAGTCAGGGCAGGATATAATAGGAACAGTTAATCTTTGTGAAAATACCCAGCTCCTGTGGATAAGAAAGAAACAAATTATTTTTACCGGTTTACTACAAAATTCCTTTGAAAAGCAGTCTGGGCACCAGCTCTACCTTTTCTATGCTCAGCTGAATTGTAGATGTAGGCTTCTCTAATCAGTGGGATGTCTTGCTGAATATGATGTATTTTTTCTCCAGAACTCTGAGTCAGTAACTGACAATCCAATATTATCAGTGTAGATGATAAAAAATACTTATTTTTTATATGTGTATTCTCTTTATAAATCCTACCTTGATATGTGTTCTAATTTAGGAAAAAGTTAATTTCACTTCAGATCTCAAAATCAAGTGATTTGAGAGGAGCATGTATGTGAAGACCTTACCATACTTTACCAACAACAAGCTCAAACAAGTCCAAACTTCAGTCAGTACCTTACAGTAAGTCAGTTTTATTTATATAACCCTATATCACAAATCACAAATTTGCCTCAAAGGCTTTACAATCTGTACAGTATACGACATCCTCTGTCCTTACACACTCCTTAGACATTTGAATGAAAATGGGAAAAATGGAAGAAAGCTCAGGAAGAGCAGCAGTGGACGGATCCCCCTCCCAGGATGCACAGACATGCAATAGATGTTGTGTACAGAAAAGTCCAACATAAGGAAAAATAGTGTGGATAATCATTATGACTAAATGATAAATAACTTAAATATGAAGAATATGGATCCAGCAGTACATTGAGAAACCTCATGTCGCCAAACACATAGGACCTGAGCCACACAACTGTCTTTCCACCACAGAGACCTGGAGGAGGAAGAGAGAGAGAGATAGAGAGAGGACAACATGCACATAAGGGGGAGAGAGAGTCAAGAGGAGTGGTTGATGAAGATCCAGATCCAAAACATTTGGAATGAACCACCGACAGACAGGAGAGAGGGAGAGGTACCAGGATTTATAAAATACCTGTACATAAACATACAGTTATACACTCTCTACAATTTTTCATTATAGATAGCATTCTCCCCCAGAAAGACTAACATTGGCTTCAGTGTTTTATAGTCTTTATCAGGTAACAACCTGTACAGTCAGGTACTGGTTGTTACAGGAGCTGAACTTTTCACTCTACCAGGACTCCTTATCTGCCGAGCTGTTTTATCATCCTACAGTAAGACAAATACATAGTTTTGGAATTTATCATTTTTCCCCAATGATTTTTTGTACGTGGTTCAAATACATTTTTATCAAATGTTCCCCTGCTTCATACTCACATCTTATTTTGACTGGGATTGCATACGGTGAACATAATCATACCTTTAGTAACATCATGTCATTTTAAGAAAACTTATAAATTAGAACAGGATGTTGAGGATATTCTCAAATATCCTTTCAATATTAGTTTCAATGCTTTTTAAAGTAAACTATTTTACAACAACTTTTGTTATTTATTTGACAAAAGCATACATAAGCATGTGACATTGTAAAACATTATCTGCTTGATTATGATGCACTGCATGATTGATCTCTTGAAATAAAAAAAGTTTTTAAATAATGTGATTTTAAATTAGTTTGATTACTTTAAGGAATATTTGAAATGTAAACAACTGCTCACTTTTACTTGATTTAATATCTCAGTATAACCTCATTTTTAATACACAGCAATCTTTCTCAAATAAAGACTTTTTGCACTGTGATGTTCAATTACATTCATTATTAGACTAAAAAAAAACATCAGGACTCTCAGAGGCAAATGCTTAAGGTAAAAGATCACTATAAATTAAGCCAGTGACAGTATTTCATAATAGACTGAATCAAATCAAGTACATGTATAAACTGTATATTAAGGCAGCTGAAGCAAGAAAAATATCTCTAAACTAAAATTATTAGTGGTGACAAAATACTGTTTCATTTGTGCGGGGAGAAAAAATGCTCAAAACTTTCTTGAAATGTTCAGTTGTTCTTAAAATCCCCTACATCCACACATCCAGGTGCTTTTCTGCCATGTAAGAACCATGCATTCAGGGCTTGTTGAAATGAAAGAGGTAAGTAAAAGCATCAAACTTGGCAACCAGTCCTCTCAAACATAGGAGGATTTTCCTTTCATTGATCGGCTGCAGGGAGAGAGCCTCGTCACACAGGAACGCTACTATGCAAACATTTTGCATCCTGTGTCCTTTTGTACAAACAGCACAAAATCTCAAATTAGTCTTTCCTCCTTTGGTAACTTGAGTGCGTCTGGTGTCGCCACGCTGCTTGCACCAGACTGTTCCTCAGCACTCGGTCTATAGGTCCCTTCGGTCTGTCTCTTCTTTTTCACCACGCAGAGGAGCCAGGCGAGAACAGCCAAGACTATGGCCAGGACACCCAGAATGACCGTAGGGACCACGATAGCTGCAATGTTGGTCCCCTGAAAATGGATGAATACAAGGCAGTGATCAATATGGTGACACCGGATCTTTTCTGATGTCATTTGATGTAAACGTTTTTTCACTTACATTAGTATTATTAGAACTGGTGTCACTTTCAATAGTAGTAGAATTTCCTGTGAAAAGAGCAGAAATGTCAGGAACATTGTAGTAATAATGCAGTCTTATCCTCACTGCTTGTCTGTGTATATACAGACAAGCATGGGTGTCCTACCTCCTGGTAACCTATTGGGGGTGTCCATTAACTAAAAAACTTAACTAATAGTTAACTCATAATTTAGGATTTCTTTGACTAGTTGTTTTAATTAACAAGCGCATGTAAACATGGGGTTTTTTGAGTAACCAGGCTGCTGTATGCTAGCACATGTATCCAACTTCTGCTGTAAATATTCTCAGAGTAATCTGGTTGAATTTAAGTATTTTGAAATTGGTTGGCTGACAACCAGACAACCAGCAGAGACTTCAGATTTTCTTGTTTTCAGTCTTAATGTTAAACTAAGCTAATCGGCTGCTGGCTTCAGCTACATATTTAAGATATGACATCAATCTTCTCATCAAAAAAATTAAATAAGCATATTTATCAAAATGTCGATGCACGTAAACAGTCACTGAGAAACAATCTATACATAGATGACTGCAGGCATTAAGTGAGATGTGACTTTCACTCCAATGACTAATAACCGAAAGATCAAAGCTGATAAGACAAAAACACAAATATGTTTAAGTGACTTAATATTTTTTAGTGAGTAACAGGAAGCATCTTTAAACCTACTATGACATTTAAAACTGTGCAATTTATTGGCATCAAAGTTAAAAATATTTTTAAATGCAGTGCTGACATTATTAAGTAGAAAAGAGGAACCACCACCACCAGCACAGCAGAAGTTGCTTTTAGCTGTACGCACACCAGGGCAACAAATGCAAAACACAGCATACCATTTATCCCACCAGTCTACTGCTGTTGTTTCCAGCCACTTTATCCATGACCTGCCATGTGACTACTTAGGGACGTCATGAAACTACATAGTAACTACTTGACCAGGAGTGTCAATGAGGAGGAGGAGGAGAGGCTCAGGAATGCATAGTGTACTGCGGCTATACAGTCAGCTGAGTGCGCACAGCACACTTGTTTGAAATATGTGGGGGGGGGGAAATATTGTCACATCTATTATTGATTTGTTTGTTTGTGTTAATTACTACGAATGTACCCAGAACCACTTTAATGAGAAGGATTTTTTTTTAGCAAACTTAAACCTTCCTCTACCATTTTCAGAGTCAATCATTCACTAGGGCAAATAGTAAACTTTGCAAGGACACAAGTCCAACTTGATAACAAAAAGGGTTACAGGAGGGGGCAGCCATGCTCGAAAAAGAAAACAGAATGTATTGTGAAACTGAATTCTTTTGTATGTGCAATTATTATCATATTTATCTTTATATAGCTCAAATAGCAGTGTGTTTCTAAATTCATTTCTTAGTCCAATGTTTTCACAACAAGCTGACAAGCCCCTGCACGTTTCAGATTCAGTTGGAATGTCCCTTATGTTGTTGTTGTTTTTTTCATTGCAGGATTTAATGGTGTGTGTGTGTGTGTGTGTATGGTGTCAAAAGGATGGTTTATTTGTGTGGGAGTTTTGAAGATGACATGAAGGCATGGTTACTGACTCACCCCACACTGGATTACTGCTCAGTACCAGCAGTAAAACACTCCCAACCACAACTCCAGGTATGGCCTGCACATCCGGACGCGCTGCCATCCCCACCCGTGACAAGCAGGGTCTAGTGTGGGCAGACCGGGACTTTGGGGCATCAGCTCGGGTCCATTTCATTAGCTCCAACATTCACTGTATGGATTTAACGCCACCCCTTGAACAGCTGAAGACAAATTATTGTCAGGAATGTAAGGACCAATCTATGACAAATGCTGAGTTCATTTTGACACTTATAGACTCCTTTAATATGAGGTTTAGTCAAGAAGCTAACAACCATGCAACCACTGACACATGAGTCACAATTTCAGCCTGATGTTGAATCACCATCAAACCTGCTCAGACTACAGGCAAAAAATAATAACCTGTTTATAGCACACGTAGGCCTATAAAAGAATAAAGACAACAGTTAAATCTTATTCGCAACAATATTATATTTAGCCTACTACTAATAAAGAAGACAGTAGGCCTATGTTGTTATAAAGTTAATTTTCCACAGGTTGTGTGTTAGACACGTAACCTTCAGGCTGTTTGCAGGTGATCGAAGCAAAACGGGAAACATTGAGCAGGTTGATTCCTCATGAACCATAGCCTATTGCTTCCGCCTCACCTTTGTCGAAAATGAAACTGCAACAAATGGTTTAGTCCAATGAAATGCACAGGTAACATCTGAAGACAAAAAAAGGTTTCGCCTACTGTGCTACTAAATACTTGTATTGGTCCAGTTGGCTTCCAGACTACATCCTGAACTGCACTACCCTACAACTTGGTGTTTTATGTAAAGCAGTTTTTTCCCCCAGTCTAACCTACTCCTCAATTCGCCATTGGTCACATGGTTCAGTTTCGTGTTACATTACCTGAGCGCAGTTATCCACCTGCAGCAGAGCGGACAGATCCTCCATTGTACAAAGTCGAAGAAAAACGCAGTTTACTGAAGCAAAGCAGGCTCGGTTTCTCCTGTTGTCATTTCTAAAATAACACCGCAAAATAACTTTTATATTATCAACAAATAACCCTGATTACTTTTTTGTCACATTATGCCTATTTGCCGTCTGATACTTGATTTAAACTCAACTTTTTTGAATAGGCCTAAGCTATGATAGCAGGCTGCTCTCACTTGCTCCAACCTGCTGGAATACAATGTTTGACTGTGTTCCTGTACAGCTCTTACCTAGCAACCTGGCTGGCCGATGGTGGTGTTAGTGGCATGAAATAGCGCCTCCATCAGGTTTCATGTTACCCAACACGAGACAGGATATCAACATTCCTGAGATATTTTAAGGATGAATTCGGCTGCCAGCTGGTCCAGTGGGCTCTAATCCTCACCTAATCTCCCCTTCTCAGACTCAGAGGGGCAAAGAAAATGTGGTCTGCTTTAGGCCTAATGTGTGGTGGTCAAATAGTTTTCATTTGGACAGTGTGTGAGAGCAGCGAGGCGTTTTTGAAAAGCAGAGACGTGCTATGGAAAATTACAGCTGTGAGTCTGATGAGTTTTGTGTGTGGTTTTGTTTAACCATTTTATACCATATTTCAGTAATGTGTGATTTACAGTAGGCTAATGTTTGAGAGTAGACACAGTCAGACAGACAAAGTTAACTAATTACCCTAATTTAAAAAACTAATAGGGTAACACAATACTAATATATAAAATGTAGTTGTCATAAATAATGGCAATATGGAGAGTAGACATTGTGGCCCACTGACGGAAATTATGTGGGATTTTATTCCATAATATCACAGAATAGCTGGATGGTCATTACATTCAACTAAGATTCATTCAATAAAAAAATGGAGAAAATATTTCATTGCAAAAAAGGCATGACAGCCGATGAGAAGGTTTTACTGTCTTTAATGTAGAAAAGCTATGTACAAATTGCTTCTGTCTTGTTGTATTTCCTATATCTATATTTGTATGTCTTGAATGTTTGTCTAAATCCTCTAATCTCTGTCACCTACTGACCAATGGAGAACACTTTCAGTTTCTATACACATATTTGTAGCTCTTCTCCCTGGTATAGGCTACATGGTTGTCTTCCCAGTTGCATAAAGCATTAGGGGAAATAGCCTGAATAAGTTGTCCTATAGGTTGTAGAAATAGTCTTGCAATGAAATTTATATATATACATATATATATATATATATAATTATATAATTATAATAATATATATATAATATATATAATTGTTTGCCCTTCTTGGGATTGGACACCACAGAATGTATTTTATTTTACCTCCCAACTTATTATGTTTTGTATAATAATAAAAACAGTAGCAACGTGCCTGCAACATAATGACTGATTTGAGAGTTGACAGATCCAAGGAAAATTAGATTAGATTTAACTTTATTGTCATTGAGTAGAGTATGGGTACAGAGGTAATGCAATATAGTCTATAACCAGAAGTGCAGAAATATAATGGCTAAGCCACGGTGCAATAATGCTTCCAACTTCATTTAGTAATTTGGTTGATTCAAGAAAGAATGATGAGTTTATGGTTAAAGTAGGCCAATTAACTCAGAAATGTGGGCAATGAGCAATTCATTTTCTGAACCCAGACCTCTCTATAACCGTGCCACCAGGGGGCGATAGATGCACTTTGCTTTTCCCGCAGTGGAGGCGGCTCCTCTTTCACGCCGCACCGCTTACCGTAGGCGCGGAGAAGCCTGGGTAGGACAGGGAAAGCGGCGGGAGAGCAACATATCTATCCGCAAATTTAATAAAGCCTGGTAAACGTTATAATCAATATTAACCGAGTGAGTAGTGTGTATTTAGTCGTATTAATAAGGCTTAGATTTGGTCAAATTAAAGGTGTTTGGCAGATAATACCGTGACTCCGAGAACTGCTTGTGTTGCAATATTGCTTTTGAAGCATTCCCCGGGAAAGTGGTTTGAACGTTTGTTTTTGGCTAGCCCCCTTTTTGCGCTTCAGCAACAATGGCGAAGGTACAGGTGTTGAATGTGGCTGTTTTAGATAACCCGAGTCCATTTGGAAACCCGTTTCAGTTTGAAATAACCTTTGAGTGTATGGAGGACCTCCCCGAAGGTAGGTACCATCGCAGAAAAGCTTTCATATTTGTGTGTCTGAGGTCAAACCGTGAGCCACTTGCTAGTTTAGTGTATGTGCTAGATATTGCTAACGCTAGGTTAGCTAGCTATACATGAGCTAACTTTATTCAGAAAGTCATCAAAATAATAAAAAGGTAACGTAGCGTTACAAGGTAATAACTAACGACAACTAACAATAGCCAGCTTGACTGAATGCGTTCCACATGATGGAGACAACTTTTAAGTTGTGTAACGTTAATAAGTTATATATAGGTCAGATCTGTGAAACTTACAAATATGCTAATGCAGACTATTAAAATTGTCAGTGTCAGCTTTCGTAACGTTAGCCTGAAGTGCATTCAGCTCATACCTTTCATTTCAATAAGTTACTAGCCTTTGTCATTCCTCGAGTCTTGTGAATGTATTTTTCAAGGGCTGCAGTGTAACATTAACTATAAAAACGTCACCAATAATCATTAACGTTAATGGATTGAAAGTATTAACACAGTAGAGTTCAGTGTCTACTTTAATGTGCTTTTATACCACGTAACGTTTGTCAAAAAGTGACAACATTTTGAGCTACACTTTGCTATTACAATATACTGTATGTTTACAATATTATTGATAAATTATATATCAACTTTGCTGTGCTCTTTTTTGTTCATAGTAGGATGTGGATTATTGTTTACATAAAATGGCTATTGTTCATGCACAACAGTTTGCAGAGGTAAAAACAGAGCCTTGGAAACTTTGATCTGTGTCTGTAAATGTGACTATATTATATAGACTAATTTTTGTATATCAAGCTCTTGCTATGGACAGTAAATGAAACATTCTTGCCAATAAAGTGAATTGAACTGAACTGAACATATGATTTGAGATTTATATGTGAAGCTTTACCCAGGCTGTGTTAAGTATTTTTACTAGTACAATCAATACTACTAATACAATCAATTCGTCAATATTAATTGGCATGTTTTATGAAGGCTAATCTAATTGGTTAATTGCTCTAGCAGTACATTCATAACTTATCCTTTTTATAGGGAAATCTAACTTCTCTTTCTCTGTTTTGTTTTTTGTTTATTTTTTATAGACCTGGAATGGAAGATCATCTATGTTGGTTCAGCAGAGAGTGAAGAGTATGACCAAGTCCTGGACTCCGTATTGGTTGGCCCAGTACCTGCTGGGAGACATATGTTTGTGTTTCAGGTGTGTTTGGTTGGGGCAAACTAACTGAAACAGTGCCTTGTGTTGCCTTCTACGTCTTTCAAATCTGCAATTGCATTCTCTTGCCTTAAAAATTTAAAATATTTAAAGTTTTTAATTAAATATTATTTCTCTCTCCTGCAAAGCTTTGTATTTGTTCACAAAGCAGTTTGAAAGATCAGAAATTACACTTTTTAGTCACTTTTACATCATTCAGACTACCAGCAGACTATACTGCAGATCTCATGCTCACACCTGTTCTTCTGGACATGTGTCAATCATGCTGCAACACAGTTGTTTTATATCAAGTCTCACTGGGGGCAGTTGTTTTTCCAGTCAAAAACTGGATGCTGTACGTACAGATAGTGGCTACTAGAGCCTGTCTAATAAATCGGCTGGTATTGGCTCATTTCAGATATATTGTTTTCTGCATTTATGTCAGCAGATAAATGACAAGAAATTAAGTACAGAAATGCCAAAGAAATGTTTTGAAACAGTGTCACCATTCTGTAGTTCACTATAAACAGTCTGTCCGCATGACAGTCTGCCATGTTAAAACGCTGGTAAATTATTTAAATAATTTTTTGCGTTGTGGCTACGAGTGTGCGACTATCTTCAGCCACACCTGCTCGTGGCATAATAACATTAACCAGCAGCCTCTTGTTCTGCATGCTCTGCGGAATCATGGAAAGTCTGTTTGGGGCTATACAGGATCATAAACTGCCTCAGGAGCCCTTATGGTACAGGATCAGTCAGACATTAGGAAATAATCAATGGAAATACATTTTGAGTGGAAACGCAAATTTACTTGCCTCATCTATATTCAAATTTGTTTGTAATAAATATTAGCAAATATCAATTTCAGTTGGTCCACAGTTAATCAGTGCAATCCTGGTTTGAGGAATCTATAAGTTGGGACAAAATGTGTTTTTAAAAAAATGTAATGTATTTCTCAAACAATGCATTAAATTTTTTTTAAATAAAGGTACAAAAGTTAAGAAATCGGCATACTGAACTTTATTTAATGATTTCACTGCATTATCTATAACTATTCATTTATCTATATGAAATGTATGAAGTTCTAAAAAGGCCCAATTTACCGTTCGAATTAACCATATTATAATCCACTTATAGACACAAATATGGTCAAAATAGACTACGGCTGAATTTGTGACAGATTATGATTAATAATATCACAACCCTGGTGCCACAATCCCCATTTGACAAGTGGACAAAAAAGCTGCACATTTTAGTGTTGTTTCTTTTCACAGGCTGATGCCCCCAACACTGGATTGATCCCTGAAAGTGATGCTGTTGGTGTGACTGTAGTGCTGATTACCTGCACATACCGTGGCCAGGAGTTCATTCGCATTGGTTACTATGTGAACAATGAATACACAGACCCAGAGCTTCGTGAAAATCCACCGATCAAACCAGACTACACACAGGTCAGACTAATGGTCAATTTCTGAATAATCTGAGTTCTGTTCCCAGCATGACTGCCTGATGCTTACTTCACCAGTTTGAAATAATAATACTTTTGATAGTAGTATATCATGAGCTTGAATGCAGGGTTTCCGCGGGGTCTTAAAAAGTATTAAATTTCAAAATCAAACTTTAAGGCCTTAAAAAGTCTTAAATTGGCTGAAGTTTGTGTTAATAATTTTAAACAGGTCTTAATTTTCCAATGTCCATGTAACGCTACCTCTAATACTCATTGAAATGCTCCCAAAGCGCTCAAGAATGTTTTTTCCTCCCGTGGTGTTGTAGTTTTTCTTTTGCTAGTCCAAATATAATTCTCTGTATGACTACAAAGACCAACATGCAGCTGTCGTGTTAATGTCGCGAGTCTATTTCGTTCTAGCACAGATATAAAACGGATTTATTTATTACAAACTAGCTGCTTAATGAATGAGCGCTGCTACTAAAATTTCACACAATCGTTAATGATTTTCAGCATGGTAACACTGAACACATGGCTGTCTCCCTCTCCTCATTGTTCAAAGGACGGGTTAATGTGAGAGAGAGCGGCAGAAAGTGACGGTGAAAGTTAGCGGAGGATAAGATCAGCATGAAGTTGTTAGGTTATAGCTCTGTCCTGTGCTGTACATCTTGATAGTTAAATTATAAAGAAAGGACGGTGGTGACCACAGAGGAGCTGAGGTTAGTAACGTAAAAGCAAATTAGGGATGCAAACTAAAGTTAGTACTTTTAAGCTAATGAGGAGATTATTCTTTTAGATGTTGATGTACAAATTAAATGTAATACAGAAGGGAGGTGGTTCTCATGTTGCCTGTTATTTATGTTAGTTTCTACAAATGTATAAAGCAATAAACTAAGACACAAAAGGCATGCCAGCTTGTTAATTACGTAGCTTATCAATGTCATCGTCCATCCCGGTGTTTCATTGTAGACATCGTCCAATGCCAGCTTCGTAGACTTCACCCAATGCTAATTTGAATAATTTTTTTTTAAAACATTTTTTACTCTGTAAGTCATTTTGTGACTGCATTTCCTTTGTACGTTTATTTTTTTGATGTCGTGATATAGGTCTTACATTTCATTCATAGTGGTCTTAAAAAGGTCTTAAAAATTTGACCAGGTGAAACCTGTAGAAACCCTTTGTGTTGTGAAGGAATTTTGCTATAAAAACTATCTTAGATAAAAATTATCTTAAATAGTACACCATAAAAACATTAATAAACACACATTTTTAATTGGTGAAAGATCAATATACTACACAACCATAGCATTTAAGGACATTGGTTAATTGTATTAACCATGTAAATAGCAAGAACAAAGGTAGTCATAGAGCAGCATGGTGGACTAATACATTTTAGAATTTAAGCTTGTCTTTCTGTTGAGCCTGCACTTTGGAACAACAAACAATAGTTTGATCCTTCAAAAATTGCTAATAATCCTATCAAATTCCCTTGGTTATGTAACTAGTTAAGCAGAAATGTTACTATGTTCTTAATTCAGATAGTAACCTCAGTAATACTACTGTGAGTTTTTCTGTGCCTGATTGAATACAGTTGCGAAGTTGAATTTAAATGTAGGTTATTATATAGTTGTTTATTTGATTAATCATTCTTAGATGAATACCCTTCAATACCTTTGTACTACTCTGTTCTACAGTGCAGGGTTCACATCTTGCCCTGAATCTATATGCCAAATGAAGTGGGATGTATTGCTAACTGATAGTAGCAATATGCATATATTGCTGAAAAGATAATGTTTGTATTTTTAAACCTTGGCCCTGTATTCACACATTTTGGGGTAAAGATGACTAATAGGTACAAAATATTTTTGAATCCGTGCAGTAGCTTCAGCCAGCAGCCTCTATGTATTTCTTTGAGGAATTTAACAAATACATCCACAAAAGGTGCTTCTTTTTGCCACCCACAGGCTCAGACTGTTATGCCAGGTGTCTGAAAACACCATGGAAATGATCTCGATAGAAACTTGAGTTAGAGAGAGGAGTTTGTTGTATTGGAGTAACATTGGGAAATAAAGTCTTGCTAGCAGTTTCTCTATGTACACAAGTTACAAACTGTTGTGGGAATTATATTCCTTGTGAGGGGTTGAGCAAATAATTGAGTTACAAAAAAACATTGTCTTTGAAGAATTTATTTAACAAAAGAGAATAAACAGAGAAGTACTAAAACAAAAAGCCGCCTAGGGCAGCTTTGTGAAAATAGCTCCCAGGTTTTAAAATGCTTGTTTTGCCCTTTAATGACTGCATCTACTTATACAAAGTATTTACCTATATTTCTCTCTTCCCTTTTCAGCTCCAGAGAAATATTCTGGCATCAAATCCACGTGTTACCAGATTCCATATAAACTGGGAAGGTTGTGCAGAGCGAATGGAAGACTCTGAAAATGTGGATCCCACGTCAAACTCCATGCTTCCTCCATCCTGTCTCCCAGGCAAGGCCCCACCGTTGGGGATTCTACCAGATAACTCTATGGACTGCTTATAGAGACGACCCCTGCCCCAAAGGTGATAACTCACAGCACGAGACCTTATTTTTGAGGAATGACTATGGACATTCTAGTGTGGATATACAGACATCTTTGCCTTACAGCTGCCCTTTATTTACCTGAAGCTTGTCAAAAAGGAACTCTCACCTTGGCATTCAGATGAGGAAGATTATGAACGTTTCACTGGTATACTCATCACTTATAGATGGGGGGTCATTGCCATGACGTTATGAGCAATATTGGAAGTAGTTTAACTCATGGAAGGAAAAACTGTAACTATGAAAATATAAAGCTGAACTGAGACAGAACAGAAAGCTGATGTGTGATTCACCTTCCTTGCTTTTGTTGGTGCAAAACTGATTTGTACCCATTTAAGAGGATTTTATCACTGAAGCAATAGGCAAATAAACTGCAATATGTTGCTGTACAGAAATTTGATAATCTGCCTTTATGTTTGTGTTCTAATTCTTTTGCACTTATACTTTACTCCACCGAGATTGTGGAGTTTTTGTATGGGCTTTGTATGGGCTATGTCAAGTCCTCTGTGTTTTTTGTTGCAATTTTGGGTTCCAAAATAAAAGGACATTGCATTTGTTATGTATATGTGTGATAGTGATAACTATGTTCCTCCTAATTTGCTTATTTTGTTTTCCCTGTTTTAAATTCCCGATTAGAGGAAGGAAAACAGTATTATCAACCACTTTTGAATCCATCGGTGCTGAAAACAAATGTTTTTACTCTTGTCCTTGCTAAGAATGTACCAAACATTTTCATGATATCATTTCATGATAAGGTTAAACACAACATTGCCAACTCTGTAAGACAAATATCAGTATCTTGTATTTTCACATTTTACTAAAAATAGCCTGAGTTAACGTCACACCCAATCACAATCGGTCGGGTGAAAGGGGTGGCTAGGCTACAAAACTGGTTTTGGAAAATACTGCTCTGCAAATAGGATGATGATTGCAAGATGTAATGACCTGCGTTTGACTTGTATTCTGCACGAAAATTGAGACAGATAAATATAAACAGCTGATCATCGAAAGCAACAAAGAAACAAACACAGTTCAAGTTACTGGCGTTCTTGCTAGTACCAAGTCCGGGAGGCGGGACAAAACGGTTTGACAGAAGAAATGATTGGATGTGTTGGTGTTTATCCAATCAGCACTTGATTTGCGATGTCTGTCGCACGAGTATCAGTGTATGTAGCCAACCAGAGGTAGTCAGAGGCGGGACCCGGTGGATGGATGACTGGAGTTTCCCTTGTGGTCTGAAGATTAATGGAAGGGGTCTGTTGATCTTAGGAATCGACTATCAGATGGTCGGTCCCAGGAAACCATTGCACTTGATGCCTGGCTTAGAAACGAATGGAGAGAGATCCACTTGAAATAACCAACAGCGGAAAAAACGAATAACTTGGGCACCACTTTTGCCATCCAGGTCTCAATTAAAAAGGCCTGCCTACACAGAGATAGCACCTGGTTAGTTGAGGCCAGGATACGTCTGCCAGGGACGCTGAAAGCTAACGCTAGCTTGTTCGTTAGATAGACGGAAAACAGCTTTCGACGATCTGTCTCATGCTCCGGATAGAACTTTTTTTGACAAACCAAACCGTCTCTGGATATAAAGGAGAGTCGAGTGACATCTTGATATGCTCACTTGGAAATTGACGAGCTAACACCAAAAAAGCTAACATCCACTGGCCATCTGATAGTTAACGTTAGCTTGCGTGCTAACCTAAAGCGTTAGTGTTAGCTGTATTTGGCTTTTCTCGCTTGGTTGGAGTTTTTCGAACACACCGAGGACAGGTATTGGAGGAAATATATTTACACTAGTTATTTAATAATGATAGCTGTTAGCTAGTAGCTAGCTGTCAGCTTCACTGAGCCCAGCGACTGCGTTAGCGGTGTAGCATCACTCAACGACTTATAAAGGAAAACTCAGTCCGAGCCCAGGGACTCCACCATCAGCCTGCCATCATGGGCAACACGCCCACCGCAAAGAAGGGCAATGAGATGGAGAGCGGTGAGTACCCCTTCACCCACAGCTGCAGCAGCTAGCTATATCATGCCGCCTGTCAGTGGATGTTTTTGCTGTACATATTAACTGGATCCTATGATGACAGCCGAAGTACAAACTAACACCTGTATAATACATCAAGGCCCAAAGACCCTGACATCATGTTACATTGCTCGCACACTATATTCTAATATGGAGAACTGATTGGGCTTAATACTTTACTGGGTGGCAACTTCAGTTGATACAACTTGAAACATGTCCGTGGCCATTCGCACACACATAAACTTCAGCTAAGCTATTTTGTTAAGACACCATGTTCATCTCAGCTGAACAGCAGAGGATGTTATTCCTTCTCTCTGCAGATTCTATGGTAAAGCTCGTGATTAAAAGCCCTAGGTTATATTCAGAGGTACCAGTGAAGATGACAACAACCAGCCTTGTACAACAGTCAGGTTTTTTTTGTGGTTCATGTGTTTCAGATGTTTTTTCCCCTCTCTCCTCTCATAAGATTATGAAATGTTGCAATAACATTGGTGTGTTTATTTTAGTAACCTAATTGTTTCAGTACAACATATTGTGCATTTAAACAAAGGGTATGTTTTTAAGAAATGCAGAGATTTGAAGTATGAGTGGAGACGCTCACATTTGCGGGTGTTTAATGGAAGGGATGAGTTGAATCTCAATGCAATGTGGACCTGAGCTTTGAATCCCAAAAAGAGTAAGAGGGAGTTTGTTGTTATCAGAGAAGGAAAAAGCTACCAGGATGTGGTCATATGATGCATGATGGTGATCCTCTCCAGGCAGAAACTTGGGAGTTGAGGAGTCTCTTGAATATCATGTGATGAGCAGCGTTTAGAACAAGGGCACTTGTATGTGTCACTGTGTGTGTGTGTGTGTGTGTGTGTGCGTGCGTGCAGTTTTGTGTGTGTGAGACTGCTCTTGCCAATCCTTTTGTGAGCCACTGCTCCCCACAACTTTTTATTTTGTTGATGAGCTTGTCAAACATTCGACTGACACCAGTTTGTATCACTTTAACATTAAAAAAATTAATAAGGGAACATTTGTATAAGCTAACACAATAAATGAAAATTATCCACATTATGAACCCAAGTGTTTGGCCACTAAATGTTAACTACATCCTATTTCTTAATAAAATGCTTGTTAACCCAATCCAAGCAATTTCCTTTTTTCCAGCAAGGATCACTGGTCCTAGAGGAGGCCTGGGAGGACACCGTTTTATGTTTTTTATCCATGACACCATAAATAACGCTCAAGAGTGCAAAGTCTGAACAGGTATCTGCAAAATGAGTGTCAGCTCTATGTTGCTGGTAGAGAGTATGTGTGAAGAATGCCCTCCAGTCCCCCTGTAACGTTAACCCATCAGTGGTAACTCCTGTAACAAGGCCCATGGCGTTCAGGTGTTAGAGCACTGAGATTTTTATGCTGAAGTAATGGAAATTGGGGGGATTTGAAGCAGGGACAGAGGAGGCACTGGTGGAGGGAGGTTTGTTCACATGTCATACTTCACATCCTTCTCAGCCTGATCACTTTGGGTTCACCCTGATCCCCAGAGACAGGTGCAGACCACGGGTCCAGAGCCCACACCCAGGAGCGTAATTTTCCACAGAGCAGCTAGAGATTAAGTACGACATGGCAGCCTGTTTTGGTTTCTACGGAAAATGGAAGAGTGTTGAGAGCTTGTTCAGGTGCGAGGAGTCTGTTTCCCTTGAACTTTCCCTGCTGGAGAAGACGAGCAGAGAGTCGCTTCACTAGTATACAAAGCTGATTTCTGGCCCACAGGAGGAAACAGGGCGGATTGACACTGAACTGCAGCAGGAAATGAAGGAGCAAGGAAGGTCCAGCCCAGGCTCTGCATCGCCTACTGCTCTATAAACTAAACGCAGCCGGCCAGGATCCATTGAAGTTTTGGCTCTTAAGACGCTGTTGGTATCACATTCTGGATTTTCCACTTGTTAGAACCTCTGGACATACTTCAGATTTGAGACTCTACACTGGCTGTCAGCTGGCTTCCTCCTGCCTTGTATGATGTCTGTTATTCACAGACTGGCAGGAAGGCTGTTTCAACGAGCCGGGCCCTGTCTAGGGGACACGGGCAGTGGAGAAGGCAGACATGACCAACCACAGGAGGAGCTAGAGGCTTGCTGCTGGAGTGAGTTTTCATTCTGGAGCTGGATAGCAGTACGGGTTAGGGATGGAGCTGTGGTCCATGCTATGTCCGACTAGCTTAGCCAGTCACAGACTGAGCTCAAACTCAAACATGTAACAGATAATCAAGCTGGGGTTTTTTCTTGATAATGTTTGTTGCTAAATTCATATCATGACCTGGTGAGTGTCTGTTGGCTTTTTATGGAGTGATCTTTTATACTGGCAGACATTGGTTGTACTGATATTTAAGTCCATGTATACGAATACACATGCAAAGCAGCCTGTTTGTCTCTGTTGACTATTGTTTTGTAGTTACAGTTCCAAGGAAGATATGTATCACTTACTGTGGAAGTGTCTGTTAGGAGCCATGCTGCAGACCCACCCTAACTCTATCATGCTTAAACTGTTAAGCAGTGTAATAATGAACCTGTCTAAGCGCGCACACACACACACACACACACACACACACACACACACACACACACACACACACACACACACACACTTTAATTTTTTGTTACAAAGCTGTTGTGTCATTGTTCTTCTCATTGGGATGGCTCTTGTAAGTCTGCCTGATTGTGTGCTTGTTTGATTGCTTGGAAATATTTTCCTGTTAAGCACTTCTTAAATGTCTGAGGAAGACGGTGCACACAGCTAGTTATGACATAAGGGATTATTTTATGGAATCTTGGTCATATAATGAGGTGGCACCCTGTCAAAGTACAACTCCCTGTATCTATAAATATCTTTGTGGTTCATGTCCTGCCCCTGCTCTGCATGCAGCTGGTTTGTGTAACAGGGGTAGGTTTGTGTTTGGATCGCTCATCACTTCCTGTCTCCAGTTAAAGGGGCTTTGTTGTAAGCCTGCACTGATTACCAGTGGACCTTACTGTTGAAATGCCAATCAGCCACCTCAGATAAGCTTACAGCATGGAACTGGCAAACTGACATGCTACCAGGGAGTGATCCTGAGATGCAAAATCCTGTAGCAAGAAAAATAAAACTGAGGAGGGAGTTCAGTGATTGGAAAAGGAACACTAGTTTCCTTTGGACTCTCACAGCAACTACAGGCGTAGTGGTAATCATTGTGTCTGCTGGATTTGAAAAGCTGCAGTCGCAGTTACAGTCAGTGATACTGAAATACAGCTACAGAAATGAGGGCTCCAGAAGAAAACCCTCAAGCCATACCTAATCAATCTGACACTGTTGAAATCACTTGTAGTTCCAAAAAGTTTTGGAATCCATGCAGTAAATGGCTTCAGCCAGCAGCCGAGATCCAGTTGCAATGGCTGCGATGTATTCCGTTGAGGCAATTGATCCTGTCAAAATTGCATCCACAGTTGCTTTTTTGCCACTGACTGGCTCAAACTGTTAAACCAGGTGTCTGACAACATCATGGAGAGGATCCATTTTTAACCAGAAACAGAAGTCTCGCTCAAGGACAATTCTCGCTTTGAAATCTCGTGAGACGTGAGTAGTTGCAAGAAGATGCCAGTAGAAACGTGAGTCAGCGATGGAGGGAGGAGTTTGTTGTGTTGGAGTAATGTTTAGAAATAAAGTCTTGCTAGCAGTTTCTGTATGTACAAAATAAACTCCTCTCCCTTGTTTTCCACCAGCTTTTCCTGCAACAACTCATCTACTGCACAGATTCCAAAACCTTTTGGACCTACTGGTCATTTAAACACCAAAATATGTGAAAAAAGGTTTAAAAATACCAAAATTTTATTTGCTATTAGATGGCCACTATATATGTGGCTGTTTAGCTTTTAGCCTCCTACCAATTAAAGGTATTGGCAGGAACTAACTTGATCTGTATGAAATGCACTATAACCTACACAGAAAAACACAGTGAGATTGTGTGTTTGGTTTTTCAGCCTTAGTGATACTGAGCATCTCTAATGAATGCTCAACAACAATTAGCCAATGAGACACATGGATGCGTGCATTACCTGTCTTCCACGTGCATTTGAATAGAGGGGAATGGACAATGAAAGTGTGACTTGACCGTCAACTCCGTTTGTCAGTTCCTGTGCTCCTGAATTGGTCAATTTAACCAGCCAATTCAATTCTTACCGTAGGATGTAAAGTAACTTCCCATTGGTAGTTTTCTTGCTGCTTGCTCACCAGGCACGGTCAAATATCCACCGACGGCACAATGACTTTACACAAATGAAAATACCATCCTGGTTAAATGCAGCTCTGTCTTATCCTCTGACTGATTTCTTATGCACCACACGGGGATGTATGCTGTCTGAACAAGGCCTGGTGTAGACTGGGACCTGATTTGGCGCGCTTCAGTTAAATGTCGGTCAGCTCGCCCTAATATAACCCCCTCTGTTCCTGCGTCAGAGTGGGCCAGTGAGGCCCGGGGGAGAGATGTAGGATTGATTTTTTTTGGAGGATCGATTCAGCGCTGGCACTACACAGACTCTCTCTGGTGCATTTGGGCAGGGAGAAGAAGTTTCACTGTGGTTTGTGCATTCCTGCTGTGCTAGTGTGTCCTGAGAGAGCCACTTTTATGTTTTCGAAAACACCCAGATGAACTCTGAAAGTTTTTCTTCACAGATGCGACATCTGATTGGTTCTGCTAATTAGGGAAAGTTTTGGTTGCATCTAGATGTGTCTACTTCATCTCAAGGGTCTTTACTCAGGCCTAGTTTTCCATAGGACTTCCTCTCTGGGTTGGATAAATATACCAGTTAGTGTTTTACACCCCTCCCCCTGGTGATTATGCCCCTGTTCAGATCAATATATAGCCTCTGTGTGTTTGCGTGTGTGTTTTACATGAGAGGGAACGGCAGAGAGTACTTTGTGCGCAGAATAAATATTGATACAAACCAAAGCAACGGTCCAATTGATCTGTGTGAATGTAACTGGAGCAGTGCTGTTCTCCATGCTAAATTTGTCTACACACTGAATGTGGATGCTACTTTCTGAACTTGGTCCCCAGAAAGTGACAGTCACAGGAAAGGCTGGAGACAACCTGTCGGCAAGGACACTTGACTGGTTTTTGTGGATGAGTGAGGCTGCTGGTCCGACCGGAGTGCTCTCAGAGGGGGAGGATAGGTCATGAGTCAGTGACTGTGAGGACGAGGCCAAGGAAGAAGAACTGGGGAGACTTTTGCAGGGCTAATGTGTGACAGGAAGAGCTCCAGAAGGCATGCAGGGAAGAGGGAGTCATCCTCACGCTCAAGTGAATCAGGATCGCGCTCGGCAGATGCTGCAGCACCAGAGGTACCCATAGTCATCCCAGATGGTAAGGAATTTAAGGTTACTTGAGAGTTGGGTTGTTGAGTCTTTGATTGATCAGTTACCATGGCAATTATGTCAGCCAATCCACGTAAATCTAACATATAGATTTCCTCAAAGACAGTTGTTGATTTGTATTTTTTATTTATTCTCGGCTACTTTTGCAGCAGCACCCACGTCTTTCCTCTAAGCAGCACCAAGTTATGACACGAATAGCTCCATTCGTGGCTCTTTCTGCTTGGAAGTGGGAGTTGAGCAATTTTCACAGGAAATGTTTTCTCCCTGTTGACCAGTCTGCTTCCATCACTGTCTGTGAGAACAGCAGTGCTCTTGACATGTTTATGCAATGTTTGGACTTTGCCATTCTTGCTGGCTTTCTCCTATCCCTTTGTTGGAGCTTTTAGTCTTCGGGGAATTAGCAGGAAATCACATTAGCAAGATCAGGATTAAGGTTTTGTGTGGTTTTCGTGTGTGTGAGAGAGAGAGAGAGAGAGAGATGCTCAAAAGGTTTCATGAGAAATGTCTGTGTAGAGTTAAAGCTCATCAGTTTAAATATCAATATCCAAAAGTTGGTTGTGAAATTACTACGCATTCACTATTGACTGGCTTTACTTTAATTGTGCAATTACCCAGGCAGATAGACATTCCACATTTTCCTTACAGACTTAAAATGGCTCATGGTTGTGCTGGTTTTTAAGTTGTTCATAAATTCGTATAATCACATGAATTAGTATTAATGTAATTATCCATTATTTCTACTTTGAACTCAGATTTGTAAAATCTTGTGTTCAAAATGATAAGCATGTAATTTGAAGCATGATATATTTTTTTACGCCCCTGCTTGAGCAGAGTACATTCAAACTATTGTCCTACTTTGACAGTTATGTATATTTACAACCTCAACCATCTTGTGTCCCAGGCTAACAAAATCTAAAAAAGGTGTGCTCCCTCATAAACTGGGGCAGCTAGTGTCCTCAAAACTAGTACACAGACAGTAAGTAGAAATGAGGAAGGACTGGTTATCTACATATTCCCACAGAGCACTGTGATTAGCTCCATAAAGACGAGAGCAACAGCAACAAAAATGAACTACTGCATATGACACTGTGTGTGTGCCAACTGTCAAAATTGTTCTGCTGGTCTATAATGTGTGAGTGTAAATGCACAGTGTTGCAAGTGTATTTTAGCATTGCCAAGTCATAAACTGTGTTCAGAGGCCAGGTGTAGGTTTCTTCTAAAGGCATTTTAGCCTCTGGGCACAGATCAATATATTATTCCAGATCTATTAATTATTCCACTTTCGTGCATTGTCAATCACTTCTGAAGATTGGTTTCTCTACTCAGAGTGGACGTATTATGCTAAAAAAAAAAATAGACTCAAATATTGTTTTTCTAATTGAAATCAATATGAAATATCTCAGAAATAGTACCCTCAGTGTGCAAATGCAGCTTTGGCTATAACAACGATTCTTAATAGGACGTGATCCAGATGTGTAAGTCCTGTCCGGTAGGACTGAGGTTTTGTCTTTGGCTTGGCTACTGCAGATTGTTGAAGTCAATCCTGTTTAGCTGTGGGTTTATGTTTGGGAGAGGTGTCTTGCTAGAGAATAAGCCTCCTTCTCCAGGGGATTTTCTGGCAGGATTTCTGTGCTGCATTAGTTTTACATTGTATTTTCACAAACCTTCCAGGTTGTGCTACGGGGAAGCATTGCCACATCATGATGTTGGCACCACCATGAATGGGGAGGATGTCCAGTGTTAGGCCTGCTGAACATCTCATTTAGTGTGATGGTTTGTTTATTTAGAACATTTTCCACTTTGTTTCATAGTCTCCCACATGCCTTCTGGCAAACACTAGCTGAGATGTCACTCGCTGTCTCTCCCATCTCTCTTAAGCTGTGACTTGTGAAGCACCCGGCTAACTGTTGTTGTACACAGAACGTTTCCCATCTCAGCCCTGGAATCCTGAAACTTGTTAAATGGTGTACTAGTACTTGTCCTGCACAGTCTGTTTTGGAGGATAGCCTGCTCTAGAGAGATTTACAGCTGTGTACATAATCTGCTTTTTTTTTAATGATTGACCTCGCTGTACTCAGGGATATTCAGTGTGTCGAAGCTGAGAAGACAGGTTATCAGGTGATCGCGTAGATGGTATCTATATTCATGTACACATAAGCACATACATCAGGCTCAGTTGCCGGAATATGTTATTAAGTCTTCCTCATTTTATTGTAAAACACCAATTTTGTGGTCTTTTCTGGATCTTGGTGATTTGGCGAGGATGTTTATTAATTAATTTAATAGAGATGAACTCTCTCTAATGAATATTCACTTTGTCCCTAATTACAGTGAAGGAGTTTCTTGCCAAAGCCAAAGAGGATTTCCTGAAGAAATGGGAGAATCCAGCACAGGTAAGATAGGGAAAGAACTACTTCTCCTTTTCTGTTAAATCATCTTTGTTTTATAATTCTGTCATTGTTGTTGTTGTTGTTATTGTGAGGTGTTTTTGTACTTTTGCTAATATTGCCTTTATTTTTACGTGTGATCATGCATCTTATGATAAATCTTAAATCAACTTGAATTCTGTTGTCACATGCTTGTTCACTCAGACAGACCCATGAAAATAGTCCCGCCCATGAACAAACTAAGTCCTGTTTATTTTAGAGGGACAGTGCACCCTCTGCTGGACTAATGTGAGATACATTTTTTTTGTTTTGTACAAAATGACAACATGTAACAACAAAATTCCCACTTGTTATTGACATGACAGTAATATTTCAGACCTGCAATATATAAAAGGTGCACTGAGAGACCTTCTGTGACGAATTTGTGCTATTTAAATAAACTTAATTGGAGTACATTTTATTTAGAGAGAATTTTAAACTAAATCAAGAGCTTTTCATGCCATGTTGCTGATAAATTGTTCTATACCCTTTCCTCATACACCCTCTTCTACCCCTCAGCAAACTGCAGCATTGGACCACTTTGAGCGTTTGAAGACCTTAGGCACTGGTTCGTTTGGTCGAGTCATGCTGGTGAAACACAAAGAGTCGGGCCAGCATTTTGCCATGAAAATACTCGACAAACAGAAGGTACTGCACTTTTAGGCATGAAAAGAAATACTACATTAATGTGAGTGCTCGACTTGGGCCCTCCTGCTTGTATTTCTGACATGGTGATGATGATGTCTCTTTTGTAGAAATTGCATGAACAGTCAGGCACTTTTCTATTTAAATTTTAAATATAAATTATACAACCTAAAGTTGACTACAGTGGTGATTTATTTTATTTTTTTGAAAACTGTACATTTACATTTATTTAACCTTCTAATCTTACAAATTGTAAGTCATCACCAGTGTAATGTTACAGTTATCTCTAATCTATGACGTCTTCCTAGCTAGTAGAGCCATGGAGACAGGAGAAGTGATTGTGACAGGATCCATTTTTTTCTTTTTT
>NC_060151.1:20106553-20125488 GCF_021292245.1 Micropterus dolomieu
CTGCTGGACTAATGTGAGATACATTTTTTTTGTTTTGTACAAAATGACAACATGTAACAACAAAATTCCCACTTGTTATTGACATGACAGTAATATTTGAGACCTGCAATATATAAAAGGTGCACTGAGAGACCTTCTGTGACGAATTTGTGCTATTTAAATAAACTTAATTGGAGTACATTTTATTTAGAGAGAATTTTAAACTAAATCAAGAGCTTTTCATGCCATGTTGCTGATAAATTGTTCTATACCCTTTCCTCATACACCCTCTTCTACCCCTCAGCAAACTGCAGCATTGGACCACTTTGAGCGTTTGAAGACCTTAGGCACTGGTTCGTTTGGTCGAGTCATGCTGGTGAAACACAAAGAGTCGGGCCAGCATTTTGCCATGAAAATACTCGACAAACAGAAGGTACTGCACTTTTAGGCATGAAAAGAAATACTACATTAATGTGAGTGCTCGACTTGGGCCCTCCTGCTTGTATTTCTGACATGGTGATGATGATGTCTCTTTTGTAGAAATTGCATGAACAGTCAGGCACTTTTCTATTTAAATTTTAAATATAAATTATACAACCTAAAGTTGACTACAGTGGTGATTTATTTTATTTTTTTGAAAACTGTACATTTACATTTATTTAACCTTCTAATCTTACAAATTGTAAGTCATCACCAGTGTAATGTTACAGTTATCTCTAATCTATGACGTCTTCCTAGCTAGTAGAGCCATGGAGACAGGAGAAGTGATTGTGACAGGATCCATTTTTTTCTTTTTTTGTAGCACTATAAGTGCATCTTCGGATGGTGACTCAATCTTAAAATGGCATAAAGATCTCTTGGTTGTAAAAGTTAAAATGTCCTACAGTGCCATGAAGTTGCTCTCCCCTTTATTGTCACTAAAAGAGTTACGAGCTTTAAAACATGTTGATGTTCCAGATAATGTCTGATTTAGATGAGTGTGTTTAAATACTTTGGTTGTACTTAAACATAAGAATAACACATGACTATTGAATCAAATACTGATCTTGTTTTTTTGAACCTGTTTTGCCTGAATATGCATCCTGCCTGATCCTTCTAGGTAGTCAAGCTGAAGCAGATAGAACACACGCTGAACGAGAAACGTATCCTGCAAGCTGTGAGCTTTCCCTTTCTGGTGCGACTGGAGCACTCTTTTAAGGTATGCAGTAAAATGTTCATTTATTTGTCTTCTAAGCATGTTTGTCTAATTTTAATGTGTTTTTCACATCAAATTAAGACTTTGCTCATCTCTCTACAGGACAACAGTAATCTGTATATGATAATGGAGTATGTACCCGGGGGCGAAATGTTCTCACACTTAAGGAGAATCGGTAGATTCAGGTAATTTGAATTTTAAGTTAAGTCAATTTTATTTATTATAGCCTAATATTACAAATCGCAAATGTGCCTCAAGGGGATTTATAATCTGTACAGCAAACAACACTGTCTGTCCTCTGAAGTTTTAGTTAACTCCTCAATATTTCCATGTGCCCCTAGTTGACTGTAAATATTGTGCCTGATCTGTTGTGCAGTGAACCACACGCCCGCTTCTACGCAGCCCAGATTGTACTGACCTTTGAATACCTTCACTCGCTGGATCTCATCTACCGAGATCTTAAGCCGGAGAACCTGCTCATCGACCAGCAAGGTTACATACAGGCAAGGATTTCAGGTCAACAACAATTACGTCTGATTGCTCTATGATCTCTCGCAGTGACTGGTAAATGCTCAGAGCTGTGCTCTTTGTCTGTTCCCCAGGTAACAGATTTTGGATTTGCGAAAAGGGTGAAGGGCCGAACCTGGACGCTTTGCGGGACCCCAGAGTATTTGGCACCAGAGATCATCCTCAGTAAGGTAAAGGAAGGGGACTTCTCAGCTCACTGTGGGACTTCATTTAGGAAAAACATTTCATTGTTGCCAGACATCAACTTTAGGTCTGTGGTACACTTTGCAGCTTAGTGTCTATTGTCAGTACTCAATATTGACACAACTGACTGCCCTTTTATTTCCTTTGTGTTTTCCAGGGTTACAATAAAGCAGTGGACTGGTGGGCTCTGGGAGTGCTGATATATGAGATGGCTGCTGGTTACCCCCCCTTCTTTGCAGACCAGCCTATTCAGATTTACGAGAAGATTGTATCAGGGAAGGTGAGTTTATTTTTCTAAGTAGTTTTATTGTCCCAACACAACACACACAATCACTATCAATGCGTGATGACGATAACTCAGTTTCAACAATTCACTACCACATCGGAGCAAACCGTATGAGCCCTGCACCCTAGAGCGTACCCTGCTTTCGCTGCTGCAGAGCGGAGCAGCTTAAGCTCCACCCGCACAAGCAGCTCCACTGTGCCGTTCCCTGACGATTCTGATTCTCTAATATATTTATTACTTTTGAACGTGTCGCGTGTCCAAGTTGCACCAAACCTGATACTACATTCCCCTGGGTTCGCAGCAACACACCCACCACATTTGAAGTCAATTGGATGAACGGTTCCTGACATAATCCAAATACAGACAGACACAGAGATTCCTTCCTTTATTAGAGAGGTGCTTTTTCTCCTCGGGTGTGAAAACAGTTTAACACTGATTATATTGTCTCATTACATCAATCTTAATTATATAAAGAGGATTTTGGTGGCTTTGTGAAATATTTCCAGCTAAAAGGTAAAAAGTTAGAGGGGTAGTTGGAACTTTTGCTTTCTGTATTGAGTGGATTCTTCCTAAGAAACAGCAGTTTTTTTCGTTGTTGCAAATAACATTCTCAAATGCCTTTAAACCTTTAAATGACGCCATCTATAGACTAGTAATGTGTCTAATTGACTGACCTTAATTTGCCTCTTACCCATGGCATCATTGCATCACCACTATAGAGGGAAAAACTAATGTACCGCTCTTCACTCATCCACTCCTCTGCCTCTTTGGTGAAATTGTACGTGCATTTTATTTCTCCTAATAAAACATAAATATGCATCACTTTTTCTTAACAAATCCTGTGCTTAACATTGTTTAGCTTTTCCTGACATTGTTATAAAAGTAGGAATACACAACTTTGTGCAATAAGGTTCTGTTTCAGATGAAGTTGTTAATTTTAATGTTGGTTCAAATGCTGGCATTTCATTCATAATGCATTAGTTTCAGGTGAAGTTTAATAAATTTGAATTAGAATCTTTTTATTGACAAATTACCTGTTTGTCTTGGGGGGTTAATGGCATAGAAATAACTGCTGACTTATAGCATGTGCCCTGGTCATCTCACAGCACATGTACAACAGCATATAGTCACAGATTGCCAGTTTATTATGTATTAGGCACACACACCAATGTCATTCAAATAGTTCATTGTAGCAGGTCATTCATCATATGGCTACAGGGAGTGGTATATAGTGTTTTCCGTCATCGGTCGTCAACAAGTGCTCTCAGTGACTTTTAACATGGCATCATAGGAAATGTTAGGTTGGCATTTGCCTAATGAAGGTTTTAGTTCATGGTTTTAACTCAAAGGTGTGAGAAAACCAAAACCTTCCTGTGGTAAGTGATCCTGTGGACAAAAAATTAATTGTGCACCAGAGTGGTTACAGGAAGTTGAATTGTGCAAAAAGGCAGATGTGGCACAGCCAGGCAAAGCACATCCAAATTCAACATTAGTGGGCGCAAAGTCATTTTAGACTGTACCTCTCATAGGCTTAATGTACAGCTGTAATTAAGAGTCTTGCCGTCTATTTCAAAACCATAGCATGAGGTATAACACATTGGGTTTGAGAACACACACTGACACTGCTTTTACTGTTTGCAGGTTCGCTTTCCCTCCCACTTCAGCTCGGACCTGAAGGACCTGTTGAGAAATTTGCTGCAGGTGGACCTGACCAAGCGCTTTGGCAACCTCAGGAATGGAGTCAATGATATCAAGGGCCACAAGTGGTTTGCCACCACTGATTGGATTGCCATCTACCAGAGGAAGGTGAGAGGCCCGCCTTCATATAATCTCAATGTGCGCAAATAGAGCCCACATCCCTATTAGAAATTGAAAGGGCAGAAGGAAAGAAACAAAAGAAAATTTCTGTAATGGGACTTTGGTCAGTGGAAGTGTCTTTAGTCTATATCTGCAGTTACGGGTAATTTCACACCATCTGCACTTCCTCTACACATACATTGGAGGCTAATGGAAAAAGGTCGAAAACACATAAAACATGTGTTTTCCCTCCAGTTGTTTGTTAACAAAGCTGGTGGGTTAAGTAGGATTACAGCAGTTGTACGACATTTATTTAAATAAATACATAAATGAATAAATAAGGGGTGGGAATCTCTAGGCACCTCACGATTTGATTACAATTCAGAGGGCTACGATGTGATTATAAAACGATTATCAATGCATCTTTTTTCTATACAGGATTTCTGGTTAATAACCAAGCATTTCAGTTGCACATTAAAATCCAAATGAAACTTCTCATTAGCTTAAAAGAACTAGTTTGCGTCCCTAATTTGCTTTAAGCTCCTTCGTGGTCACCATCCTTTCCTCTACTCCGCTAAGTTTCACCGTCACTCTCTGCTGCTCGCTCTCTCGCTTTTGCTCACCCACACACTCGCTACATACACATTACACGTTGTTCCTTAAAAGATCAAACTTACGCTGTTCTTATAACAGCATCTGTCACTCACATGTCCTTTTTGAAGAATGGGGAGAGGAAGCTAGCCAAGGGTTGGGTGTTACCGTGCTCGCACATTGATATTAATGATCGTGTGTAATTTAATAATTCATTTTAAGTTACTATGTACAACTATAAGTGCATATCAATCTGTTTTTAATTGTCTCTTTATCTCCTGGGGC
The DNA here is from genome assembly GCF_021292245.1 of Micropterus dolomieu. Classification (NCBI taxonomy): domain Eukaryota; kingdom Metazoa; phylum Chordata; class Actinopteri; order Centrarchiformes; family Centrarchidae; genus Micropterus; species Micropterus dolomieu. The sequence continues at coordinate 20,111,398 of NC_060151.1, forward strand.
CTATTCCAATGTCATCTGGTAGTTTATGGTCCTTGCTATAGGTTTGGTGCTCTTTTATAATACTACACTACTACACAGCATCTTTTTGATGATTTGAGGTGTCCTGTGTTTTCCAGGTGGAAGCACCCTTCATTCCTAAGTGCAAAGGCCCTGGTGACACAAGCAACTTTGATGACTACGAGGAAGAAGAAATCAGAGTCTCCTTCACAGAGAAGTGTGGAAAGGAGTTTGCTGAGTTCTAGATTCCAACCACGAGTAGCGGACAGAGAGACAGGGATTTAGAAAAGTAAAAGGGGGTCAGAAGGAAGGAAGCGCTAGGGTGGACTGCTAACTTGCTTATTTGTAATGACGACAACAATGTAACCCCCCCCCCCCCCCCCCTCCCCCCCCCCAATGGAAAGGTAGGCAGAGTGGAGAAAGATCCAACAGAACCAGCAGTGTTGCCTTTTCTGATTGTTTGTCAATGTTACCTATTCATTTTATTTATCCCTCTTGTGTTTGTGGCAGGGGCTCGAGGAGAACAGGCATAGGTTGTGGCTGTCCAGCTGTACTTGTATCTTTCTGATGGTGTAATGACATGTTTTCAGTCTTTGCAGGTTGAGGCATTGTTTTTTTTTGTTTTGTTTTAGTATTTTTGTAAAGGTACTGAATCTGCTAGGCTCCTTTTTGAACGGGTCCTCTAAAAGCTTCTCAAAGAGGGATTGTTGTATCTTGTTACCCTGGTCCACCCCCCCACCCCATATCTCTCCATCCAGAAACTGTCCAAGCAATACCAAGTCCAACAGATGTGCCTATCATAATGCCAACTGGTTGGAAAAGTGTGTCGAAAGCATTGGTGCAGAGCTTTGGCCATGGTGGCATCAGCCCTTGTGCCCGTTTGGTTTAAAGCTTGAAAACTCTCTGCACCTGCCTTTGTCTGCTCAATGTGGCATGGTTATTGGGTAGATGATGCACTCGCTGCTTGCAGCTGAAGCAGTGGTGACTTCTTTGATCAGAGTGAAAAGGATTTATCAAAGTAAACTTCATCTAGGTCTTACTCCCTGAGAAATGGTAAACATGAGCTCTGCATTTAAGTCTGTCTTTCTCTTAGCTGAATTTATTAGAGCATTTTAAGAATCCTATTGGTGATCATTTTGTCCTTTTTTATGTCAATATCTGTGCTTGTGTGTTAGTTAGTGCTCAAGGGTGGGTTTAAAAAGCTGTGATTTAGCAGCAACTAACATTGTGGTCACACTCCTGACTGTTGTTTATTTAATTCATAGTGTGTACACACGAACACACACCATTTTTTCCACTTTGTCTCATAGACGTGAAACTGAATTATGATTTCAGAAATAAACAAATATAAATTCTGCCAAATTGCAAAACTGATAACATTGTAAAGTTTTCTGTATTTAACTCTGATGGTGGTGGATTTTAATACGCAAAAAAAGTAGCAAAATGTGCATGTTATTTTTGTACAATATCAGTTTTAAGGAAAGATTGCAGAGCGTTATTCTTTATTTGTGGTGAGATTGTGGACAACATGCTTAACTATTAAATTGGACTCTTGGCTGCGCTATTTTGAAGATGGAACAAGACCCAGTTACACGTGTCAGAAAGTTCTTCTGGGCTTTGTTCATTATTCAGTTGTAGGGCAACAGTTCGCTGATTGTCACTGAACTTGTGCTTTTCACCTTGGTAATTGTGCCCCCCCCCACCCCCCCACCCCCCAACCAAAGTCCAACCAAATTTATGGGACTGTTGAGATTGGAGTGTTTTTGTTTCCGTTTTCCAGCTTTCTATGTAACAAATTAAACTAAGGAAGCTATCCTAAAGCTGTCCCCTTTTTTCCAAGTTTATTTCTGTGGATGCAAGACAATCGCAGACCAAGTCTGCTGGTTTGTTGACTGAACACATTGTTTTGGTTTGGTGAAGGATATTCATTTTCACCACCCTGCCCTCCATAGGCCCTAGGTGCTAGACTTTGCCCATCTCACTGAAACGCTTCTGTGAATTGTTTGATGTGCATCAATCTCTTTGTCATAAAGTCTTGTAACATGACATTGTTGAGAATGTTTTCTGACTCTTAAATGATTTCACTAGGCTTGAGTAATTATTTTGGCAGTCTCTTTATGTAATTGAGATCAAACGCAGGATACCTTTTTGAATGTCTTGGATTGTCTGATGGAAATGTTTCAATGCTGTTTGGAAACATGATGTGTGTTTTGTATAATACATGTTTCTCTGGTGAGCTTGGTTTTTCTTGCATGTGGTAAAGCAACCCAAAGGCAAGACATCTCCTGGACCTGAGACATGTTTGAGAAATCTTTGTTTCCGCAGCCGACAGTCTCATCGCTGTTTAACCTTTTTTGATTTGTTAGCATCACATTGAACAATGCAGTGGATCACCAACCAACTTGCCCGGCCTTTTGCAAATAGTGAAGCACATGCCGCCCCCTTTGAAATCTCCTATTTGATTTGTGCTAATTATTTGAAACTTTTAAAACACGATGTAATGCTTTGAAGAGAGCATGTGACACATTTGGTCTTTATGTTCTGACATGACTAAATGAGAGGTGGTGGGTAGAAGGCAAAGGCACTTGATCTATTTCAGACACTGAAGCCATCACAATGCTTTTTAAAAAATGTATTTTTGTTTCCCATATAAAACTGTCTTTAATTCTCTTCTATCAGTTAAACAGTATCAACTGCTCTGTGCTAATTTTGAGTTTTTCTCCTGTGTTTGCCTTCTATTTTCATCAAGTTTCCACGCACTCTTCATTCAAACATAACACTTTTTACATCTGAGATGTTTTGCGTTCATATTTTCTAATTGTATTTTCAAAAAAAGCAAAAAAGCAAAAACAGAACATTAATCTTTTCCTCATGACCTGGGTACAGTGATTGTGTAGTCTATTGTACCTTTTGGGAAACAATACTGTATATCCTTGCCTTTGACAGTCTTAACTATCTTACCCTCTGGAGAACTTGACAGATACCCTTAGAACACAATGAGTATGTTAAAAAAATATACATAAAGTAATATTTTGCAAAATGTATCATTCCAATAAACTTTTACTTGTTAAGACTAATATGTCTGGGTTATATGTAAGCTCTCTCTTCGTCCTGCACAGTGTCACACTTAGCTTAGGTATGTCACATTGAAACATTTTTTTTTAATACAATGGGGGTTATTTTATTTTTTTTTATGACCTGCAAATCTCAAGGGAGGTATTCGCATCTTCACGCTACTCTCATGGCTGGATCAGAGGAACGTACTTGTTGGTAGGTGAGAGCAGATGCTGTATTTTCACTATCCTGTCTGTTACTGTGAAGTTTTTAAGAGGCTGGCAGGTGCAATTGAATAATGCAGTGTTGTGTTCATCCTGTCACAGTACGAGATCAATTACCAGCCAGCTTTCAACAACCCTCTCCAAATGGATTCCCATCCTCAGTGCACTCGTTTTTAGGATTGTATCCATCTGCAGAACTTGCATGTGAAGGGCCTAGAGGGCCATCCAGATGGTTGGAAGGTAATTAAAGATAAAGTAAAAGACCTCAATGAATAAAGCCATCTAAAAAAAAAAAAAAAAAAAAAAAAAGAACACTTATAAAGTAAATTATCCAGTTGATAACTGGACAATAATGACACATTACATACATTACATTACATTACATATTTACAAATGCTACAGAGCTAATCAACCCATAGCATCAGAAAACTATGGTTTTCCTACAGAATAACTATATAGTGTTAGACCATGTATTAAAAGTAGGCTACATTTATTTGGAAGACAGCAGGTTCCAATTCTGTGTTTTGTATTTTGGTAGGATTACTTTTTTGTTAACTGGAAAAGGATGATTGTGAATTTTTTTTTAATGAATTCAATAAAGCAGTAGGCTATGCTATTTTTTATTCTATGTAGACTGTTGATTTAATTATGAATCTACTTACTGAAGTAGACAATCTACAATATTGTCTCATTTCTTTCATAGTTTGATCTTAAAGGGCACCTCACGTGGCCCACATTTCCCAGATATGTCTCTGCTTGTTTGAGCTTATGAAGCTAAGTGAAAGTGAACGGACCACATGTGATGTGTCATTTACTTCATCAAAGGCTGAACCTTAATAGTTGTTGGTATCACACTTTCTAGCTCTTGAAATAGAAGGCCACCTTTTTCACCCATCGTACATGGGCACGAGTGCGCGCGCACGTTCCCGTCCAGGACTGCAAATTCCACCTTAAAACCCCTCTCGAGTTAAACTTTTCGCTGCAACTCTGTCGGTCCACCTTAAGCGCACACGCAAACGCAGGAGGCGTACATCGAGGTTTCCGCTTCTCAGTTGGGCTCGGACCGCGGCTCACGAAAAACACCGTGTGTGTAACGTACAAGGTTGACGCACTAAGGTGAGAAAAAAAGGCAAAAGAAAGCGAAGCAACCGAGCAAAAAAAAGATGTCTGAATCCAAGTACCGCGAGTGGATCCTGGACACTATCGACTCGCTGCGGTCGCGAAAAGCCCGGCCGGACTTGGAGAGGATTTGTCGAATGGTCCGGAGGCGACACGGGTCCGAGCCCGACCGAACCTGCGCAGAACTGGACAAACTGATTCAGGAACAAACCGTGCTGAAAGTTAACTACAAGGGCTCTATTTCATACCGAAACGCCGCAAAGGTTCAGCGGAGAAGCAGAAAAAAAGACGATGTAACGTTAACGACGGCTGCGAGAAGGAGCGCGGTGGAAGAAGCCAGTCATTCTGACTTGAGCAACGGGGACAGCGCTTTCGGTCCTGTTGACCAGGACGAGGAGGATTTGGAGGTATGTTGGGGGTGATGCGAGGAGGCACGTTTAACGAGCTCACATCTCATTGTCATATCACATCTTACCAAATTAACAGGTGGAGATAAAAGCAAAGGCACGGGGATAGTGTGTGGTTTGCGCAAAAACACGTATTTTGGTGTGTACATGGGGAGTGGTGAGGGGAGTGATTTTGCAAGTGCACCCAAAACTGCCGCAGACGGGGAGCGGCGGTTGGACCTCGCTCGAGCGCTACAGAGGTGGAGACGAGAAAAAAAAAAAACAGCCGAAGGTGCGCGTGTTGTCAGAGTATGGCAAATTTTACACGGCGCCGGTTTAAAAGCACTTTAACCGGGCGGTGTAGACGCACAAACAAAAGACAGGAAAAGTTGCACCGTCCTGTCCGTCCGCCACAACCCGAGCCACCATTATCAGCAGCAGAAAGCGCTTTTCAAGCCCCAAACTCGGCGTTGAGCGAAGGGGAGGGGGGGGCTCTGCCAAGCTAGCAAGAGTGCGTAGACGTAGCCAGGAAGTTGAACAAATTTGCTTTCAAAATAATAGCGCTAAAATACGCGCTCGACAGTGAGGTTTTTATTTTGAAAAGCCGGGGCTGGAAATTCACGCTTTCATTATCACTGACTTTTAAATGTGGGAGTGGGTGAAGGGGAAAAAAAGTCTGAAACACCGCGGATGTAGGAGCCTGATGGGAGACGTTGGGACATTGTTGGGTTGTTGATTGTTTCTTTCTTAGAAAAACGAGGACAACCGTCTCAGGCAAAAAAACAAATGTCGCTAGAGCCACGTCCAGACCGCATGTTTTGTCTGCCCATGACGAGATTTCTCCCTTTCCGTCTGCACTTTAAGCTATGCCCATCACTATGTTTTGTCCCGTATAACAGCAGCCTAATCGAATATTATCGGTGCCAAAGTACTCATAATAAAGATATATTCAGTTAATGTATGCAAACTGCGCCTATTTTTCGTGTGATGGACGATTGCCGACGCAGTGCATAAAGTCGAACCCCTAGATCCATTGTCGGACACGCTGCCAAGCCCGGTGTCGGCTGCTGTTATGGCCTCTCTTGTCCTGTACAGCAATGGCATCACTTATCTGTGTCTGGTAACTATTTGTTGACAGTATTATAGACGAGCCACATCTCTGCACTTTAAGGATATATGTAGGAGCCGGTAACACTGTGAGACCTGAACTAACGTAAAGCGACAGCAAACTGTTCGTCCGCCGCTAGCTGGCGGACGCCTATCCGATTTGGGTTAAGCTGAGATCAAATTGACTCTGAAAGGCGTGTGTGTTGCTACAAAAACGAATACGTTTGGTGACTTTGAACGTAACGCTTCCCGGTGCTTGTTTTCCAGGTTTTACCTGAATACGGGTGTCAAATGGAGACAGTGACGTGTCCGGTAACGGAGTCATTTGCGTTACTCTTTCTGTTCGCTCGCTTCTACTGTACATCGTTGACCCGGTGCAAAGTCAAAGTAGGCTGGTGATCGAGGCGGCTGGTGCTCGCTCTGATCGGGCTGCTGCGTTGATCTGTCCGTCGAGTTAAAGCTCGTTTTTCTTTTATCTCTGGTCTGCTTTGCCGTGTCTCGGCCCCGGGACGCGCTCCGTTAAATACCTCAGACACAATGGCGAGGTCTTTACCGCGGCTCCCAACTCCATGCGCACTTTGAAGGAAATTTGAGGAATAACCAAAAACGCCTCCCACCGGCCCTTTCTATGCTCCCGTGTGTTGGAGTTATCAATCAATAAGGCCTCTAAAGACCGGCACGCACCGAGCACATCGGCTGTTTTATGTGAGCCGAGATGAAAATCATGCTGGATTGAGACCCTCGGGGGTGTTTTTGTGACCGTGTCTCGGTGAAAGTTATGTGAAATGCAGTGCGATGGGTGAATACCATACAAGCGGCTCTCTTCACAGGAGCGGGGCGGGCTTTAGTGCGCTCTTGTGCTCGACTGCTGGGTCTTGGACACGCAGTCGCACACGATCAAATGTTTTACTCAAGGCGCCGTCGACAAAAACCAATGAGTGCGTATGTTAAAACTATTTATGCAATCAGATAACACTGGATTCAAGTGTTTAACAGCGCGGAAACACGTTTGTGGTGGAAGGGCTCACAGTCTGTCTGCGGAGTGAGCACTGCGCCGCGGAATGGGACGAAGGCATCCAAAGGCAATAATTTACCACCACAGCGGTCAAATTGCGACATCTCTATGAGCGTGTTTTCATGTGACATGCTCGGCATACAATTAGTCGGCTACTCAATCATGAAAGCAATCCCTTGTAATCTTGCAGGGTTTACCAGCTTTTTAAATTGTTGTCTAAATAATGAACTTAATTGTTGATAGTGGCCTTTCTTCCACTGAATTAAATGTTTCTTATCCACTCAAGCTTTTTGTCCCCATTGATCTAGGCAAATATGAGTGCATACTTGATGTATGTTTAATCTTACACCCACCATAGATTTTAAATGTACAGCATGCACTATGTGATGCTTGTGTTTTGCAGGCTGACACCTCTATGGCAATGGACACGGACAGTAATCCAGATGAAGAGGGGGCTGATGAGAGCAGGGATGGGCAGGACAGGCCGTCTCCTGGGCGCACATATGAAGATGGGGCCGCGCACTGTGCCTCTGTGCGAGCTGTCTCTGCACCCTGCTCTCCCTCTGGCACTCGGCCTGGCCCCGGCTGTGGCCCTGGCTCGGGTCTGGACTGTGTCTCTTTCCAGAAGGCTGGTGAGAGGCCCAGCTCCTTGCCCCCCTCCAGCCCCAGGGCCCTCGCACACAATGACTGGGCCTATCATTCTGCTGTCTGCCCAGCAGAGCGCCAGCACCCAGGAATGCAGAGAGACAAAGGTATTCACGCTGCTAGACACAGTCTAATATGCACAGCCGGCATTATGGGGCACTCGAATATTGTTTCATGTGCAAGCTTTATTCTTGGTTTTGCATTGGAAGTTAAATAGGAATTGGAGCTGGATAGGTGACATGGTTGCTGACAGCAGAAATGCCTTAGTTAAAGTGGTGGTATTATGCTCATTTTCAAGTTCAAAATCCTATTTAGAGGTTGTACCAGAACAGGTTTACATGGTTTAATTTCTGTGTTGAAGGCTTCGTTTTAGCTATGGAGTGATACATCTTGTCTCTAAATGATCTTTGGTGGGAGTTGCACATGCCAGTTCCTAGTTAAGGACTACTAGCCAATCAGAAGCAAGAGAATGGTGGGTCAGTGAGAAGCTGGTAAACAGCTTCGATTCAGCTATAGGCTACATGTTGCCGACCAGCTTGGCAATATGGACTGGAGCAAGAGTTTCAGAGTAGTGAGTTATTAATCTGTAACAAGTGTATCTTTTATCCATAAAGATTTAACTAAGCTCTGTCTCTACATCACAGTAACAACTTTATGTCCATTGACTGGAGGGTAGCTAGTGTTTGGAAGGGAGAGTAGGTGTGTGCTGCAGCTCAGTGTTTTTCCACTGGTCTTTTTGAGGGCGTGTCGGAGTAGCAGCGTTGGCCAGCATTATATGAGGCGCATTTAGCGTTCATCCCTGTGATGTCACAGGGATGAAAGGGAAAGGGGTGGACTACAAACTGTTTTCAAGCAGTTCAGAGCAGAGTTTTCTGTGGGAGATAGGAACTCCCTTTGGGCTGGACTTTGGGCTTTTTCACTTTGCAAACCTATTACATGCACAAAAAAGGTATATAACTCAATAAAGGAGAGGGAAAAAGCCAAAAAGCATAATACCACCTCTTTAATGTAAGCTAGACACAGTTACAGACAAAGGCTTAGCGAGGTCTTCGTGTCATCCATCCATCTTGTTTGTACCAGTTATTAACTAAATAACTTTCAGCTGCATTGGTTTCAATTTGGTTTGAGTATAATGTCAGGTGTGACAGTATGGATCAAATCAGCATGTAATGTAAATGGTTCACTCTGTGTTAGCAGCAGCCACAAAGTCAGCAATCCACTCTGCAACTACCAGCCCCGGTGCTTTAAAGAATAACGTGAAGAAAGAAGATGGAGCCAAGGCGCAGGATAATGGCCTTTCGTTTGACCAGTTGGTACCAGACTATGCAGCAGGGCTGGTAATTGGCATGTAATCATTTCATGTCAAACACCACCATCTATATGTCTCATACTACTTTGATGTCTCTGACTCACACCTGACATTTTCATGTTTCAGTTGTTTTGTGCTGTTTTGTTTGGCCAACAGGATGAGACCAAGAATGTATCTGATGGAAGACCACAGACACTGTCTTTGCCATCTGACAACTGTGAGTAACACAGTGTTTCATAATTTTTGTATTTAAAGCTGCTGCGTAGCCTGCACCTGTTTTGCAGAAAATTAATGCATCACTAGACTACTCTCTCATTTTGGATAATAGTTACTAAAAAGACACATACATGTTAACAAGGTCTTGTTCATATTTTATGATATGCATGTCTTTGCAAGCAAGACAACATTGTTTTCTGTTTTTGATTTTCTTGATGAAAATTTAGTTGGGGTAATGTTCCCTTCCACCACTTCAGAGTCACAGGGTTTATTTCCTGGTTGAGGTTTCTCTAGCTTGACCATAATTTGTTTTTTTTGTGAGTTTGTTTCTTTGTTGAAACTCTGAAATGTGACTTTCTTGCTTTTTAATGCAAGAGAAGTGATTGTAGATTTTCCCTCCTTCGTGAGACATTGCCAAAAGACCTCCAAGCAAATAACTAATGTGGCATTACGAAAATAAATTATACTAAAATGTTTTTACCACAACTACCATGCCACTGTATACTGTAGTCGTGCTGGGCCTGGATATAGTTTGGATAAAAGGGGCAGTGCCCATCTTTAAAGGGGGGCTTTGTCCCTGTCATGTGTCACATGCATGAAGACATTCCTGCCAGCATCCTGTGAAAGTGGCCTGGTACTGTATAATAAGGGTGCTGTATCAACACTCGTTTACTGTGCCCTCACTGTACTGAACCATGAACAAACTCTAATGGAAAAACATACTGTACCGTGACAGCAGAGAGCTCAGTGTGGCATACAACTACCATGGAAAAAGCATCACTTTCATTTCATCACAGCTCTGCTGCTTTGTTCAGCTTCATACAACTGAATGTCAAGGATATGAAGCTGCACATTTAGACCTCCAGAAAATGTATTGTTAACTACACTTTTATTGATTTTTATTTTTGCACATCAATGCAGAATTGGAAAAAGTTTGAGCCATGGTTCTCATATGAACTCTTCTCTTTGCTCCCATAGTCATGAGTCATGAACTGAGCTCCACTTTAATTGCCCATTTCATGCATAATACCACAGTTGGAATATCTCAGTTCAGTTTTCAGTCATAAATTATTTGAGGCCAAAAAGTAGACATTCTGTTAGCCGTTCGTTGCATATTTCATGTTGATATGGCAAGAAATAAGAGGCATGATGGCTTTTGATGTGAAATTAACAAGTGCAGATTATTTTGATTCCAAGAAAATGTTGATGTTTTTGGCAGTGTTGTGTTCTTGCTTTTTAGGACAAGGAAGAATACTGAGGTGTTTCTCTTACATTTTGTCAAACAGTTGCTTTAATAGAAACCAGTGAAATCAACTCTGCAATGTGTTTTAATGATCAGTGAAGAAATTGTTGCAGACAACATCCAGTCAAGATTTCTCTCAGAGCATGTCATGATATCTATTAAATCAATGTTTCATTGTAGAAAGATTTGTAGAACATTTGTAATAATTTTATTTCCATTGTTCACAGGTACATTGAAGAATAAGATAGATATATCCTCCTTCACTGCAGCTGAAGATAGTCTTCTGAATGGTGGTAAAGATGATGAAATGTGAGTATCCTGTCATTATATTCTCCACTAGAAATGCATTTTCAAATTCCTAAGATGATGCCCCTCTCACAATGTTTGAATACACTGCTCTTGACTTGTATGTAATCCACATGTTTCTGAGGTACAAACGCATGTTTTAAACAACAACTAACCGCACAAAAGGTCACTTAGAGGCTTGAAAAGACAACAACAAAGTGAGACATTACCTGCTGAAGAAGAGGGGGTCTATGTCTCTGACTCTTTTTCACCTGATCTTCCTCCAGCTCTGTGAAGAAGGAGAAGATGAGCCAGAACTTGTTGCAGTGGACTGTGGCGGACGTGGCCAGCTACTTCTCAGCTGCAGGCTTTCCAGAGCAGGCTGCGGCGTTTCGTACACAGGTCAGTGCACCACCACAAAACTGCCACAGAGGGCGCTACATGTACACTGAAAACCACACAGTGCATTTGAAGAGAGTTAATATAAAGTGTGTTGCACGGTCCAAAACAGTGCATAGTGTGACCAGTATCAATTAATTTGTGTACATGAAGCTGCGTGGTTAAAAGCTTCCAGAAAAGAAAACTGGCTGTCTTGAGGTGACTAGGAAAAATCCCAAACTTCTCTCTTGAAATACAAAGTTACTACACAGTGTGATCTGGTGGCCATTTAGAAATTACATAACATTAGTTACATTAAAAGATATAAGGCATTCAGAACATCCCTTCAGAGATTTATGAGTGACACTAACTGAGCAAAATATCTTCTCTCTCCTCAACAGGAAATTGATGGGAAGTCCCTTCTCCTTATGCAGCGCAGTGACGTGTTGACTGGTTTGTCTATTCGACTGGGCCCGGCCCTCAAAATCTACGAGCGCCACGTAAAGGTGCTGCAGAGGACCCACTTCCTTGAATACGAAGACCTCTGAAGTGGCGATTCACATGACAGACAGACAATGCTGCATTGACCCAAACATGCATGCAGTGCCCTCTCCCTCCTGGATTCTGCCACCCACCTTCATATACAGAATATGTTAAGGGTGAGTGGGGGTGGGGGGAGGCTGCGGTGGAATTCTTTCACTGTGAGAATGACCAGAAACTGAAAGACAGTCATCCTACCTCTCATTATGGTCTTTGGTTTTCAAATGGTTTTCATTTCACCCATGTGGCCCTTCGCTTGCATTGTCAAGGGAACAGACTGCTACGTTCAGAGTACATTTTAAAGTGTGGGAGTAATGACCTTTCTGCAAGAGTAAAAGATAGGTAATGCAGCCATTGAAGGGGATGGAGCGATGCACGAAGTGGACCACCTATGTGTCATAGTGCTGTGAGCAAAGTGTTTTGGGTCCACAAGAAAATGTTAGCTCACTGTGGCTGTAAAATGTCTCCCTGCATCCTTGCTGTATCTATTACAGTACCTTCTGTTAGTCCAGAAACCATTAGTGAGACACGTGGCTAAACACAGTATGATGAGTTGAATTAAATGTCATGGAAGTGCTGGGGAAGTCTACATATGTGCATCAAATGTCACCAGAGTCTGATTCCTGACTTGTCATGCCACCAATAGCTGCTGCTGATGGATTATGGCTTCAGTGTCTCTGTAACCAATAATGACAGCCTACTACCTGCTTGCAAGGCACTATATTGGTTTTTTTTTTAAATTTAGATCTGACTGTGGTCCAACTTAATACAGTTGCATTTTGGGGAACAATTGCAGATAGATGTGACCAGGAAATTTGCAGCCTAATGGAATTAGATTTCATACATAAGGATAAAGTAATAAATGTGGAGAAATGTTATTGTAATACTAAATATATTATATTGTTTTAAATCTAATACAGCTGCTCAGTGCCTGTTTACAGAGCAGATCTCTTGATCAAATGCAATATTTTGTGTTATCATCTGTTTATAATGTGTCCAGTGTCTAAGTCAGCCTCTTGAATTGTGACATTCCATATGATGTAGTCTACGTCTCAAATGTATATCCTCCCCCCCTTTTATCTGTAACATTAACTCTTATTCCAGAGTCCCAAATAAAGATTGTGTTTCTTTGTTCAGCCACTTGTTTTGTGATAGTTCATTACACTGGTTTTATCAATCATTTGCCTGAAAACAATTGTTTGAATGGTTCAGCGTCCCCCTGCAAGGGTGTGAGGACAAGTCAAATATCAAATATTGTAAACAAACTTTCCACTTCAGATAAAATCCCTGCTCAACACTGTAACAAAAATTACAGCAGGACATTTAAAAAATAAAATCAGTTCCTCATTTAATCTGAAGGTTCAGTGGATGCAGCGATGCACATTCGGTGAAAATGGAATAGAAGAGAATATATTCCTTGTCCACCATGAGTTTCAGTCCGTGTATCTGCACGACTCTTCAGATTAGTACAAAAGAATAGCGTGGGAAAATATCTGCACAACGCTGACAATGCACAGAAAGTTTATAGTAGATACATAATACACTGACGAGGTTTGATGACTGAAACTTGGTCTTTTTGCTTTCGCTTCAATTGAACACTTTGCACTATATCATCATCATGTGTAAGCAAGAAGTACATTTTTTTAGGACGTGTCTGTGCATGCTGTTAGCAGTGTTTTTCTATCGATTATTTTTCCTACACCAGAAATACACTAGACCCATGTACAGACAAAAAGAAAAGATTTTCCCTCACCCATGGCGGGAAAACAGCATACAATTTCTAATCCAGATAGCACTAACTCTACCAAAGTGTAAAGGTCATTTGGATCAGTCTGATTAGTAGAATACTGCATGAGGCCACACACTTGTCAGCTCCAGGCTGCACACTAGTTTGACAATGCAGATTAGCCTCTTGGTTTCCCAGCTCTGTGGGAAACTTCACTTGCCAAAGCTATGAACATAATGTGATTTGTTAAAAATCAAACAGCACTCTCAATCAAACATGTAACAACTTACCAAAGTCGCAAAACAATGTTTCATCCTCTTGCTTCTTCAAGATCACATACAACATTAAATTAAGACTTTGCTGCATTTAACTCTGAAGGCGTATTTTGTTGTTGCCTAAAATAGTCCTGTATTCACCAGTCCAACACTAACTGTAACCGCCACTCCTCATTATGGAGTGACATGTAAGAAAATGTCACACGGAGTCCATATGACCAAAATCCATCTGGAATATTAACCTCAGCATACACTTTCTGACATCCAGTGGATGGAGAAGCTGCTTCAGAAGGATCTCCATCAGTAATGAGGTGGATCTGTGTCGCAACTGCTGTTTTCTCTGCCAAGCTTCTACAGGATGAAGGGGAGTATGGAGGAGCGCAGGGTCGGATAATCTCTGAACTCCTTTAAGTAGCCGCGGTGTTTTCCTTTAGCCCAGACAGTCATCTGGATGAAGGCCACAAGAGTGAAGAAAGCCACAGGAACACACTGGGTCATCACTGTGAAGCCCATCCAGGAGCCCAGCTGTGAGCAAGACGATTGCGCGCACACACACACACACACACACACAC
>NC_060151.1:20125588-20150904 GCF_021292245.1 Micropterus dolomieu
GTTTATAATGTGTCCAGTGTCTAAGTCAGCCTCTTGAATTGTGACATTCCATATGATGTAGTCTACGTCTCAAATGTATATCCTCCCCCCCTTTTATCTGTAACATTAACTCTTATTCCAGAGTCCCAAATAAAGATTGTGTTTCTTTGTTCAGCCACTTGTTTTGTGATAGTTCATTACACTGGTTTTATCAATCATTTGCCTGAAAACAATTGTTTGAATGGTTCAGCGTCCCCCTGCAAGGGTGTGAGGACAAGTCAAATATCAAATATTGTAAACAAACTTTCCACTTCAGATAAAATCCCTGCTCAACACTGTAACAAAAATTACAGCAGGACATTTAAAAAATAAAATCAGTTCCTCATTTAATCTGAAGGTTCAGTGGATGCAGCGATGCACATTCGGTGAAAATGGAATAGAAGAGAATATATTCCTTGTCCACCATGAGTTTCAGTCCGTGTATCTGCACGACTCTTCAGATTAGTACAAAAGAATAGCGTGGGAAAATATCTGCACAACGCTGACAATGCACAGAAAGTTTATAGTAGATACATAATACACTGACGAGGTTTGATGACTGAAACTTGGTCTTTTTGCTTTCGCTTCAATTGAACACTTTGCACTATATCATCATCATGTGTAAGCAAGAAGTACATTTTTTTAGGACGTGTCTGTGCATGCTGTTAGCAGTGTTTTTCTATCGATTATTTTTCCTACACCAGAAATACACTAGACCCATGTACAGACAAAAAGAAAAGATTTTCCCTCACCCATGGCGGGAAAACAGCATACAATTTCTAATCCAGATAGCACTAACTCTACCAAAGTGTAAAGGTCATTTGGATCAGTCTGATTAGTAGAATACTGCATGAGGCCACACACTTGTCAGCTCCAGGCTGCACACTAGTTTGACAATGCAGATTAGCCTCTTGGTTTCCCAGCTCTGTGGGAAACTTCACTTGCCAAAGCTATGAACATAATGTGATTTGTTAAAAATCAAACAGCACTCTCAATCAAACATGTAACAACTTACCAAAGTCGCAAAACAATGTTTCATCCTCTTGCTTCTTCAAGATCACATACAACATTAAATTAAGACTTTGCTGCATTTAACTCTGAAGGCGTATTTTGTTGTTGCCTAAAATAGTCCTGTATTCACCAGTCCAACACTAACTGTAACCGCCACTCCTCATTATGGAGTGACATGTAAGAAAATGTCACACGGAGTCCATATGACCAAAATCCATCTGGAATATTAACCTCAGCATACACTTTCTGACATCCAGTGGATGGAGAAGCTGCTTCAGAAGGATCTCCATCAGTAATGAGGTGGATCTGTGTCGCAACTGCTGTTTTCTCTGCCAAGCTTCTACAGGATGAAGGGGAGTATGGAGGAGCGCAGGGTCGGATAATCTCTGAACTCCTTTAAGTAGCCGCGGTGTTTTCCTTTAGCCCAGACAGTCATCTGGATGAAGGCCACAAGAGTGAAGAAAGCCACAGGAACACACTGGGTCATCACTGTGAAGCCCATCCAGGAGCCCAGCTGTGAGCAAGACGATTGCGCGCACACACACACACACACACACACACACACACACACACACGCACACTGTAAGTAAAACTTTAGTTATATAGCACATTTTTAACATAGGTTACAAAGTGATTTACATCAACATCAAGCACAAACACTGAAGTGCAAACCACAGAAAAACATTCAATAAACGCAACACACATACAACCACAGAAAGCATGCAGCAACCAGGCACCAACCAGAGTACACCCTTGGAATTAGAGAAAAGCCAACTTAAAGAAGTGGGTTTTCAAATGTTGGTTTGAAACACTCAACAGACTCAGCTTTGCGGTGTGGCCAACAGGTTTTGCTCTGATGACCTAATTGGCCACTCGGTGGTGTAAAGGCTTAGTAGCTCAGAAATGTATGCAAGAGCTAAGTCATTTAGTGTCTTATAAGTGATTAGATGAATCTTTAAATCAATCGTGAACTTCACTGGCAGCCAACGCAGCAGGACTAAAATAGGAGTGATGTGTGATGTTCCGCAAGTCCTAGTTAATAGTCTGGCTGCTGCAATTTGTACAAGCTGAAGACATGCCAGGGTAGTTTGACTAAGGCAAGTGAAAAGGCCACCGCAGAAGTCGAGATGGGAAAAACTGAAGGCATGAATGATAGCCTACGTTCTAAATCCAATAATAATGGCCTAAATTTTTGTAATGTTGAAAAAAAACAGGATTGTATCAATTTGCTGACATGGTGTTTGAATTAAATTGAATTTGAAATATGACGCCAACATTCCCAGAGTTTGGTTTGACATACAGGGGCATAAGTGGGCATTGAGATTTATGGTACACAACCAGTAGATGGCAGCAATAGTGCATCTTATTGCAAGGATGAAATACAGGCTATGTGTACTATTGCTACAGGGTTGCGCGCGCACACACACACACACACACACACACACACACACCGTTGCCTTCAGTGTTGAAATGTGGAGCCCATATGAACATTGAAATTGAGGTTTAGCAAGTCTCCTTTTCATACTGGCCAGTGAAAGATCCTAATACAATTCCAAAATAAGTGATTCACCTCTTCCAAAGTTATAGTCTTTTCATATTTTTTGTGTGTTTTTCCAGACAGTGTTTCCTTTTTGGGATAGTAACAAAAAGAGATCATTTTATACTAAAAACACTGCTGAAGCCTCACATTAACTTCATATACATTTCAGAATACCTATTTGTATAGAATGAGGAGGATTTTCTCCCACATCACTTACAATGGAAGCACATTAATAATGAATCTCATAATGGCCAGTATTAACAAGAGGAATGATTATTATGATAATGAAAAGCCTGTTTCAGCGTTCATTTGAGCACCTGTAAACTAATACACAGACCATCAGTATAGCTGACTGTGAAGCTATGTCACCTTTATTTTCTTTCATAGGAACACCTATCTGCTTACCTCATATGTGTAGTTTGGACAAGAGACCAGCCAAAAAATCCATGTGAAGGGATTTCTCGTAGGGTAAGGAATCTTCTTGTTTTTTGAACCTGAGATGATGGTTAAACAAAAATAAAATATTGTATTGCCATGTACTCTTGGCTGCTGTTTAAATAAAATAGAATACCACTGATGTAGAAATGTTGGAAAAAACTCACCTGCTAGTTTGAGGTTACGAAGAGCAATATGGATGGAAAAATTCCCTATTTGACAGAACTGTGGGAATTTAGACAACCAAAGATGATCATCTTGGGATAGGGTTTAATATCTGAAAGATGCCTTTACTGAGCCACAAATATACAACTTAGACAGATCTCAAACTTACCAAGAAAATGTAAAGTCCTGTATTCACCTGCTGCTGCCCGTAATCTGTCAATGTGTCACAGAAAAATTTATTAAAATGCTAGTCAACTTCCACTGATGAGTTAAAGTGAGAATTGCAGTGGTCTGCACTTACAGGGTGTGGTGTAGAGAGGGTGGTTGATGTAGTACGCCATCCAAGCTGCAGAGCACCAGTAATAGCCACAGTTCTGGAATAGAAAGAGGGACTATAATAAATCAAACTGTCAAGATAGCGCCTCACATACAGAATAAGAACACAGCACAATAATTATACACTGTATATCACATTCAAAGGGCAATGCAGCTCACTCACCTTAAATATGTTTCTGAGAGGCATGGTCCCGTGGGAGATACGATGGACAAACAGTGTCTCCAGAATCCTCTTGATGTAGTGGAAGGAGTGGCACATGCAGGCCAAGCTGCAACAGGACACACACACACACACACACACGTTTAGGGGGTATCTGTGGAAAGCCTTGGATTGTGTGATACACAGCAGCAACATCCCCAAAGATCCCTGAAAACATAAGCTGACACTCACTGTACAACCCAGTGCTTGCTGGTGGTGAAGTCATATTTCGGAGAATATATGAAAGGAAGGCGGAAGTAGAACATCAAGTAGATGATCAGTGGGCCAGCGCACTCTGTCAGGAACACCTGAATTGAGCAAAGAAAAGAAAAGACAAAATTTAAATGCTTTAAATTGAGTTTTTCTTGATTTGCAGCCAGATGCATGAGAAGTGCAAAAAAAATGTGCAAAAACGCCAAAAAGCCCCACACAGCAGTCATTAATGAATCCATGAACAGCATTACAATTATCAGTGGATTTCTCTAATAGAAAACAGCCTAACCAGTGAAAAAATAGTTTCTCCCTGTCCCGTCAGCAGGGAGAACATGCAACTGACACCAGTATGGTTCTGGCTTCTCAAACAACCCACTTGTCAAAGCCAATCTTAAATCAAAAACAGTTCATCTACTTCTCCCATGCACTGACCTCCATTCAGTGTAACTATAGTAGTAGTCAACATGTGCCCATGGAGCAAATGAGACACTAAGACAGCTTGTAGTACCAGCTTTCCACAAACGATGTGATCAAGTGAAGCAGCACAGCTGACAGTGAAATCGATCCCTGAATCAGCACCTGGAGCAGAGCCCTGGCTCAGTATGCCTGACCAATAGCTACTGGTGATCTCTGCTGGCAGAAGCCTGAAGCCTGGCAGGGTGCTGGGGGTTGTGTCAGGGTTGGTAAAGACAGGGAATGCAGAGACTGGGTGGGCAAGGGTGCAAAGAGGCGCAGTGAAAGGCAAGTGAGAGGTCAGGGGGATAAACACCTTTGGGAGAAATGGGGCCGTGAGATTACATGTCCTAGGACAGAGGACAGGCGGTGTAGGAGGTGAGAGAAAAAACAAACCACAGCAAATCACCTCTATCTGTGGGTTGATATTTATATTCAAGAGTTATTGAGTGGGTGTTTGTTGACATTTAGAGTGCAATAATCTTAAAACATAATGCCAGAGGTTTTGTGTTTTTTAGCATATTAAGTACAAATCATGTACAATTTTCAGACTATTTTGCAAAGCAAGCCTCTTTTCCTAATAGTGACAGCAGATGAAAAACATTACATTCATGAGCTACAGCTGAATCATATCCAGAAGACAAGCAACATGTGAATTTAATTATGTCATGCATAAAAAATGCTGCTGTTCAGAGGGTCAGATCTTGCATACTGGAGTGTCCTTGAAATCAACAACAGGCAGAGTTTTTCAAAATATACTCGAAACTGATTTGCCACACTCAAAGCAGATTCTTATTACGGCTCACCAAAGGAATGTGGAAGGTGAGAATCAATCTAAAAAAATATCGTCTTGTATGATTTGGGATTTAGATTACAGAAATTCAAAGACTGCATGGCTAAAACATGCAACACCACTGTATGGTCCTAAATAGTGTGTGTCTGTGCACATGTGGACTCACGGTTCCCCATGTGAGCTGGGGTCCTAGGTCACTGAAGTAAAAGCTGGCTGTGGTTCCCACCGGAAGTGTCTGCAGAACTTCCTCATCCCTGAGACACTTGGCCTCTGAGAAACAAGACAGTCCACAATCACCAGCCGGGATTAGATCAGACAACATCACAAAACTTCATTACAACACCTGTGAATGAAGTGAGCTGGATAAATGCAGAATTTATTTTTAAAAAAGCAAACGCACTTGGATCCAAACGCAGGGACTGTCTGGCTGGGTACCACTTTGGATCTGTCAAAATGGAGAGGGATATTACTCTAGGCATGCTGGAGAGAATATTTATTAAAAATTAAGATTAGAATAAACAGAAATTTAGATGTTTTCGTACTTTTGTAAACTTACTCACATGATTTGTGAAACAAAGCTTTAATATCCAAAACAGTGGCAGTTGGCTCCACCTGAAACCAAAATGTAAAAAATCAACTTAAAATAGTTTTATTATGAGCAGCATTAGTGTTCAGACTTCCAATTTGACATTGACATGAGTGCTAAAAATACAAAAGCAAAGGTCATTTGTATTACTCTCTTTAAGTGCAGAAGTTTTCATTTCTGTTGGAATCTGTCACACTTGCATTTTGGCGTTTTCATCTGCAATGTGATCCCTCGCGCTTTCTGACACGACGCTGCACATTTATACAAGCTGCTAATCGTGTGTATCTGCCTGCCTGACTGTTGGCCCCATGCAGCACAGGCATGCACTGTATTCCTGTCAGATGAAGAGGGATTTCTCACCTTCTAACTGCGACCCTCTCTCAATAGAAACGTTAACTGATAATGGCTGTACTTGACCAGGCCGCCTGTGAAGTATATGATTATCTGTAAAATTACCCGTCTGCTCACAGTGACGACTCTCCAGTTCTTGAGCTAACACAAACATGTTTCCCCTGACCTCGCAGCAAAGTAATCGCACTAGTCTCTGCCTATGCTACTTTTTGAAGAGACACATATTTAATCGTGAAACTTTAAAAGCAATCCACTAGGAGGTGATAAACTGTAGTAATTGATCATAAAATCCATGGCATGCTACAAGTTCTCAAGCACTCTTTGTGTCTTCTGCATAGGACTTAAATGTCTGTGATCAGAATGCATCATGCACCAGTTAAAGCAAGTATTTCTGCAAGTATTCCTATTTCTTTCTGTGTTCTAAAAGAATTATGGTCAATATAAAACACGAGTGTGAACAGAAACCCTCCATTATCCAGACACTCACCTTGTCCAGCAGCAGCAGTTTCTCTTTAGTCTTTAAGTCGACGATCTCCACCTCAAAGTAAACAATCCTTTTGGCCTTTTTGGGAGGTTTTGGTTTTGGCCTCGCGGAAGACTTCTTCTCAGGTTCTGCTTCATTTACATTCTTTGCCTCTAAGGCGAGTACATCCATGATCCTGTTTGATCCAAAACCTCAGTAGCCTGGTGAAATAATCTGTGTATGTATGTCCACTGACGCTGGTTGTCCTCTACTAGTATGGAAAGCAACCCCCTGCTCACTCCCCACACAACTGTCAGGCCAACTCAAGTGTGTCGTCTTTGGTGTCTTTTGGACTCTCTGAATAGCCCTCCGCCTCCAGTGGAAGAGGGACGGAAATATGTGAGACCATAAACACTTTTTTCCCTCCCAGATGGAGCGCATGTATGTGAAAGAGTGGAGGCAAGCGAAGGAGGAAAGAAAGTGAGGAGAAGTGGAAGGAGAGCTGGCCTAAGCACATGAAGTGAGCCTGCTCTTCACCTGAATAGCAGCCTCTTCTTGATCCACAGCCCCCCTTCACGCAACCAAATGCACTGAAGACGAAACCTGAGATCCCCAAGACATAATCCACATCGCGCCATTTGCACGGCTAAATATAAGTTGCCTGATTTGCTCTGTGCCAGCTTGGTAACCTTGGGAAGCCACATACAGCGCGACCCACTGACAAATGTCAATGTGCTCTCCTTAGACCTATAAGACACATCTCGTGCACGCTCTGCTCCTAGCTTGGTTACACAGTGACGGGGCCCCATTAAAAGTCTGATCCATGCATGAAAGACCTCCACATGCCAACACACACCCCTCCCCCAGACCACCTGTGGGACTGGTATTCTTTCTCCGAATGACCTCCAGAACAAATCCAATGTTTATTTCAGGGCCTGTGTGGTTCAAGGTTTGCATGCTGAATGACCATTGTTTCTAAAATACCCCAAGGAGGTTTTTGGTGGGAGGAGGGTAAATAAAATGCTGACTGGGAGAAGATCAAAGATGCCTTTCGTCGCACAGGGTCAACTGATCATTCCACATAGCCAACTGCATATCTATATTCTAAGGTCTATTTATAACCGGTAGGAGCAGACCAAGCCAGCAGCAGCAAGCAGCAGTATCACTGTTTGCATTCCAAGATCATTTGTGAAACCAGAAAAATCCCTGTGCTAAACCTAATCCATTTTAAACTCTGATGACCAGAAAGACAACAATGAAGAGAAATAATCTCAAATATATGCTGAACTGGACAAACTTCTTTTTCAAAGGTGGTAACAGTTTGATCTGACACAAGAGGAATGGGACTCCAGGGGTTCACTTATCCTCAGAGTGTCGTGGTTAGAGGAACAGTCATTTATGCTGTTTGTAGATACAGTGTCACATTCACAAGTTATTTGAGTTGTCTGAAGCTTCTTCAAAATACCTTGTTCCTAATTTAATTGAAGATTTGACATTAAAAGAAGAGATAAATGTAATCTAAGAAACTTTAGATAGTGATGTTTGTAAATGTATTACTTACTATAATGATTCTAATCTCTTAATTTCATTTCAACTGAGCATTTGTTTTCCTTTCTGGGAACTGCAGATGGTGAACACAGCAACAGCAACACTTGAAACTGTGTCAGAAAGCTGTTGATTTGATTACATGCTAATTTTAGAATCTGCAAATTCTGATTAAAGAGACGATAACTGATCCTGCACCCTCTGCAGCACTTGTACACCTACTGAGTAAGGTAACAGGCTGGTTAAATCCAGACACCAAACACTCTGGACATAACTTATTTCAACTTGTCCCCTCTGGTAGGCGCTGCAGAGCACCAGTGAACAACTTCCCACAAACTAACACACCCACGAACAATTCATTTAGCCACCCAAGCAAGGTCTCAGAGCAATCCTGTGAAATCACCCTGCGATACCAAATCGCCCTCACTGCACTTACACACACAGTACACACACAGTACACACACACACACACACACACACACGTACACACACACACACATTCAGACATACACAATTTGAGATACTTGTACTGTACTTCACTCTTATCTTTTTATGCCACTTTATAGAACTTTATTGTTGTACTTTTTACACTACAATTCTTTGACAGCAACAAGTAGAGCTGAAACATTGAAAGACTGATTTACTGCTGTTCCTTTCATTATTTTAGGAATTTTAATTTATTTTTATTCATTTAGAATTTTGGGCTATTGGTTGGACTAAAATAAACACTGGTGTCACTTTGGGCTGTGGGACACATTTCTCAATATTTTCAGAATTTTTACAAATCAAACAATCAATTGATAAATGGAGAAAATAATCAGCAAATGGGGTCCTATTCGAAATAGTTCAAACTTAGCTCCACCTTAACTACAACAGTAAATCCTGTTTTTATAGTAATGCATGAGTAATAATAAATTAATTATATAATGTATACTAATAAAAGTCACAGGGAACTTTTTTCTGCATAATGAGTACTTTTACTTTGGATACTTTAAGGACATTTCGCTGATAATTGCAGCCTACAGTATGTAAAGTGAAGCCCCTGGCCGTAAGGGCAGTAAAAGCGTCACCGCTTGCGCATGCGTATATCGAAAAATGATAGCGGCTCAAGCGAAACCGGAAGTTGCCGGAGTGAATCATCTCGTCTCGGTAGTGATGACACACATCAGCAGCACCAGCTTCTTCCAGAAGTTTCCTCGCACGGTTTACAGCTCGGCGGCAACACACGGACGGTCCTTCGTGAACACGTTGTTTTAAGCAGCGTGGTTTAAATTAAGTGACATCTCTTCTCCTCGTGTCAGTGAAGAGCAGAAACTTGTCCACGGACTGTGGCAAGTGAGCTAACCTTGACAGTTAGCTAACGTTATCCAGCTATTGTCCGCAGCCGTGACATCTGCGGCGGCGGCGAAGCCCGTTAACTATTAGCCGTACACGGGACATGCTGTGTGTCCTGTTGGCACTGAACAGAAGCTGAAGCATCTACGCTGACAATGTCTTTATGAAGTGGAAGAAGACGTGACCGGTCATTGTAATGGGTAAAGATTACTACAAAGTGCTCGGAATAGCCAAAGGTGCCTCCGAAGATGAGATAAAAAAGGCGTACAGAAAACAGGCCCTGCGCTATCATCCTGACAAAAACAAGTCTCCCGGAGCAGAAGATAAATTCAAGGAGATTGCTGAAGCCTACGATGTCCTGAGTGATGCCAAGAAGAAGGACATTTATGATCGCTTTGGAGAAGAAGGTAACTAAGCTCCTCTTCCCCGCAACCTGCATACGGTTTTGTAGTTTGTGCAACTACTTTTTCGTGCAACTTGTGATTCAGCAAACCCCACATTTCAAATTATGTTAAGATCTCATTGATGCATCGTCCTAATCGATCACTGCTGTTTCTGGCATCTTTCTACACAAGTAACCAGACAATGAAGAGGGGTGTGTGTGTGTGTGTGCACAATGGGTGCAGAACTTACTGGAAACCGCGAGTTCTTGCCTGCCCTCTCAGTCTGAAACTTGTGGCTTTAAAATACACATATTTGTGCCTTTAGCCTGCAATGTTCTTCATATGGTGCAAATACAGATATCTGACTTTTAGGCGTTAAAAAGACACATTTATGAACTGTAGCATTATGATCATTATTAGTCTTGGAGTTAATAAATACTTTCATCATCACATTATTCATTGGATTTTTGTGGAGATTGATAAATTTACTGGTAAAATTAACAAAGGTGAGCTTGTTAATGTTAAGTTCTGAAAGTTGGAAAAAGTCTGATAACATTATGTCAAAACAAACAACAAAATCTTTTGTTAAGGTTTTGTTGTTAGAGAACTGTGGAAGATCTATGTTGGTGATGGTTTCAAAGTTACCTCAAACACACTTATATTTATATTTTTATATATATATATATACATTCGTGGGTACTGACATGTCATAACCTACCTGCTTAGGTATCATTTAAGCTTGGCGTCCTTCTGTGCTTTATGTCTTCCTCCTCTTTAGGATTAAAGGGTTCAGCTGGTGGTGGAGGTGGCGGGCACAGCGGTTCAACATACAACTACACCTTCCACGGAGACCCTCACGCAATGTTCGCCGAGTTCTTCGGTGGCCGCAGCCCTTTCGATCATTTCTTCCCCCAGAACGGGGATGATATGGACATCAACGACCCCTTCGGAGCGTTTGGCATGGGGAGAATGGGCGGCATGGGTGGGTTTCACAGGTCCTTCAAATCCCACCGGGGAGGCCATCACAGAACACAGGAGAAAAAGAAGGACCCTGCCGTGGTGCACGAGCTGAAGGTGAGCCTCGAGGAGGTCTTCTCAGGCTGCACCAAAAAGATGAAGATTTCCCGCAAAAGGCTGAACCCGGACGGCTGCACCATGCGGAACGAGGACAAGATCTTAACAGTCGACATTAAGCGCGGCTGGAAGGAGGGGACCAAAATCACCTTTCCCAAGGAGGGAGATGAAACTCCCGCCAACATTCCTGCAGATGTGGTGTTTGTAGTTAAAGATAAACCCCACCCGGTGTTTAGAAGAGAGGGCTCAGATATAATTTATCCTGCAAAAATATCACTCAGAGATGTAAGTAAACACTGATGTCACAAAATATCACTCAGACACAAATTTTTCGACAAAATAAATGCGTGTTCCAGTAATAATTTAACTAAACATGCTGATTAACCGAATATTAGTGGCTGTATCTGTCTCATCACCTTGTTTTCCATCCTCTCCCTGTCTCTCTCCAGGCACTGTGTGGATGCACAGTCAGCGCCCCGACACTGGACGGCCGGACCATCACTGTGACCTCCAGAGATGTCGTCAAACCTGGAATGAAAAAGCGAATCGTTGGAGAAGGGCTCCCTCTCTCCAAGTGCCCTGAGAAGAGGGGGGACATGATCTTGGACTTCACAGTAAAATTTCCTGATAAACTGGGCCAAAGCACTCGAGATGCACTCAAACAGGTCCTTCCACTGTGACATGAAATACTCAAAGTTTTAGGTCGACATTTCCAGTGACGATTGAGGCTCAGGGCAGATTTGGTTCCAGCTGTGTTTAATTTGACTGTCTGAACACCAAATCCAGTATCTCACCCAGTATCTAGTCAGTTTGATGATTGTCTGAAGACTTGAAAACTGACAGAACAGCTGATTTTATATGTTTCGTTTGTGCGTTCAGCTGAGTAACAACGTTAAGGCCAAAATACACTGCTGCTGAACGGCGCTCGCAAAACAGCCGCCCCTATTATTTTCTATGTACAACCCCACACACCACGCTGGTCGACGCCATGCCCTGTGACACTTTACACTACAGCCCTATTTCCAGCCTCGCCGCCCCTACAGACCTTATGTACTTGTTGCTTGCTTTTCGCTGTAGTTTTAACAATTTCACTTGTGCCTGTATCTACAAGGCAAAAATCAATAACTTTCCCTCTCTCCCTGCTTTTACATCCCGGCTCCCGTGGCAGCTCGACCTCCTCACCTCTCGCTGTTGCTGTCTCTCTCTTGTGTGTGTAGAACAATGGTGTGTGTGGTCGGCGCGCTCCAGTTTAGCGCTTCCTATTGGTGCTAGAAGTGGCACTTCATGCACAACACATGTTTTGCACTTTAAGTAACAGCCTGCCACCATGTCAGCTTCAAGGAGTAAAAGTAGATAATAGAAAGTATATATATAATGATGCAAGGTTGAAGTGACAGCTTTTGGATTGGCTGCAGAGTGTTCTTGTTTAAATGTTTGTCGAATTGCACCACTTGAACATGTAATATAGTAAGTGAGGATTTGGTGTCACAGCAGCTGTTTTAAGGAGCGATTTAAGGTAGCATGCAGACAGCTAATTAACAATACCTCAGGTGCAGTGATACATGCTCGAACGTTACTATAACTACATTATTCAACAGGACATAGTTTGGGTTGTCGCTTTTACAAACACAAGTGGATCCTGAGAAATAGCAATGTACTGCTCTGATCCACCAACATTGACTTTATGAAGCTGGTCAGTTTCGATCAACGTAAAATACACTTTAAATAAAAAGAATTTTCTGTCAATTCAATGTTTCATCTACATAATCACAGTGGGCCACAATCTCTGGACGGACTAAAACTATATAATTAAAATGTGCTCAAGTCTAAAATTAGACTTACATGTGACGTGTATGGACGTCTACAAGAAGCAGGAAGAGATGTAATTCCAGGAAGTTCCCCGCAGTGAGGTAGCATTAAACAAATTTTAAATTCAGTTAAGAGAGAAATATCTACAGATATCTGAGTAGATGTATCGAAAGATAAATAAAATCCCAGGTGTTTTAAAATGGTACATTTTGCAAAATGTTCACTTTTACGACATCTTGTTTATCTGGAGCTTATTACTTATGTAAAATTTTTGTGGGAAGACTTTTCGTGCCAAATAAGAGTGTGTGTGTGTGTGTGTGTGTGTGTGTGTGTGTGTGTGACTGACAAACTACCAAAACCTTGAAGTTATTGTTGTATTGTAGTGCTTATATAATCTAAAGCTAATCTAAAGTTATTTATTCTATTTTTTGCCCAACATGGTATAAACCTGCTGCAGTCCGCACCTTAAAGGCCTGCAGAATATATTTGATTTATTATTGTCTTATAGCGCGTACCTGACAGCATTCACTCCAAGATGTACAATATCTGGAAATACATCTGGAATGTAGTTGCACAGTCCAGTACGCGAAAAAAATCCACTAGGAGCTATGTCACATTCAGCCCTGTGCACCTTTTGATTGTAGTGATGAAGGCAGTTAGTAAATCAGTTGGTTCACTTTCACATTTTAAGTATTTTTGGTGTCTGTGTGACTGTTACCTGCTGGAGTTTCACAAACGTGGTTTAATATGTATGTAGAGACATGTAGTCTCTGTGATGTGTAGCTTTTTTTGTTTAAAAAAAGGATATTTGCATTTTCCCCTTGCAAGCATTTTCCCTTCTTAAGGGAAAGAGCATTATATTTGTTTTTTCTTCTTTTTGATGTTTTGAAATTCCTCAGGTTGGGATTCAAGATATTTTGAATTGGTAATGTGAGGGGACATTTTAATAGAACTTTCATATGCTGTGATGATTTGCATTGACTGGCTAACAAATGTGGTCTACATGTTTTAGTTGTTACATAATTGTAATTAAAGTCCTTTTCCCAAACCCTTGATTCAAATATCTGAAACATGAAGGAGCATTCACTGTATTTATGATCTCTATTCTGCATAGTGGGCCTTAATTAATACACTGTTTGTCTTTATGGATCAGTAAACGTAAATCGTTAACACCCTCAATATGAAAGAGTTGGACAGAACTAAAACAATACAACTGAGCTGAGATTGAAAGCTAATTGTATTTTATGCAACATGAAAAAAGGTTTTAAATCATCAAAGTATTTTAAATCACATTTCTCAAGTGGCTACGCTGTTTCCTGATAACAGGGAGGTGACCTATGTATTTACTGAACTTATACAACGTGAACAAAGCTTTAAAAGATAATGATATTTGTCGGTTTCCAAATGATAACATAATTTAAACTTATGCTTAATTATGTTACATTGACACAAACAAGCTACGTACCTGTCATCGTGTTCAAAACAGTCATGTTCATGCACTACCCTCTAGTGGCCATAGTGAATAACAACATGCTTAATGCCGCCTTGTTTTATTTTGAAGGGTTTTACCGGAAGCATCACTGTTATTGTGTCTTTCTTGCCACTACTGCCATTGCAAGTCCTCACTGTGGCCGCTAGAGGGCTGAACAAGTCGTGATTGGAACTATACGAAGACTTTGTCAAAACTAAATACACGTATTAGAAGAGATAAATACAGCAAGTTATTAATAACAAACCTTGAATCGCTTTCAATGACAGTTGAGATGTGCAAGTATCCACTGAATCCCTTCTACAGTACTGTGTACATTTACTAGCTTGACTGTCAAGTCCGTCACCATAGCACAGTAACACTTCCGGTTATAACCCTTTAAAAATAACGTTCTTTTCAGTGGACAGGCGTTATCCACCGAGACTACCAGAGATGGTTGTATACTCAAAACTCTAAACGTACGTATTACAAACATCACCTCTTTGTCTCTTAAGGCAGACAAAGTTGCATGCTCACACTTTGTGGACATGTTTAGACATGGCCCTTAACCTTAGTCGTATTCTCCAGTTTATGCCTCTAATATTATGATATTACTTGAACTTTGACACAACACTAGGCTAACTTAAAGCTCCCCTAAATGAATAAAAAAGTAACGTAAAATAGCACGCTCACGCTCATGACTCACACCCTCTTTATTCTCTCGCTGAAGCACGAAGTACAGACTTTACAGCAATTGTTCCACTGGGAAGTTGAGATTTACGAGGAAACCTGAAGGCGTCAGTGTTCCACCCCTGCTGGGCTGGCAAAGAGCTAAATCTACAGCAGCATACCGACACACAGATACTGTACTAACCCCAATCTGCCCCGGCCAAGTAAACCTGTCAGGAGTAGACGAGCAAAAGCTAATTGGACTTTCTCTGCAGGCGTAACGTTATTTTTTGAGAACTCACAGCAGCACCGTTAGCAGGCTAAGCTAGCAGGGCTAACAACAGTTAACGTTAGTTAGCTAAAACTCCTGCTCCGGTAAGAATGACTGGCCTGCCATGTTTACTCACGCCTGGTCACATTTAGCGATCATTTATCAAGCTAGCTAACTAACCACGCTGTTAACGTACTACTGAGAGGCATTATCAGTCAGTGATTTAACTAGCATCCGTTTTCAGTAGCTACGTGCTAAGCTGCTTGCTACCTAAGAGTTGTCAGTGTTTGTGTTGTTAGAATTGAAAGAGATGTGGAAAATGTGCCTCCCAGCTAGCAACTAACATTAGCGCTGATGTCCTGACTGTCCAAGCTAATGCATAACGTTAGAGACACGACTAATTGAAACCTTTCTTTAATGTTACCAACATTAACGTTATACACTACTCTCAGGAAATGTTAGGGCAATGCTGGGATAACTGAGATGTCACTGCTTTGGTAACGTTAAATATATGAAAATGAAAGAGTTTCTGTCTCTGTTTTACAGCTGAAGACCACCCACTGCAGGGTGCTGGACTTGACACATCCGACTATGTAAGCTGCTCTGATGAGTGGATTTGTAAATCCGTACAGCGCCTGGTTAAGACAGCTCTCAAGCTGGTCTGGAGGACCGTACCTTTACTGTGACATATAAACATCTAACAGACCTTCAGGTGATTTGGCTGGACAGGTGTATGTTGGCCTGGATTGGAGCATAACTCCCCAGAGCAGCCTCCTCCCTTCCCCCTTCCATTGCTCTACCTGTAAAGACTACTATGCCTCTGGGGTTGGGAAGAAGGAAGAAGGCGTCCCCGTTGGTCGAGAATGAGGAAGCGGAGCCTATCCGCGCAGGTCTCAATGTGCCAGGTATGGATGGCCTAGATGGGGGTGTTGTCGGGCTGGGAGAAGGTGCCACCTCTGAAGGTCTGCCTCCTCCACCTAGCAGCATGCGACCTCGCCTCATCTTCCACACGCAGCTCGCTCACGGTAGCCCCACAGGCCGTATTGAGGGATTCAGTAATGTGCGTGAGCTCTATGCCAAGATTGGTGAGGCCTTTGGGATACCACCGTCTGAGGTGAGTCATTGTGATTCTGATAGTGATCGATGTGAGGAAAAAACAGGCATCTTACCTGATATTTCTCTCCACAGGTTATGTTTTGCACGCTGAACACTCACAAGGTGGACATGGATAAACTGTTGGGAGGTCAGATTGGGCTGGAGGACTTTATTTTTGCCCACATTAAAGGACAGCGCAAGGAAATAGAGGTGTACAAAGGGGAGGATGCACTAGGGTTGACCATCACTGATAATGGAGCTGGCTATGCTTTCATAAAGGTGAGAAATGTTAAAATGACCTAGAAAAATTATTTCTTTTGACAAGGATCCACAGGAGACTGCAGCACAGAATATGAAATGTGAATCAATTCCATGTGGTAGGGAGAGAGCAATGAGTTGAATTATTGGATTATTTACTGGAGTTTTGCTGTTTTCAGAGAATCCGCGAGGGAAGCGTCATCCACCAGATCCAGGTCATCAACGTGGGTGATATGATCGAGTCGATCAACGGCCATCGCCTGATTGGGTGTCGACACTATGAGGTGGCCAAGATGCTGAAGGAGCTGCCAAAAGGGAAGGAGTTCACCATCAAGCTGGTGGAACCTCTCAAGGCCTTTGGTAGGTGTGGTAGGAGGAGTCGTCTGAGAGACAGCCTTAATCGTGGGGCTCAGGAGGTAGAGCGGGTTGGCCGTTAATCGGAAGGTCGGTGGTTCAATCCCTGGCTCCCCCTGGTTGCGTGTCGAAGTGTCCTTGGGCAAGATACTGAACCCCGATTTGCCCCTGGCGGCTATTCTGCCAGTGTATGAATGAGTGTGAATGTTAGTTTCCGTTTGAGCACTTAGGCTCAGTGTATGAATGTGTATGACTGGTGAATGCAGATGTAGTGTAAAAGCGCTTTGAGTGGTCGAAAAGACAAGAAAGGCGCTATACAAGTACGGAGCATTTACATTTACATCGTGATATTTGTTACAGTCTCGGATGTTGTGTGGCAGCAAACTTATGTCAGAGCATCGTCTGCTCTCCCTGGACAATCACTCAGCACACGCTGACTTACTGGAATAGTCTTAACTGTCACTGATTGCAAATAATACTGTCACATGTGACTATGAAGTGTTATTTAAGACCTCATTGAGTTTCAGTTGCCATACTACATGATTTTTACATCTTATTTTGGTTCTTAGTACTGCTCCAAGAGTTATGGTTGATAATCTAAAATCTCATTGCATAAAATTAATAGACACGAGTCTGACTTAAAGTGCCCTTGCTTGCACATATTAAGCATAGTGTAGCATATTAAGCCATTTAGGTGCCCTCTGGGTTTTCAGTCATTTCCTTTGACATTGACTTGCCTAAAAGGAGGTATTGTGGGCTAAGAAGTGTGACAAGGCATGCTGTTCAGCACTGTAAAAGGTGGAGAATACCAGGAGGAAATCGGGAGGTATCTGTAGCCTTGTTTCTGTCAACCTTTTTTTTTTTAATGCACATTTTGTTGTATTGCATTAGAAAAGGTTGATGGAAACGGCAAAATTAGAAAAAACTTCCTTAATTTCGCAAAAAAAAGTTTTTGTGCTCGCTTGAGGTGATTTTTGCTTTTGTAAAAAAAAAAAGAGAACGCACTAAATGGGAGATGGAAACACTTGCTGAATAGGCTCTGACGTAGCAAACATGTAACTCACAACTGATCAGCTGTTTTCGCTGTTGGCGTCTGGCCGGATATTCTCATAACAGACGGAGACATGGCTGATAGCAAATTGCCTGCTTGAAACACATTCCTGAGAACCTCTCTCCATTTTTCTCAGATCTATTGGACTGGTTTTGTTTCTGGTTTGCAACCAATACTTCCTGTTTATTACACCCATGTGTAACGTCATCTACTGACGTAACTACGCTTCACCGTAGCCTCGTTTATTCGCTCCAAACCAGCTGTTTATATTGTGTGTTGTGTATATATTATGTATTTTTTTATTTTATTTTTGCGACAGTCCACTTAAAATTTGCATGACAATTAGATGTAAACATAGCTTGTGTTTAATTATTGTGTGTAGATATGATCAGCCAGCGTTCTGGAGGGTCCAGGTCAGCATCAGGGGTGCAGCTGGGGACTGGAAGAGGAACTCTGCGGCTGCGCTCTAAAGGTCCCGCGACTGTGGAGGAGCTGGTGAGTGTGTTTACAATCCCTGTGGACTAATAAAGGGTTGTTTAGAAAACATAATTGTGTATCATTGCCTGAGTCTGTGTGTTGGATTTTCTTCACTCCAGCCCTCTGCGTTTGAGGAAAAGGCCATTGAGAAGGTGGATGACCTTCTTGAGAGCTACATGGGCATCAGAGACAGCGAGCTGGGTATGTGTGCTGGTTGTTACAGCTGTCAGAATAAGTTTGTGTCACTTGCTTGTTTCGTGTTCACTAAATGTTCTCTGACCTCCCTCCGTGTCCTCAGCGGCAACTATGGTGGAGCTGGGAAAGGACAAAAAGAACCCGGATGAGTTTGCCGAGGCTTTAGACGAAACCCTGGGAGATTTCGCCTTCCCAGATGAGTTTGTTTTCGACGTCTGGGGTGCCATCGGCGACGCTAAGGTCGGGCGTGTGTAAGCGCAGAAACTAATGGAGCAGAAGAACCTGTGTGTGTGCGTGCCACCCACAACATTCAGCACTACTAGGAAACACAACACTACCGTCATGAGTTTTTTATTTTTTATTCCAGTGTATACTCCTACCATTTTTAATTTAAGAGTGCTCCCTTTTGGGAGACTCTGCCTAGACAAAGAGGATAATGCCAGTTAATGGGAGTAAAAGGTGACAGTGATGACTTCCCAAGTGCTTTTTTTTTTTTTTTTTGTCTTCCGGCTTTTTCCAGAAACTACAAGCACGAGTCACATGACCCTCGCATGTCATTGTTGTAGTTGCTGTCAGTGGAACAAGTACAGCACAAGTCTCTAATATGGGAGAAATGAAAGACAACAGCTAACACAAAGTAGATCTTTGATACTGAACAGAAAACAATGTGATTTATCCCCCACGTTGCACTGTGTTGCACTGCACTGTAAAGCAACAACAGAAGTGAACAGATATTGCACCGTGCCACACCTGGTGAGCGGCACAGTTATTGCACAGTACAAGGCCTCCCTGAGTTACAGTGTCGCCCTAAAACACTCGATGTTACTGTTACGGATCTGTTTTACAAGCATGTGCTGGTATATTTTTATCTTCATAATGAATTCTGCTGGGTATGTTCTTTTTTTTTGGGAGGGGTAAAAGAAAAATAATTGTAGTTACAAAAAGGGTCAAAGTAAAGTGTAGCTCACTAATGAAAAAGTCAGAGGTGTTTGTTTGCCGTTAACACACTCCGTGCTGTAATGAACTGCAACACATTCCAGTCTTACTTTCATACATTTGACAGTGTTACAGAAAATCAGTGTTACCGTGTTTAATTGAATAATTAATTGAAATGATAATGCGAAGTTGGTTTCCAGGTTTGTGGATTGTTTTACTTTTTTTTTTTTATAGCTAGTGTTTTTACATAAAGTGATGTGATGTCTATTTTATAACCATTTTTTGTGTGTGTGTGTGTGTGTGTGTGTGTAACAGATGAAGAATTTGAACCTGTGTTGCGACTACTTTATTGTTTTTGAAGAATTACAGAAGGCAGTATTAAAGAAGAGAGAGTGACGAGGTGGGGTAGTTGTGTTAAAAAAAAAAAAAAAAAAAAAAAGACAAAAGGAATCTGTTAAGAACAAAATGCCTTTTATTTCTTCTCATTTCATGCATTTTATACATTTTTCGTTAGAAGTATGCATTCTGGTGCATGGTGCTGAAAAATCAAGTATCCTGTCATTGGGAGCAGAATGATACCAAACGACTTCCACCATGTGTTGGAGTGACTTCTGTTCATAGAGAGGAGAAACAGGCAATGCTGCACCAACCACCAGGCCTAGGTGAACACGTGTCTTAAAACGTCTTAGTGTTAACCTTTTCCACTATATCTAAATGTATAAATCTATTTTGTAGTTTTGTTTCATTCTTCAGAGTTAATGAGCATATAAACGGGTTATGTAATGAAACTGATGCTAGAAGACTAACACTGAGAAGACCACATTTTGTCTGATGGCTTTGTATTACACTGTTGTCAATGTCCAATTATAATGCAATAATAACGTCGACATGGCAGTCCCCCCCCCCCCTTTCCCTTTGACCTTTCCTTAACACAACACAGTGCTTTGCATCACAAAATGTGTATTCGATCGGATTGTCCGACACTGTCTGCTGTTAAAATACAATACTGTGATCTGCAGGAGTGTTTTCCAACATTCGCAGAAACCACCCCTGGGCGGGCGTGTTTGTGTTTCTTCTCACTGTGTCCCCCTGAAATATACATGACATTTAACCGGTGAAGTCATTTTGGGTGTCAGCAGGCCTTCAGAGGTAACGTAATAAGATACACTTTGGTAAACTTGATAGTGCCGTCAAGCTCAGCAGGGTCACCTCCAGGCCTCACGTTTTAATCAAGGAAGATCTATCTCAGTGCACCCCTAAATACCTTTTTTTTTGCAGTCTGTTTAGATTATAAATGTTATAATAAAGTTTTATGCAGCTGTTTTGAGTTCTGTTTGCCTTGACATGTCCTGCTATCATACCTCCTGTATTTGATTTTCCTTTCATTCAAAAATAGACCAAAAACTGCCTGAGCACTTTGTTGCTTTTTCTATAAAGAAGAAAACATGCATTTCGACTCAGCTGGAGTCGTCCCTGTTACACAGAGCTCTGGGGTGGCTGTTAGATGAGGGGTGGCGACGTCCTTTATTTACTAGAAGTGACGTAAACCTGTTCTTCAAGTCACTGTTGATCTGTAACTCGCACATAAACTGGGTCCAGATTACTCTACGGACACTGCAGTCAGAGAGGAGCACTTTGGTGAACTTGCACTTTATGCAACAAACAACCACAGCTATAAAAGCAGCCCCCCGCCAACAGAAACCGGCCATGGCGCTGCGCCCACGTGCTTCCTCTCAACCTGGAAAACTTTCTTTTCTCCAGAGTCCCAAGGTGGCTTCGACTCTTCGACCCCGGGCTGTTTCTTCGCAGTCAGGCTCCATGTTGGAAGAGGAGCTGTCTTGTCCTGTCTGCTGCGAGATTTTCAAGGACCCCGTGGTGCTTAAGTGCAGCCACAGCTTCTGCCGAGTCTGTCTACAGCAGTTCTGGAACAAGAAGAAGGCCAGGCGCGAGTGTCCCATCTGCAGGAGAAAGTGCCCCCTGACGGAGCCCACAGTGAGCCTGGCGCTGAAGAACGTGGCTGACACCTTCCTGAGGGAGCAGGAGCGCAAGACGGCCACAGCTGGGACAGGGACAGAGGCTGGGGCCAACGGGGCAGGGGAGCAAGCAGGGACGGTGGAGGAGCACTGCATCACACACGGGGAAGTACTCAAGCTCTTCTGTCTGGATGACTTTGAAGTCCTCTGCTGTGTGTGTCACACCTCGAAGAAGCACCAGGGACACAGAGTGTGTCCCTTGGAAGAGGGAGCTCAGGACCTTAAGGTAAAGTCTTCTTGTTTAGCTGCAGTTTGTTAACAGATTACATTTGTTCAATCATTAGTGTAATTCACTTTTTTCACAGCCATGCAGTAAAACTCAGTGGATATCGCTGAGGTCCTTAGACACCAAATTTGATTGCAGGAATTTGCCCGACACTTTCTCCACTTTCACCCTTTAGGCAGAGATGAAGCAAGAGCTGATACCTCTGAAGAAAAACTTGCGTTGCCTGTATGAAGCCAAGCAGGAGTGTGATGACACAACCGTGCACATCAAGGTATCAATAAACACAGCGATCATGAAACACTAGGGGACCAGCATGACCGCTGTCTTCTCGAGCCAAACGCTGTTAGTGTGTAAACAAAGGTGTCAGAGAGGCCACCTAGTTTGCTTTTGGAGTTCAAGTTCTCAGATTGGGTCTTAATGTTTTTGGGAGAGAGCTACAGTCTTTGTAATTTAGGGTTTGCTTCAAAAATAAGAATGCAAAGTCTGTACACGTTTTAGAAAGGTTTTTTGTTTTGCTTAACCCAAAACAAGAGCGGCTTTATAATATATTTTAAAGGGATGCTAGACTGATATCAAGAAAGGTTATGCCTTTAGAGATACCAAATACAGAGAATGAGGAAACTGTAGGGCCAAAATAGGTTGTGATAAATCTGAGTAAAGGTAATTATACCTTACTGAATAATGTCAGTCCCAAAGTTGTACTGTGGCTAAACAGAGGCTGACAAAGATAAGTACACTACAACTCAGCATCTGTCACATTGTCGTACATTCACTGTATTTCCGCATTGATCCATGTGTGCTAGAACCAGATTCAGGCCACAGCAAAGCAGATCAAAGCGGAGTTTGAGCAGCTGCGAGAGTTTTTGCAGAAGGAGGAGACAGCTCGACTGGCTGCCCTGCAGCAGGAGGACCAGGAGAAGAAAGAGCTGGTGAAGAAGAAGTCAGAGAGCATCACCAGCTGTATCCTCACCTTCTCTCACGCTATCATTGCCATTGAGAATGAGATTGCTTCCAGTGATGCTCTCTTCCTTAAGGTAAGAGAGGTTTTTTTTTAAATAAATGTTTCTCTCTGAATTCCTTTGTCCGTGCAAACACTTTGCAATCCTCTCGTTTGATTTCAGAATTACACCAACACAAAGAAAAGGTAAGCACTTTCCTATCTTCTGCATCTGTTTAGACCAGATTCAGCTTGCTAATTGTTCAGAATTGGTTCATTCCTGTGTGTGACATTCTCCTCACAGAGTACAGATCCCACACAAGGATCCAGGAAAAGTGTCAGGTGCTCTTATAAATGTGGCCAAGCATGTCAGTTCCATCAAGTACCATGTATGGGAGAAGATGGTGGAGCTGGTTCAGTACAGTAAGTGCTCACTTGACTCTGTGTGAGACGTTTGGTAACTTGTAAATTTCAATTTTGTCAACCAAGTCACTATAGTTGTTTTGGAACAGGTATTAGTCAATTAGTAGTTTGAACCTGAGGAAGACCAGTGTGTGGTCAATATGTGCTGGCCTTGTTTTTGATCATGTAGGTGTGTCAGTGGAGGCTTTTCAAAATCACAGTCTGTTTGTTGTCTTTCTCTTTTAGCACCGATTACCCTGGACCCCAACACTGCCTACTCCTGGCTGTCCCTCTCCCCAGACCTGACCAGTGTCACCAACAGTGGATCCCTCCAGCAGCTCCCGGACAATCCTGAACGTTTCGGCCACTTTGTGTTCGTGCTGGGCTCAGAGGGCTTCACTTCGGGCTGCCATGCCTGGGAGGTGGAGGTGGGCGACAAGTTGGACTGGATGCTTGGGGTGGTCAAGGAGTCCATCGACAGAAAAGGCCGTATCTCGGGCTGTCCCGAGGGCGGTTTTTGGATGATCTCGCACTACGATGGCAAGTACTCGGCCATGACGAGGCCCAGCACCCCACTGCATCTGGAGGGAGAGCTGACCCGAGTCAGGGTGCAGCTGGACTTCGACTCCGGAGAGGTGATCTTCTCCAACCCTATTAGCATGACGCCCATCTACACTTTTACCGACTTCTTCACCCAGAAGATGTATCCCTTCTTCTGCCCTGGAGCCAACATAAATGGCAATAACCCCAACCCACTTAAGATCTGCCCCGCCAAGGTGGTTGTGTGGAACAGTGCGACATGGTGATTTGAGGATGCCTTACATAGGCCATTAAGCAAACTTAAGAAATTTAAGCAGACGATAGTTATAATCAGTGCATGCGTGTGTGTAAAATGACCACATTACAAGCAAAGTAATTATAACAGGTATTGGTTTATTTCACTTGGGTGTATTTGGGTGAATGACTGCTGCCGATTAAACACAAAGTGGTTGTTTAAAGCTACCAGGGGATGGTCTTGCCTTTATAATCCAGGAAAGCTCCATTCTGCTTCTCAGTCAGGGAAGAGATCACACTAAGCATCCCCTGCACGCTCTCCTGAGCATCAATGTCCCCCTGGTGGTCGGAAACACACAGTTAACATGAGGGCTCACACAGGACGGGAAATCTCTTTTTAGTTTGACAAAAGGCAGAAAAACTAATGTTTGTACCCACAGACCAGTTATAGACTCTACAGCTGCATTCATACCAAAAGCAAAGTAAGTGATTCAGACTCCCCCCTCCAAAAATATGACACAGAACTTTTCAGTGTCAGTGTAAACAGGAAAAAAAAAAAAAACATTCTCAATCTGCAATTTTCAGTCCTGACCTGGAGCCCTTTGAAATGTAATCAGTATCTGATTTATGGCAATATGACTTATGTGTTTATGAGGGACAGTAAAATGTTGCAAAACTATTTAAAATGACATGCCAATAAATACATTATATATATATATATATATATATACACATACATACATACACACACATTAAAAAGAATTTGCTGTGCAGGGTCAAAAGAATCTCCAGTTCACAAGGATCAATATTCTAATGCAGTTATCCCTCCTATGAAACACTGGGAGACACCAGCAGACTTCAACAAGTTCTAAGTGACCTTAAACCTTCATATACTTCTGCACAAGCGTCCCTCAAAGAAGGCAGGCATAAGCAAGTCTGAAAGATACATGCGATAGTTACAGTGGGGGAAATAAGTATTTGACCCCTTGCTGATTTTGCAGGTTTGCCCACTTACAAAGAATGCAACAATCTATAATTTTAATCATATGTACATTCTAACAGTGAAAGACAGAATCCCAAAGAAAATTCCAGAAAATCACATCATATGAATTTATAAAAATTGATAACCGTCTGATGAGGAAAAACAAGTATTTGACCCCCTGGACAAACAGCATGTTAATATTTTGTAGAAAAGCCATTATTGGCCAGCACAGATGTCAAACGGTTTTTATAGTTGGTGACAAGGTTTGTGCACATTTCGGCAGGGATGTTGGCCCACTCCTCCCTGCAGACAGCCTCCAAATCATTCAGGTTCCGAGGTTGTCGCCTGGCAACTCGAATTTTAAGCTCCCTCCAAAGATTGTCAATTGGATTCAGGTCTGGAGACTGGCTAGGCCACTCCAGAACCTTGATGTGCTTCTTCTTCAGCCACTCTTTTGTTGCTTTGGCGGTGTGCTTAGG